>NW_021604569.1:8166618-8197767 GCF_004785775.1 Grammomys surdaster
TCTCTCTCTCTCTCTCTCTCTCTCTCTCTCTCTCTCTCTCTCTCCCTTCCCCCTCCCTCCTCTTTCTCCTTAATCCCAAGGTTTTACAGGATGAGCATTAAGGAAATTCGCCTCCAATTTGGGATTAGATAAATACTCTCATGGCGCAGGGGGGTCGGATCCTGGCCACTAGATACCTCTCACTTCCCTGAGAATGAAGGGGGACAGCATCAGGAACCCACAGCGACTGGCTCCCGCGCGGTGGGCCTTGGGGACCTCACGGGAACATTCCTATACGTACAGCCGACCCACTTCGTCAAGCCTGACCCAGGCGAGGTTCTAAGACTGCCAACGAACCCGCCCTGAAGAGGCCAGAGAAGCAGTTTTCTAGCCAGGATGTACGCCCTGGGCCCCAGAGGGCCAACCCAGGCTCACAGCCCGGAGACCAGGACAGGGATGCCTTCAGTGCACTCCCCAGGACGTCAACGTTTTCATGCCCGCCAAACTAGTGCACCCTAGCCTGCGCCTTTCCCCGGAACAGGGGGCAGGAGTGTATTTCGTTTCTTTCTTTAAACTCAAGAATGGTCCCTGTGGCTGAGCCTGGCCGTCCGTCTGCCTTGGGGTCTACTCCTGGTAGGGACCTGAGCGCCTAGGTGTGTGCTCACTCCGCCCAGCGCTGTGCTCTGCGCTGCTTCTTTTCTGCCTTCAGGTTTATCTCTCTCCCTCTCATTTCCCCCCTTTCCCCGCGATCTTTTATTCTGCTTTCTCTTTCTCTCGCTTTTGTGAATGGGCCGCGGTGTCTTTGTTCTGGAGAGAAGCGCCCGTGTCGCTGACTTTTGTGAACCAGAGAAGGATCTTGTAAAATCTCCTTTTCTCCTCCGTAGTCCCCCTCTCACACCCCTCCTTCCCTGCCCCTTTGATTAGATGTTCCCTCATCGTTCAAAAAAAAAATGTAATTTCGTTAGTCTGGCGGCCACTTTCTTTGAACATTAGCTCGCTTTCAGCTCCAACTTCAATTAGAAGGAGTTGATTTTGAGAGACCAACAAAAGAACCGACCAAAGCCTTATTAAAGGTCCTAAGAAGATCTCTCGGTCCTTTGAGAAGCAGTTAAGGAAACAGTGTGCCCTCCGTCATATTCTGTTACCGTATTTTATTCGGACTCCAAAGAAAAGTGTTGCGTGGGGGAGGGGAGAAGCACTTTGATGAGCGGCAGTCGTGGCCCCTTTTCACTCAGCCGGCTCCCCCCTTCCTTCTGGTCCCCCCGCGCCCGGTCAGCGACCGAAGCGGACCGCGCGGCCTGGGCATCGCGGTGCTCCGCTCTACCTGGCTCTCCGCGGCTGCCGAACTCACCCACGCACAGACTGTAGTTCAAACTTTTCACCCGCCTGTTGGGGTGAGAATGGGAGAAGATGAGGAGAAAGGACTAGCAAAAGTTGTAAATGTGATCCCTAGTATTCAGTAGGAGTTGCCGTGTTAAAAAAAAAAAAAAAAGCCTTGTTCGGGGTCGGGCCGAAAATACTCTTTCCTCTCGCTTTGGAAAGTACACACAGGTAGACGATCTCAGCAAGTTTATTTGGCTGGAAACTAGGGTCTGTCAGTACGAACAATCCGGGGAAATTGTTTCGAGGAGGCTCCTCCAGTAAGGTGTAGAAAATGAAGGGAGGGGGGTTGGAGTGTGTAGCCACATTTTCCACCAGACTGTCCCTTGTAGGTGGAAACGTGAAGACTGATAGAGTGTGAAAAAGAAAGTTTTCCATCAAACCCATACGAGTGTGTGTGTGTGTGTGTGTGTGTGTGTGTGTGTGTGTGTGTGTAGATCTGAGATCCAAGGGTTCCGAAGAAGCTTTTAGGACTTGCGAACACCTTTGGTGGAGACTGCCCGGGAGCCCCTGGAGACCCTGAGCAGCTGGGAAGTGGCGGCGCCTCCCCTGCCCGTGCTCTTTCTGGGCGCGAGAGTCCCGGGGCGCCGCGGGGCGCCCTGCCCGCCAAGAGTTGCACCCCCACCCCCGGCTCCGCTCAGCAGCCCGCGCCTGCACGAGCCGCCCGCGGCGGCCGCCGATTGTAGGGAGCGGAGGAGGAGGCGCCGGGGCCCAGGGCGCTGCGAGGAGTGCCAGGGGCCAGCACGCCCCGAGTCCACCGCCCGGGGAAGCCTGGAGCCCAAAGCGCGGCGGAGCCCGGCGGCGCGCGCGCGCGAGTAGGAACCGGTTATCCAGCAGCTTGACGCCACTCCTCCGGAGCGCGGCCCGGGCGAGGGGAGGGCGGGGGCCCCGGGCGAGCCTTGGGACCCGGGGCCCCCTCTGCGCCTGCGACTCCAGCACTGCCTTCACCCTCCTCGACTCGTTCTGAACGGAATTTGCCACCCGAACCCCAGAGTTAGCGCGCGACCGGGGCGGGGCCGGCGCGCGGGGAGGGAGGGGGTGGGGGCGAGGGAGGGCGGGGGCGCGCGGAGGTAACCCCGGCTCGCGCTGCCATTGCCCGGCTCCCTGTCACTCAGTCCGCTCTAGGCCCCCTATTGGCGGCCGAGCCCCGTTACGCACTCGCCTCGCGTTCACATACCCGGGGAGGGCAGTAGAAAGGTGATCAATCTTCATCAGGCTACATTTCCAATCACCTAAACAACCGAGCAAGACAAGCCACTCCGACAAGGTAAATTGCTTGATTTATTTAGTTTGCCAAGTGACTATGCAGGATTTCTCCAGTCCCTACCGCCTCCGGCTTGCACCGAGAGTGCAGCTGCCACCGCAAGCCACCTCCTAACTCTGTCCCTCGAACACCCCCCCCCCCCCCCCCCCCCCCCCCCGGGTCCCGGGGGGGGTGAGGGCGTGGGAGGAAAAGCCTGTGGGACTCTGCAAACAAAGTGTTTGTGCAATAAAGTGAAACCTGGAGGGACACGCACAGAGCTCCTGGAAAAATGCAGGAGACGGGAAGAGGGAAGTTGGAGAAAACGGAAAGGCTGGGGTCCTAGCCCCGCCACCGGGGTAATACCTGTGCGCCTCCGTTTTACAGGTTGGCTGCCGGCGGGTCTCGGCGAGGGCGCGAGGTAGATGGTGAAGAGCCGCGGCAGCGGAGGGCAGGTAAGGAGGGAGTCGCCGGGCCGCGCGCCACCCCGGGACGGTGGTGGCCCCTCTCGCCTCCCCCTCCTCGAATCGACCCCCGCTACCTAGATCCCGGGCAGGTGGGCGGGGCTGGGGTGAGAGGCCGAGCGCCCCTTGGCTCCCGCGGGACCCCAGGCCGCTCGGAAGCCGGCCGCCCCCTCCCCCGCCTCTTCCGAAGCTGCGGAACTGGGGTGCTAAGTTAGAGGAAAGTACTCGAAAAACTCTCGCCGCAACCCGGCAGAGCCGGGGTGGCTGCTGGCCTGTGGTCCTTCCGCCCACGCGCCATGGGTCGTTCCCCTCCTCCTTGTGTGCTCGCTGGCCCCCCTCAGTCCAGGCTACGGGTCCCCCAGGACTGAAGCGGGGTAAGGAGTTGGGATGTGGAAGCTGCTTTAGTCCTATCTCCCTTTCTTCCCGGAATCTCCTATCCTTGGTTCTTGGCAGAGTGGGGTGTAAGTACAGGCCCCCCGCCGGTCCCAGTCGTACCCCTAGAACCCCTTCTTTTGCTGGATAAGGGCTGCGTGGGCTCGCAATGTCTGCGGCGAGCCTTGTGCTCCCAGGTCGGCTGTGCCTGAGCTTTACAACCTGAGGCCTAGTTCCTTGCTCTCCATCGGGTTCAGAGAGGACGGCCGGAGCGACCTGGCACGCTCGGCCTTCAGAAATCTAGTATGTTTGGGGCGCTGGGTTGGCCATCCTTTATCAAACCCTGGTGGGACGTGGTGTGCTCAGTCAGCAGACTTGGTCAAAAGAAGGCCCGGCCTGCGAGGGCAAAGGAAGAGGGGTGACCATCTCGGAGGTACCCCTGACCTTGGGCGGCGTCCTGACACTGCCACTTGTACTGTGGTGCCTTTGGAGTCTTTTTGCCGCCTTAGCCTGATCTGGGCCGCATCTGCCCTGGAGGTGCGGTGGGATTCCTGTCCAGCCATCTCTTAGCGTCAGGGGCCCAAAGAGGTCAACTAGAAAGGTGATTGCAAGCTCTGGGGTAGGAGGCAGCCCTGGAGATCTCTCAAGAAATGACGTGGCCAATGAGCATCGGAGATCCAAGGTGTACCCACCTTTGGGCCTCTGTATTGTTTGCCATTTTGTTCCTTTTTCAAAAACATTTCAAACTAAACGAAATAACCCTGTTTCTCTGTGCGGCCTGCCCTCCCGGCGCCAAATGAACATTTGCTTGAGCAAATTGCTTCCGCCGCACTAAAAAAAAATTGACTACACTTGGGATTTTGCACCCTCCGCGGTCCCGGCTCTCACCTCCTCAGCCTGATCACGCTTTAACTTTTCCTTCCTGTTGACACTCGAGGAGTGTCTTTGGCCCTTGTCAAGCCCTAAAAGAGGAAGGAACGATGTGGGAAAAGTTTACTTTCCTGAGAAGCTGGGTGGCTGCTGAGCTAAAGGAGGAGACATTTCTCGGGTTGCCTGCTGTGCCTAGCATGCGCCCCCCCCCTCCCCATTCAAGGATTATAGGAGCTGAAAGCCAAACTGACTACGGGTGAAGGTTTCCATGTGTCTCCTGTCTCCCTAGGCCAGGCCCCCAGAAGAAACAGCTTGAAGGACTTCGAAGTGGGAGCCCTGAACTGCTCCTGGCCTCAGGCCCCCTGGATCCGTCGGGGCGCCTCCACCCGGCGGTTAGCATGATGTCTTACCTCAAACAACCCCCATACGGCATGAACGGGTTAGGCCTAGCTGGCCCTGCCATGGACCTCCTGCATCCCTCCGTGGGCTATCCTGGTGAGCAGTGGCCCTCTGCCCCTACCCCCAAGCCTCTGTAAATATTGGGGGATTCCATCCTCTAAAGTTTGAGCCCACACTGTCCCCAAACAGACCCAGAAAGGTGATTAGCTCGCCGCCTGTTGCCTAGATCTGGAGTCGAAGTTTGCTCAGGCAGTTTAGAAACTGCAGCCTACAACTGTTGAGCTTGTGGTGCCTGAAACCTGGCTCCCCGTCGAGTCCCACTTGCTAGGGAGGGCATGTTTATCCCCACCCCCGATTTCTTTCCCTCGGTTGCTTTTTTAAAAAATAAAACCCTTCCCTGTGTCAACATTTCATGAGGAATCTGGACACTCGCTAGTGCCTAACGTAGCCAATTTTTTCTTATGTCTAGCTTCCCTGAGAAGCAGTTCTTTCTCCCTAGTTAGAGAGCCCTCAAGATCAGTGACTTGACCCAACTCCCATGGCGTGATGGGGGACTCCAGCTGAGCCCTGGGTTTCTTTTCTAGATCCTAAGTATTTACTTGAGTTTATTCTCTTGGAAAGTGAGCCCTGGTTCTGTTTCTGCCCACCTCTGTTATACTTCCTGCCTCTCAGCTTGGAAGTGTGTGGGTTTGGGGAGATGAGAAGGAAAGGGTGACTTTGTTTTTAACAGCTTGAGAGGTACGGAGGGTGAAGGCCCTAAGGTTCGAGACTGGGGCCTTTAGTAGAATACGTAAGCTTTGTCCCACCTGTGGCCAGGGAAGTTTCGTTTCCTCGGAGTTCGGCCTATTCTTTCTATAGCGCGGGTCCTGAACCTACCAGAGGACCTACATGTGGCCTCTAGAGCCAGTCCTCATGGTCCACCTCTGACTCCAGGCGCTCTCGCATGTCCCCGCAGCCACCCCGCGGAAGCAGCGACGGGAGCGCACCACCTTCACGCGCTCACAGCTGGACGTGCTTGAGGCGCTGTTCGCAAAGACTCGCTACCCAGACATCTTCATGCGCGAGGAGGTGGCGCTCAAGATCAACCTGCCAGAGTCCAGAGTCCAGGTGCGCGCTCCTGGGGCTCTAGGGTTAGGGTAGGGACGCTGGAACTGGTCGGGAAAGATCTGGCCTAGGCGGTCTGATGTTGGGGCCCACTCACTGACTGCACAGCCCCTCTCCAACTCCCCCTAGCGCTGGGCGTCAGTCTGGTAGAAGGGGTAACATTAAAAGGAATGGCTTAGAGCCCAGTATCTATTCCTTGTCACTTGTGCGCTTTCAATATTGAAAGTCGTTTTGGTTTTTTTGGTTTGGGGGAGGCCAGCAATGTTCCCTGGATGTAACTTTCTCTGAAGGTTCGACAATGGTCCTGCTTCTTTGGCTACTACAGAACTGAGGCCTTAGCTCTGCTTCTGCCTTTGTCTTTCGCACCCTTGTCCTTGGTCCCGGGGATTCTAAAAGTGCAAGATGGAACTTGGCCACAATCTAGTGCTCTCTGCCTGGGACTGTGCTCCGCAGTTGGAGTCCGTCTGGTTAGGAGTTTTCTGCAGCCGAGTGGACGCCGCCGAGAGCAAAATCCAGATGCTGACTTTACTATTTCTGAGATGAAACGTTGCGAAAAATCGAGTTCTGATTAGTTTAATTCTTTCTCGACGATCTTTTGTCTCACCTTCTTTCCCGAAAGCTCGAGAAGGGCCTGGGAATGCAATGCCCTGTGCCCAGGCTCTCTCCAAAGGGGTGCGAGTTTATGACTTGCCATTCCATTTGGTATCCCACCTGGAGCCAAAAGGCCCAAGGAAATCTCACCCAAGCTTCCTTCTCGAAAAGCCCCACTACTAGAGCGCTGCTTCCGCTCAGCCTCTAGCTTTGCTTCTGTTCCCACCCAAATATTTGCCCTGCCCAACTCCAGTCTCCAGGAGCCGACTCGGTGAAACCCCTCGGGCCCCAGGCTTGGTGGCTGCCCTACACTCCGATGTTCTGTACCTTTCCGCTGTTTCCTGAGCTCTTTTCAAGGAAAACAGGGCCTCCAAACTAAAACGGGGCTGCGGGGAAGCAGCCAACCGCAACAGCTTAGAGATGGCTGAACTTCTGGCTGGACAGACACAAACGTTCCGCCCTCGGGCAGAGTTGCGCTGGGCTTGGGGAGGTGCGCATCCGTCCAGTGGAGGAGGCTGACTTGGGGGCTTTGCACAGAAGGATGGGGGAGGGAGCCAGCGCTGGGGACCTAGCACGTGCGGGGGAGGGGACAAGGTCTGGCAGGGCCGGGGACTGGGAGGGGTAGAGGCTGGGATTGAGAGGTTCCCGAGATCCTGGGCGGGGTGTGAGTCCGAGGGGCGGAGGAGTAGTGAGCTCCACCAGCCAGCCCCCTGATCCCCTCTCCTTCACCCTGCTTACTGCAGGTTTGGTTCAAGAACCGCCGCGCCAAGTGCCGCCAGCAGCAGCAGAGCGGGAATGGAACGAAAAGCCGGCCGGTCAAGAAGAAGTCATCGCCAGTGCGCGAGAGCTCGGGTTCCGAGAGCAGCGGCCAGTTCACGCCGCCCGCCGTATCTAGCTCGGCTTCTTCATCTAGCTCAGCGTCCAGTGCCTCCGCCAACCCGGCGGCTGCTGCGGCCGCGGGCCTGGGTGGGAACCCGGTGGCAGCCGCGTCCTCTCTGAGCACGCCTACTGCTTCGTCCATCTGGAGCCCGGCCTCCATCTCGCCGGGCTCAGCGCCGGCATCCGTGTCAGTGCCAGAGCCACTGGGCGCTCCGAGCAACGCCTCGTGCATGCAGCGCTCGGTAGCCGCAGGTGCGGCCACTGCCGCGGCCTCCTACCCTATGTCCTATGGCCAGGGCGGAAGCTATGGCCAGGGCTACCCCGCGCCCTCCTCTTCTTACTTTGGCGGTGTAGACTGCAGCTCCTACCTAACGCCCATGCACTCTCATCACCACCCGCACCAGCTTAGCCCCATGGCACCCTCTTCCATGGCTGGCCATCACCACCACCACCCGCACGCGCACCACCCACTGAGCCAGTCTTCAGGCCACCACCACCACCATCATCACCACCACCACCACCAAGGTTATGGAGGCTCTGGGCTCGCCTTCAACTCTGCCGACTGCTTGGATTACAAGGAGCCCGCCGCTGCTGCTGCTTCCTCTGCCTGGAAACTCAACTTCAACTCTCCCGACTGTCTGGACTATAAAGACCAAGCCTCGTGGCGGTTCCAGGTCTTGTGAGCCCAGGAGGGAAAGGAAGTGGAGAAGAAACGCAACTACCTGCGCCCTCCGTGGTCTCCATCCTGTTGCTGTTGCTGCTGCTGCTGCACCGCCCGCCTTTGCCTTGGCTTTTCCAAAACTTAATTTTCACTCCCCCAAAAGATGTTCATTGCCTGCACTGCCGCTCCCGTCTGTGTGCCACTTGCTTGGGGGTGGAGGGTGCAGACCTTTCTCCCCCTTGGAGGTGGGGCCCGGTGCTCCTTCCTACTTGGCCCTCAGTTTCTTCATGGGATAGCAGTAAGCTCTCCCTCTCAACTCGTGCATCACCCCAAGTCTTTCTGGACAGCTTTTGTGCACCTGGAGCCTTCTGAGGCTCTTCGCTCTGACCCTCTCAGTTTTGAGCTCAACAGTTTTATTTATTCTTTCTGGACACTGAAGTCACTAACTGGCGTATATCTACCGTTTGGAGTGCGTCCATACACACTCCTCCAAATAAAACCCACCACTCTTAGCAGACTGTTGCCTCCTCAGCTGCCCTTGATCCAGCTCCCCATCTGCAGGCCCGAGCTTCCAGCATTTCCGTCTCCCCAGTGGTGAGCGCTGGGCCAGGCTTGCGGGAGGAGTGTGTCCCAGCCTCCTTCCCTGCCTTGCGCTGGACTGATTCAAGCTTCCGCCTCAGCGGGAATGCTGTACATAGTCAGGTCCGTTCCAGGGACCACTTAAAGTTTTTAGTTACTGTTGGTTGCATCTCTCTTGTTTTGGCGTCCAAGAAACAGAACTTTAAAATATATTCATCACATATATATATACACACACACACATATATATATATATAAAACAGAAGCAAAAAAATATTTCCCCTTTGTTCCCGTTCCTCTCTTTCTCAAATGATGGCGGTTCTTATTTTTCAGTTGTTACAAAGCTGTCCTGCCCTCTTCACACCTCCCTTTGTGTATTTATTAAAGAAACCCGCTTGGTTCCAGGAAGCTGGGCTGGTTCCAGGAAGCTGGGCGCTGGAGGATCGGAAGTGAAGGAAACAGCTAAGTCAGGGTACAGGGATCGGGGCTAGGCTGGGCAGGGCGCAGGCCTGACCCTTAACCAGTCTAAGCACAATATCAAAGCTTCCGCTTAGAAACAAACAAAAAGGTGAAACTACAACATTGTGGAAAGCAAACCGAGCCCGAGTTCCAGGTCCAGGTCCAATTTCTCCTCTCTCTCTCTCTCTCTCTCTCTCTCTCTCTCTCTCTCTCTCTCTCCTGTCTGTTCAGTGAGTTTTTAGTGAACCTTCATTCTCCGAAATCTGCGGAGAGTGCCTGTGTATCTATCGGTTTTGGTTTTGGCCGTTTGGTCCAGTAGGTGGGAAAGTAATTTGTAAATTTGATTTGTCCGATGTGAAGATCGCAAATTACTTGTTGAGATGTAAGGCAGTCCGTCTCCTCTTCCTCTTTATCTACATTATTTCCCGAAAATAAAAACAAATTAATGAATGGCTTGTCAGCGTTGCTCTTCTAATTCCAGCTTCGGGTCTCGGTCTCAGGGGATTAAAAGGGAGGAAATCTGTGTTAATAACCCGCGTGTTAATGACCTGCGCGAAGCTGGAGGCTGAAGAATAAGGCGCGAAGTCATGGCAAGGAGAGTCCCCCAAAACGCTCTTTCAGGGAGTGCCCCCCTCATGGCCCGTACGCTCTCTCTCTTCAATGTTTTGACCCCGCGCCTTCTTGCCATCTAGGACAGAGACAGGTGTCAGGACTCAATTCCAGAAACAGCTCCTTTCTCTTCGGAGGCAGGAGCCTGGCACTGATTTCTTCACCCTAATTGCCAGCACCAGAAAGGAGAGAGGGAGAAGGGGGAGGGGAAGAGGGTCGGGAAGCGGGAAAGCATGCCGCTGTAATGCTGTCTGAGCTGATCCAAGAAGGAAAACAAAATGATAAAGATTAAAAAAAAAATCTGTGTCCTGAAGTGGAGAAGCTTCCCCCGGTGGCTTCAGGGTGACTGTAGGATCCTAATTCCAACCACGTGCTAAGGAGTCGTTCTAAACCTTTAGTTCGCACCAGAAATGGTCCATTTATTTATCTTTTGTAAAGTTACATTAAAACATACAAACAAAACCTGACCAGTGCGAGTTTCACTTCCTCAGAGGAGGAAGATGCCCGGCCTGCAGCCATGAGTGCAGAGGACAGCTCCCCTTCCGTCTAGGCGGGTACGGAAGGCCTTGTAGGTGCTACCCTTTTCAACTCGGCCTCTGGGACGGGACTTGGGAGACTAAACTGTAGGGAAAGTGTAGTAATAACGTCCGCTGTCCGAGGAAATTCGGGGCTCAGAACTGTCCAGACTGTTCTGACAGCTCCTGTGCGAGGTGTGTGTGAGTGTACGGTCCAGAAGCCGCGCCGTGCCCACGGCCGGGAGGAAATAAGGAGACAACGAAAACTTGCCCGCCGAGTCAGCGGCAGCCCCTGCTTCTAGTCCGTGAGATTAGTGGGGGGCCAGGGGTCGCGCCCACGAGGCGGCGAGGCCTTGGAGCCTTGGCCGTGGGGAGACTGTCCCCTCCACCTAGAGTTCGGCGGCCCGGCTCCGGCCCAGGCTTTCCAGCTGAGTCCCCGGGACGGAGGGAGAGCCACCCGGGCGCGCGGGACCCCTCCAGGGCCGGCTGCCACCGCGAAGGCCGCTCTGGGCCTGCTCCCTGCCTCGTGCGCCCTGGCCCCTGGCCCGTGGGCCCCGCGCGTTCGCGGGAAGCGGGGCTGGAGGCTGGGACAGAGGCCTCAGGAGGCCGCTCCGGCCGCCCCACAGGTCCCGCCCCAGGCGGCCCGGGGCGGGGCAGTCGCCGCTTCCACAGGGTCCGGAGGCCCTGAGGCATTGAAGCGGGAGGCTGGGCCGAGCCGCGGCTCGGACGGACCCCGCAGGCCTCGGGTCCGTTGCGGTTGTCAGTCTGCCGGGCTGACCCGGGCGGTTCGCGAACTTTCCTCGTAGGGCCGGCCGGTGTGGGTCGGGCGTCGGTGGCGCCGAAGGCCTCCGCTGCCCGCGCTCAGACGCGACGTCGAGCACGCCTGCAGCACGAGGCTTCGAGGAGGAGCGGGCACGTGCTTCCCCCTGGGCCTGGGGCAGGACCCGCGGGGGAGGGCGGCCGAGGTGGCCCCGGGGCGCAGGGCCGAGGGCGCGCGCCGGGGCGCAGGCTCGGGCCCCGGGAACGCGCGCGGGCCCTGCGGGTCAGCGGGCCTCAGCCACTCCCGTGGGGTTTGGGGGAGTTGGGAAGCGTCCTTGGGTCACCCCTCTCTGAAAGCCCAAAGCACTTCAGAGGCTGGAACCTTCAGACGCCAGCTACAACTAAGCGGCCTCTGGAGCCCGAACTCTGGAGCACTGAGCAGCAAGGACAGGTCCGTCCTGGGAGCTCAACGAAATCTCCACGCGTCCCGAGCGCAGCCGGTGTCCGTCCGCTCGCCCGGGAGGGCCGAAAGGCCTGCCCTCGGCGGACCCGGGTGAGGGGCCTGGGGGTGACAGCTGGGCCGCCTCAGCCGTGTTCTGGGTCTCCTGAAGCTCTGAGGAGAGTCCGGAGAATAAGACGTTTGTTGGGGCTCTTGTCTGGCTTTGATACTGGCTGCAGAGGGTTGGAAAAGAAGGCAATAATTCTAAATTGTGAATGTGTGTGCAAGTCAGTCTTTCTTCATCTTTTTCTTCCTTTCTACCTTTTTTCTTTCTTTTTGAGAAAAGCCTTAAAGGACTGGGGCGGGGGTCTGAGAATAGAACAGGTGAAAAAACCTTAACGGAGTGTCAGCAGATTCACACCTGCTGTAGTCCAGAGACCAAAACTGAACCAAACCAAAACACCAAATTTTTGTTTTAAAAGAAAACTACTACCACCACCACCACCACCACACTATGTAACTTATGGAAAATAGCACTCTCCATGGCTATTGTGATTTTTTTAATTTAAAAAATAAGAGATAAATTCATTACTAACTAGAAGAATTAATTATACTGTTAATGATATCAAAGATGTCTGATGGCAAGGTTGTGTTTAAAGGTGAAGAAATGAAATGTATCTGACATACAACTGTAGCCAATATTTACATTATTGGTAAAGAGAATGTGCATGATTACTATTCATGACCAGAAAATTACTTGGCTTTTGATGTAGAATTAATTTAAGAATAGCAATAAGATATTTTTATAAAGTTCACTAATTAGCGGGGGTTTGGTGACATAAGCCTGTAATCCCAGCTCTCAAGAGCAGGACACAGGAGGATCAGGAGTTCAGGGCCAACCTCACCTACACAGTAAGTCAAAAACCTGCCTGGGCTACAGGAGGAGACTCTTATCTCAAAAAGCAAAACCAAACAACTCCTCGTCTCCACATGATCCCCCAAAAAGAAAGGAAAAACCTAAAAACAGAAAAGTTACATGCGATTTTGTTTCCACACTTTGTCTTCCTTCCTTCATAAATTTCAGAATCTCATGAAAATGAAATCTCAAGATCAACAATAATGAAAATCAATAGCTTAAATAATATTGCATAGAAATGAATGTCTTATTTGACAACAGGAAGTTACCTCAGTTATCTTAAAGAAATAAGATGTTTAGGTAAGTGTTGGGGGCGGGGTATCTAAGTTATACTTTTTGAAAACCAGAAGTTCCCTGCCTGTTTTTAATATGTGATTCTCCAGAAAGCAAATGTACTTTTTTATTATTATGCTTATGCGTATTGGTATCTGAAAAGAAACACACTGTGTGTGTGTGTGTGTGTGTGTGTGTGTGTGTGTGTGTGTAGAGGCACATTTCATTTTGAGTCAATGTTTTTCTTTAGTTGTGTTTTAAAACTGAGTTGCATTTTACTTAAAGCACATTCTAGACAGTTCTTCAGAAGCATTAAGGAGAAGAACACTTTCCCAAAGTTCTTCAACCATTTTAGTGCGATGGCAGTCAAACAGGATAGCCCAAATTGCTTTTAAGTACATCTACATTTGTTTATTGGAGAGAGAGAGAGAGAAAAAAGGTGTATGTTGTCCTCAGCTGAGCTGAGCGCTGCTGTAATACACAAAGCTGCACACCCATATCTCTAGATTCTTGCTTGAGAGATGGAACTTCCTGAACATTGTTAGAGTTGTTTCAAGAAGCCTTAGAGTTCAAATAGGATTTGGGCTCTGTTTAATCAATGGTAAAGCTTCATCATAGAAACACTGAGAATCTATTGCTTCTAAAGAATTGTACCTCTTTTTGATGGCCAGTATTCGGAGACAAAATTGCATTACATTTCCAGGTCACAAATGCCTTTTTAAAAAGGTTAATCTTTATTGAGCTGCTTATAAAAACTATTTGGAATTTTTAGAAATTCGTTTAAAGTAGATTGTAAAATTATGATTTAAGGAATTTGAGTCCAAATTTTGGAGGGATTGAAGTGGAATATAAATAAATCATAACTAATTTTGATACTTGGGGGTAAAAACTAAATGTAAGAGTAAACGGTCTCCGATTCAACAGCATAGTGTCTAAAGAGCTTATAAAATATTTTTAGTGTACAAATATTCTTATGTATGTTTAAAGCTCTGAATGCTTCTAAGATACACCATCATCTGTCACAGCTATTTCAAATAGGGATCGTATTTTCTTTTTAAAATTTATTTTAATTTTTTTCCTGTGAAATATACATATGAAAGAAATTATAAAACAGATTTTTACACTTTAAAAAATAATGAAATATACATGCTGTTACAAGTTTTTAACAAATGCTTTGAAAAGTAGACTTACAGTTGGTTACAATGTCAGTATTTAAACTTGATGTTAAATAAAATAATCTATGTTTTAGGTATTTTGTTAAATCCATCAGTAACTGGCTATCTTTTAAGAGAGGAATACTTTAAGGAGATATTAAAATTATATAGGCCCTTATAAATTCATAGACTCTCTCGATGGTGCTTTGTCTGGTTATGTTCCTAATGAGAAGGCACCAAGAGAAGACACTGTTTACCCAGAGTTTCTATTTGATGCCATTCAAGCGATGGCTTTGGAGCCTGGCTTTAGTGCTGTCGTCTCCATGTTTCAAACCTGGCCCATTCTTTTTGATTGTATTTATTTTATCTTCCAGAGAGACCACTGGACTTTAGAACTTAGTATGTTAATGCTGTACTTTCTCCTTCCTCCAACTCCACATCAAGGATTTTGCTTTAAAACTGTTGGGGAAGAGAGGGAGATGGAGAATGGGCTTGGTGGTAAAAGCCTGTAATCGAAGTACTTGAGAAACTGGAGCAGGATTGCTGTGAGGTTGAGGCCAGCCTGGGCTACATAGCAAGCTGCTGCATCTGAGTTGGGGGTTGGGGGTGGTTGAGGACATGTGGACAGGATCTGCATTAAGTCTCAGCTGGTTAAGACTGAGAGAGCATTCATGTGGTTCTTTTTAGTTTTGTATATCTCCGGTTGGGCTGGGAGGGTAGCTCAGTGGTAAAATCTATAAATCCCCCAGTTCATCCTCAGTACTGGGGGAAAGGAGTATTAAGAAGCTTTTATTTGTTTGCAGGAAATAGTCTTTTTAGTGAGCTGCAGAAATCGAGTTTCCCGTGTTTTGACCTACACACAATTAGTCACACATACTGCTTTGTTTGATCTGTTAATGCTTGAGGGGTTGGTGGTAGGTGAGACTCAGTGACTTGGCTACTTATGCAAGGTTATATGCTGATATGTAACCAGCAGGACTTGACACTCAGTATCAGAGCCCATGTTATTTGTACCAGGAGCTGCTACTTTATTTTGTAGAGTTGTAGCAAATGTTCATTCAAAGAAGATATGTTGTATAATTTGAGACCAGATTATCAGATTAATCCGAGCTGTTTGTTTGTTTACTGTGCTTGTTTTATCAACTGGACACAACTGGAAGTCACATGTGAAGAGGGAACCTCATTGTAGGAACTGCCTCCATCAGATTAGCCTGTGGGCAGATCTGAGAGCCTCTTTCTTTTACTTTCTTTTACCTTTTCTTTTCTTCTTCTTTCTTTTCTTTTCTTTTTCTTTTTTCTTTTTTTTTTTTTATAGCCTTGGTTGTTCTGGAACTAGCTTTGTAGATCAGGCTGGCCTCCAACTCAGAGATCCATCTGCCTCTGCCTCCTGGATTAAAGGCCACTGTACTGGTCTGAGAGGCATTTTCTTAATTGACATAGACGGGCTCCGCCCCCTTGGGCAGTCCCATCCCTAGGCAGTTGGTCCTGGGCTGTATAAAAGTAGAGGAGGAAACAGGAATAAACCAGCTAGTAAACAGCCTTCCTCCACAGTTTCTGCTTCAGTTCCTGACTCCAGATTCCTGTACTGAAGTCCTGAACTGGCTCCCCTTTCATAATGGGCTTTGACCTGTAGGTCAGGTGGACACTTTTCTTTCACAAATTGCCCTTGGTCAACAGAAAGCAAACTAGAACATTTGTTTATTATGTTCTATGCTGGAGGTTAAACCAGGGCCTTAAGCATGCTGGTTAAATGTCTATCACTGAGCAAATACCTCCAGCCCAAAGCTGTAAAGTTTGAGTTTGGGCAATTGAAATCATTGTGTAGATTTCTGGGTATCACTTATTGTTTTAATGGTTTTCAGAGAGCTCATAATAGAGTGTTAAGTGGGGAGACTAGAGTGACATTGGGTCTCTTCCTATTTCCTCCTTTAATTCCTTTCTAATTTTAACGTCTAAGTAATTTAAAAATTCCTTACTGGTTGGTTCATGTTTATGAGTAGTGTTTTCTGTTCTTGACTGAGACTTTTTTCACTCTTTATGATAGTGCTTCGCTGAAATTATAGGACTCCTGATCCAGGGAAGGTTGTATAAACCAGATAGGAAGCTGAGAGCTATTTAATGGCCCTGTATACATGGCTTAATTTGCTTGTAAAGAAACATCCAGGAGTTTATTCTAACTGACCAACTTGGTAAGCTTTTTTGAGTTTTGAAGTTTGCAGTTCATTTGTTGTTGTTTGTTTTGTTTTTATCTCAGCCATGACAAATTCTCATCTTTTTAGATGAATTTCATTTTGCACAACTAAGTCTGAAATTTTTAAGATGTTTTAAGCAGTCGGTAAGAGAAACCACGTCACCATGCTCTTTCTTGACAAGCAAACAGCCGAGGTCTTAGGGAATAGTTTTCCGTCTTCAGCTTTTTAAAGCCCTCAAGATTCTATTCTTGCTACTGAATTCCTCTGGCTTTCTTTTATGTATGTTTAAGACCAAAATAAAAAGTGTGTCTGTTCTTGTGTTCCAATGGAGCATGAGCAGCCAAGGTCTTGTTCCTTGCATTGTCTCAGTTGAGTCAGAGATTTCAGCATGTGCTCAGTCAGTGCCTGATCATTTCTGAATAGCTTTTATTTGCACTTTTAGGTTAGAAGCTAAGTTTTGTTGTTTTGTTTTGTTTTGTTTTGTTGGATCTGCTTGTCCACCCTTCTTAGTCTTTGATCTTCATCTATAAAATTAAGACCTTTTGGTCACTATCACACTTTTGTAAAATGCAGATGCTTTTCAAACTTTGGGCCATTAAAATGATAGTTTATAGTTATTTAAAATTTCATAAGGTTTATGTGTACATTAAATCAGTGGGATCACTGCTACCCAGGTAAAGAAATAGCATATGAAGACTGAGAACTTTGCCTGGGTATCCATTGGTGGTCATAATCTCTGCCTCCCCAGAGGCAGCCGTGACCTTGTGCTCAGGCTATGGCTTTCTAGTACTTCTTCTCTAACTTAACTACTGATTGTGCATTCTTAGACCATGTAGGTTCGTTTTCCATGTTCGGAATGGTGTGTGAATAGGATTGTGTTATTTTGTTAACCCCTTTGCATTTGGTTTATAATTGTATATCAATAGGTTCATTGATGCATGTTATATAGTATTCCTCTGTGTGACTATACCACAATTTATCTATGTTTAATTATGTTGGTTGAGATGTTTCCTCTTTGGGAAAATTGTGACAGTCACTCTGAATACCTTTCTGTATATATAATGGAACATTTATAAGGTATATTTGCACATTTGTAAGGTATATTTTAAGAGTAACATTTCTGAGCCTTAGGGAATTGTATGTTTTTACTTTAGCTAGATGCTGGCATAATCATCCGAATTTTCTGGATCAATTTACATTTCCAAATAGTAAATGAGAATTCTAGTTGCTCCATACTTCTCTGTGGGACTGCGTAAGGGTATTCTGGGTCATGGCTGGGCAGTTGCCTCGAACCCCGAGACTCTGTGTGAGAACCGGAAGGAGTTCAGCGCGCCCCCAGAACCCAGGGTCCTGAAAAACAGTCTAGTCTCCATAAAACTTAGTTATGTAGGCCAGCCATTATAGCCCCTCCCAAAGTGCACAGGTAGAGGGAATGACTAGAGGCCTCAGGCCCCAGGGATTTACATACTAATGAAGGCCAGAGGGCGGAGCAAATTAAGCATGCCTCCCCCATCCTCCCCCAATCCTCCCCCTTTCTCCCTCCCTATATAACTCGGGACTGCCCAGAGTTTTACGGGGGGGGGGGCGAAGGGGGTTACATCCAAATCCATCTACCATCCACCATGACAATAAACCTTTTGGAACCAAGGACTTCCTCGTGTTATTGGGGCCTGCCGCCGCCAAAGCCTCCAGGCCACTGGAACCATAGATGTTCCTCCTACATGTGGGACCTGTCACAGTGTGGAAACCCACTGGGACTCCACAGCTTCAGCCTGTAATTTTCCCCACACTTTTCACCTTATATTATTAAAAATTTCAGACTTTGACAAGTTGAGTATATAGTACTGTTTCATTGTGAAATCATATTTTCTTGATTACTTAAAGGATTGAGCTTTTTTTTCTTATTTTTCGTGTCTGTTTGGTTTTCTTTTTTTTTAGGCACACCCCCCTCATGAGATCATATACCTAATCTCTGATTTGTGAGAGCTGCTTATATATGCTTCATGTGAGTCCTTCATCAGCTGTATGTGTTGAACGTGTTTTCTAGTCTGTGTATTATTTACTAGTCTGTGGCTTGTGTATCACATGAGCACAGATGCTCCCAGAGGCTGGAAGAAGGCATCCCCTGGAGCTAGAGTTGCAAGTTGTTATGAGCTGCCTGATATGTGTGCTGGAAACTGAACTCAGTCCT
This sequence comes from Grammomys surdaster, assembly GCF_004785775.1. Classification (NCBI taxonomy): domain Eukaryota; kingdom Metazoa; phylum Chordata; class Mammalia; order Rodentia; family Muridae; genus Grammomys; species Grammomys surdaster. Next base: position 8,184,644 of record NW_021604569.1, read on the forward strand.
TTGCAAGAAGATCAAGTGCTTGTAATTGTTAAGCCATCTCTCTGGCTCCTACTTTTATTTTGTGCATCTGAGGTGTTGGCCGTGTGTGTGTGTGTGTGTGTGTGTGTGTGTGTGTGTGTGCAGGAACATGGCACAGACTTGGAGGTCGGAGGACAACTTTTAGGAACCATCTCTCTCCTTCCACTCTTTGGGTTCCAGCGCTTGAACTCAGTTTGTCAGGCTAAGTAGCAATCACCTCCATCAGCTGAACCATCTCACCAGACTCTTGGAGATGCTTTTTAGGCAGCTGAATTAATAAAGCTTGTACTTTTTGTATGTCTTATGAACTGTGAAAATTCTTTCTTCTTGTTCATAAAATTATCCTTTTACATTTTCATATGAAACATTCCTTACAGTTTTTGCCTTAAAGGGATCATTATTTGATCCCTGCTTCATGGATTATGCCCAGGGCTTTGCGCATGCTGAACAAGTATTCTGCTGGTGATCTGCTTCTTCGTCCTTTCTCTGATTTCTTGTGTGTAATATCTGACAGTCCTGCTTTTCCTTCCTGAGACTTACACTACTTATGTCAATGCAAATGCCACCTTTAGGGGCTGAATCCAAGTCTGTAATTTTGAAGTTGTCTGTAACTTCTTTAGCTGAGACACCCATATTTAGTTGTCTTCTGGATCTCTCTATCTGAATGTCTTGAAAATATTTGCTACTCAAAAATTATTGTTGTTGCTCTCTGTCTGTCTATTCTCTCTCTCTCTCTCTCTCTCTCTCTCTCTCTCTCTCTCTCTCTCTGTGTGTGTGTGTGTGTGTGCGCGCGCGCGCGCGCGAACGCTATGAGTGGAGGTCCAAGAACAACTTTTATTTCTTTCCTTCCAGTGGTGTTGAGTTCAGGCTGTCAGTCTTACTGAAGTTATTTTTAGACTGTTACATTTGCTATAGATTAAGTCATCATGTAAGCCAACTACCTGGTGGAATCTTTGACGACTCTCTTTTCTCCAGCTAAATAGTCATTGTGCCCAGGTGATTTCACTTCTGAAATGCATCTCAAATCCATTCATTCCCTTCTCTCCACCCCACATCACCACTCTGAGTCCTGCCTAGCATGGTACCATAGCTGTCTAATTGGTTTTCCTTCTTCTCCTATGTCTGCTCAGTTTTTCACATTACCACAGAATTTTCTTTCTAAGCAGTGATTGTATCTCTTTCCTGCTTTTATAGCCTTTCATTGCCTCCACTATAACAGACAGTGTAGATCTTTCACAGGACTTCGCCACCACCCTGCAGGAATCTCACTGTGCACCAAACATGCAACTTATTGTTTCCCGAGGAGGCTGTGTAACTCATTGTGCTTTTCTCTGTGTTATTCTCTCAGCCTGAAATAGCCTTCCTTCTCTCTATACCCACTGAGAAATCCTTCTCCTCCTTCCCTGTTCACACAGATTTAACCCTTTCCATCCCCAGCCTCTTCTTTTATCTTTTAGTACAGAGCATTTGTTATGGCTGTCCCCTGCACTAGTAAAGACTTTAAAGACACAGAACATTTTTCAGTATTTTTATTCTCAGCTACCAGGAGGGAATAATTTATAATAATTTTCCAGAATATTTAAGTTTAAGAATTGTGCTGACCTTAGTAGGGCAGAAAGGAAATTTTTGTATTAACTAAAAACTTGTAATTAAAAACAAATGTAGTTGACAAAATACAATATTGCACAAATAAACTCAGCTGCACTCTCCTCATTTTTTAAAAGGGTAATTAGTTTTGAACAGACTTAGACAACAAAGTTAAATTTATTCAAATAAATTCTCAGTATTGCTGAAGACTTCTTTTTTAGAGAATACATCGAGCAGATTCTACTTTGTTGCACTTTTTATAATACTTTCAGACCAGTATTATGATAAGTATTAACGTGCAGTATGAAGATCTTTGTTAAGCAGTACAGTGATGCTCACCAGGTTTTGGCTGCATTGGTTTGTAGGCTCCAAGAAGAAACACCATGTGGTGATTGGCAGATCTTTTCCTGGAGTTCAAGCAGCGTAAGACTCCACTGCTGGGGTGTGCTAGCAGCTTGATCTAGTCCTCTGGAGGACACTAGGGTAGTGTTTAGAACATGTAGATGTTTCTCTCTATTGTGTTCATATTACTGATCACACACACACACACACACACACACACACACACACACACACACACAAGCATTCCAAGTACAAATATTCTTAGAGGAAATGCTCTTCATTAAGATGCACACTGACAGAGTTTTTTGTTTTTCAGATTTTCAGGTCCACCTGGAACTTGTGATGTTCCTGCCTCAGCCTCCTGCGCAGTGAGATTAAAGACACAAGCTGGGCAAGCCCAGCTTATGTTGTTTACATGTGAAAGTGTAACTGAACTAAGTCTCTAGAAGCTTGAAAAATATGTCTCCTGTATCGCAAATTACCATCTGAGAAGTCTGCAGATTTTTAATAAACCAGCCCACAATTCTAAAAGCAACTTGTAGAAAAAGTTAGAGAATGTGTGCTTATTCTAACTCTATTTTGAAATGAACTGAAACTAACGTTAAAGAATGGAAGGCACAAACTCCTCAAGAACAAAGAGAGCAAGGTTTTGGAAGCTGAAGTACTGATGGAGCTGAACACAGCCTGCAAGCAGCCTTCAACCTGACATACCTGGCTAGCTGTGACAGGAATGTGGACTCTTACTTTACAGGTATTGTTGGTTCCCAGTGCAGTCAGCATGCTCTCATGAGGAAGCGAGAGCTCCATCTTAGGTTGAAGTAGTCAGTTGTCTCCACTTTAGATGTTTGACCCGGAGATAATTATTATAGATTAAGTATACTATTTCCTGGGGATGTGTGGGCTGGTTTCCTCTTCCACATCTTCCACAACCTCTATAGGAAGTAGGAATTCTAGATGGAGATGCCCCCCATACCCTGATAGCCCTTTAAGCTGCACCCAATATGTTCCTTTGGCAAAGTATATAACTAACAACAGCATGAGCTGTCTAATATCAGACTTGCTAAAATTTGTCATTTTCTACCACCAGCCTTTTTTTGACAGGTTGGCTTGGAACCAGGCTGGCCTTGAACTCACAGAGATCCACATGCCTTTGCTTCCAGAATGCTGGGAGTATGCATGCACTACCTCATCAGGCCATAAAGTTTGTAGATACTTTCTTTCTGCATTTCCTTTCAGCAAACACATCACCCAAATCTGTGAACTCCCTTTTCTACATAATGACTGACAAGGAAGAAAAGCATACACAGCGAAGACACTGACTACACCACAGAGTCAGTCACCAACCTGACCTTGAGGCTTTGTAGCTATCTCCATATTTTTTTTCATTATTTTCAAACATTCTTTATATTGACTCTTCTTGAACCTTCAGGACTGGCCTGATTTATTTCCTCACCTTCGCTTTTATCTACTTCTTCATCCACTGCAATAACGCCTACACTCCTGGCACTGCTTGGGCCAAGACACCAATAACTTGCCTATCATCCCAAGGGACAATATTAACTCTAAGGACTTTTGAAATGAGGCAGAGAGATGCTGAGTTGATTCCAAGCCTCGCCTACCAAAGGCCAAGCTGCCCCAGTTTTGCACATTGACAGGCATACCTGCTGGAGAACCACATGGAAAGAAAGACCCAGGCATCCTACAATCTCTAGCAAATCCATCCCTTACATTTCCATCAAGATGCCATACCTATGAGACTCGAGTCCTGGGCATTCCAAACCCGAGCCTTCCCCATGACTTCAGCTGTGGGCAATATCCCATGAAGCTATAGAAGTGCCTGTTGAACCAGATCAACTCATAGACTCATTTGAGATAACAAGTGCTTGCTGCTTGTCTGAAGTTGCTTAAGTTTGTGGTTGTGGGTCAAGACTGGGGAGAATGGGCCTGGAGCAAGAGTGAGGTGTAGACATGTCCAAACCACAAAATCTCATCTTGAGACTGGAAGGAGAAAAGATTACTCCCTCCCTGTTCTGGGCCTGCATGCCCCAGGACACATAGGCCTACGACCCTACCACCACCACCATTGAGGTAGTCACATAGCCCCGATGGCCAAATTACAGGTTTAAGTATCTAGAATTCCTCTTCATGCAAATAAAACATTCCCAGCACCTCAGCCCCAGCCAATAATGTACACTCTCCCTGAACACCCCTACCCACTCCTTAAGGTTTGTATAGCCCTTGTTACCTCCAAATAAAGGAGGACTGTTTCATTGAATATCATCTACAGGAGCTGTTTCATTGAATAACATCTAGAAGGGCTGTTTCATTTTCCCAATAAAGAAGAGCTGTACCACTGTAACCCATCTTGGAGAAGGATGCAGAACAACATGTGGTGACATATTTCACAACAGATAACCAAAACAAAGCCCCACTCTGTTCCCTTACTGCCACAGTCTCTCTTCTTACTGCATGGCCTTTGTCCTGTGAGTCCTTCCACTGGGCTGTAGAAGTCCCTGAATGTACTCTGCTGTTTCTCCTGTGTATTTACCCCCACTTCCATTTAGGTTTCAAACTACAGCCACTATTGCTACTGTATTCCTAGTTAACCTTTACATCTTTGCTTAGACATGACTAAACCTGGGTAAGTAAGTTAATTGCATCACTGTCCTTCAGTAATGGTTAACACCAATCACTGGCAGAACAATGGTCAAGAACATACAGCTGAACTTTCTATAAGCAACAGCTTGTTCCTCTGTGAAGTGTAAATAATAATACCAATTACCTTATAAGAGTGTTGGGAGCATGTAAGACTAATCGAAGTATACTAGCTATTATAACTGTTCATCATAGTTATCGAGCAATGGTTCATTGCTGCTTATTAGAATCCCAAAGTGCTGACAGAAAATGACTGAATAAATTTAGAGCAGTTGGATTTACATTGATCTAAATGAAGACATAATTTTAAACCTAATTTTTTTCCAAAGGGGAGGGGGTTTATTCAGGGCAGAGGGCAAAGGTGGGGAGAGAAATGAGAGAAGATGGTGGAGAAAGAGGAGAGAGGAGAGAAGTGGAGGCCAGCCATGACCACATGGAGAGAGGGGGAAGGGAAGGGGGAAGGGCAAGGGGACAGAGAGAAGATAGAGGCAAGAGAGTAAGAGAGTAAGAGAGAGAGGAGGAGGCAAGTAGCCCCTTTGATAGTGGGCAGGCCTACCCAGCTGTTGCCAGGTAATTGTGGGGAGGAGCATACTTGGCTGTTGTCACTTAACTGTGGAGGTAGAGTTTAGACAGAATACTAACATTCCCCCATTTTGGTTTAATTAAAAGAAAAAAATCAGAAAGAGGTGACGGCACAGCAGGAATAGGGTCATTGTGATATCTGGCTACTTCCTGCTGGCATTGGGGGTGACGTGTCTTTAGGGGGAACCTAGAAGAATGGGTATGGAGGATGTTTGTCCAGTCTTAGGAGACTTGGCTGTTTCCTGCTGTCCAGGGTCTATGGAGCAAGCCATCTGAGAATAGGTCAGAAGGAACAGGTCCAATAGAAGCAGCTGTGTGTGTGACAGGAGATGGAGCATCTGGAGATTGCTTCTCTGGAGCTGTTTTGGATGACTTGACAAGATCTGGATGGCACCTATTTGGTCCATGAGAGGTAGATCTGAGTGGGTTTCCTGTAGCTTATAAGTTTACAAAAGAGATAACAGCATGAGTTAACAACACAAGCAGTCTTTAAGATGAACCTTTGCTGGATCGTATAGTGGAATGTTTTATTAGAGTTAGGCAAGTTTATAGGAACTCAGATAATATTAGGACAGTGTCATAGCAAGAAGAGGAAATATGAAGCATTTAATTGATGGCAACTGAGTTTAGGTAATGAGGTACCAGATAATATCTGTGAAAGCTTAGCTGTCAATGTAGTCAGAAGTCTGAGAAAAAGTAAACAATAATCTACCAGTTATATATTATTTTTAAAAAGTGACAGAGTCCACTACCCAACAGTTCCCATGGCCTCCATATTCTCTTGGGTGAAGTCAGTTTGGCTTCCAAGCACAGAAGACGCAGGGCTTTTTCTCTGTGGAATGGATACGCGTGACATGAGAAATGACTTACCTTGGTTTAGCCAAGTCATTTGACTCAGAGCATCCAGTTTAGCCCATTTTGTTTGTTAGTGACTATATCATCACAAACAGTCCAGGCTGTATCTTCTGGGTGTCTGGTGTCCAAGTCTTCTGAAACCATCTTTGGTCAACTGTTAGAGGCTTTGAGAATTCTGTCGGCCATAAACTTAAATATACTATTAGCAGACTTCTGACAAGATTGAGAGCCATAAGGATTGGTTGTAACTGAATAGAGTTTAATAGCAGTAGTAAAAAATCTATCAAGACAGAGCCTTTCCTATCCTGTCTTAAGTAACTTTGGCGGGTTGTGTAGGTAGAGAAAAGCACATTTTTGTATTAGCAAAGAAACATTTAGCTAGGACCAGAATAAGAAAGCTGGATCATATGTATGGCTGGTGGGGGGGGGGGGGGTTGGGCGGCAGTGGCAGCAGGGCGGGACTTCCGGCTGCTAGCCGGAATGTCTAATGGTGGTAGAGTTTGCAGTGGACAAGGAAAAGCAAGCGTGTCCCATATCACAGCACCATTCATGTTAGTTGTTTTGTAGCGGAAGGTACCACTAGCACTCACTTTACAGGTCCCGGGCAGAGAGGGAGAGGGAGCACTTCCCTCACATGCTCGGGTAGCCAAGCCCTTTGTGCGGGTAAGCAAGTCTAGCTAGTCTGATGTAAACCTGCAGATGTCTGCTGGTTTGGTGATGGCAGGCAGCAGATGATGAAGTCTGTGTGGTGTAGTGGTGGCAGTGGTGGCGGTGGGGTTGCGGCAGGCCACATGGCATCAGTCTTGTACGGTCACAGGAGCGCCACAGCAGCCGGCTGCAGCTGCCGGCAGCTGCATGGGTCTTGAAGTTCCTGAAGTCTTCGTATCCCGGATTTCGCACCAATGTTAGACTTTGGTGCGCAGCTTAGAACAGACAACACCAGACCAAATGGTTCCAAAGGGGAGGGGGTTTATTCAAGGCAGAGGGAAGAGAAATGGGAGAAGATGGTGGAGAAAGAGGAGAGAGGAGAGAAGTGGAGGCCAGCCATGACCACATGGAGAGAGGGAGAAGGGAAGGGGGGAAGGGTGAGGGGACAGAGAGAAGCTAGAGGCAAGAGAGTAAGAGAGTAAGAGGGTAAACCTAATTTTTATTGAGAGAGACAGTGAGTTTATGTGTCTGTGTGCGTGCATGTGTGTCTTTGTGTGCATGTGTGTGTGTCAGTGTGTCTGTCTCTGTGTGTGGGTGCACAAGCTCCCCATTGTCACCATTTTTCGGCAGAATGCATCAGCACGGTTGGCATCCACACTGTTTTTTCCAAGCTTGTCTACAGTTCAGGGCTGGTCCCATTAAATGAGAATGTTTACTTCTTCCTTTTTGCAGTCATATCACCACTAAACTACGTTTTGTGTAAGTTTGCCTGTTTTAGATCAACATGAAGTGGAATTCTGAGGTACTCGCTTTCCTGTATGACTTACTTTGCTTAGCCTTGCTTCTCTGGATCTGGCCTGTGTGGCAGAGTTTGTCAGCATTTCCCTTCCCTCTCGTGTTAGTGGCCTGAGCCCAGAGTGTATGATGACCATTCATCCATCATTAGACACTGGATTTGTCTTCACCTTTTGGCTCTTACGGACGTTGTCGATATGACATGAGTATTGAAACCTCTGTGCTTGAGGGGCTCTTTTTGGTGGGAGGAGTCTAACAGAAGTGGGCTTGGTCTATCATATGCAAGTTTGTCTTTTATTTTTTGAAGTCGCCACTATGTTATTTCTCAGAGACTCACCCTCCAGTATTGCTTCTCTATATCCTAAGAGAAATGATATTTTCTAGTGTTTTCCTTTTACCTCTCCCTAACAATTAGTTACATGTTCAGTCATCATCAGTCATCCATACAATGAACATGCCTGCTGCTCCTTGATATTTCTTCTTTATTGAGATTTATGTTTAAGTTTTGCACTTATTTTATTTTCAAGGCAGGCTTTCTCTGTGTAACAGTCCTGGCTATCCTAGAACTCACTTTGTAGTCTAGGCTGGCCTCAACTCACAGAGATCCTCCTGCCTCTGCCTCTCAAGTCCTGGGACCAATGGAGTGTGCCACCACCGCCCAGCCTGTGCCCATTTTTAAAACCTGATTTTGCCTTTTCTTTTTGCTGTTGAGTTATATGAATTACTTATATATTCTAGACATTAAATCCATATTTTTTCACTCCAGTGATTGCCATTTCATCCTGGTGATACTGTTTTTTGGTATATAAAAGTTTTTAATTTTATGTAGCCCAGTGTGTATATGTCTCTGCGTATGTGTTTGGTTCCCTGTGTGTATGTGTTTGGTTGCCTGCTTTTGTATCATATCCAAGAAATCACTGGGAAAATGTAATAACATAAACGTTTCTCCTTTCCCCTTTCCTGTTCGTAGTGTTAGTGTTTCTATTTCCCTGGATGGTTTTGTACCTGTAGTAATAAGGCAATGATGTGACTCCATTGCTCCCACCACTAGCTGTAAACCACCCTTTACAACTAAGCTTTTGCTTTCTCTTGCTAAAAGTCTTCTGATCAAATTGTGTTTCTAGGTTCCCTGTGAGTCTGTTCTTATGCCACCACTACAGTGTAGCAGGATATTTATTCTGCTACATTGTATTTGCAGTGGAGCTTGGTGATTGGGCAGTAGAAAAGAAGATGGAGCTGGGAGATGAAGAGAGGAAGTGGAGGGGGAGAAAAAGAGGAAGGGGAAGAGAAAAAGAAGGCTATCAGCCATGGAGAACCACAGGTGGGTCGAAAGCTGTCCTGGGTAGCAACTTCTATCAAAAGGTTAGATATTGGGTAACAACTCTAATTGTGTGGGCATCTTGTTGATTGAGCATTTCTAAATATATAAATCCTTTAGATAATCATTAAGATTTCAGAGTCCCATTTCTACCGGGTACTGCGGGGATGGCAGATATTGTCTGGGTTCAGCTGAGTTTTGTGGATCGTGGTGGATTGGCAGAGCCATCTCCCATACTGGCATCTCATGGGTTCCAGGGCCTGCACATCTAGCTAGCTGGAGCCCTGGTCAGAGCCAAGGAGTAGCAGGAACATAATGGCTGCCTGGGAACAAGCTGGACCGGGTACCGTTTTCTAAATATCCCCTCAACATTACAGCATTTTTGTTTTTTACTTGTAAATTTTACTTTTCTTTTAAAAATATTTGGCTTGTTTTGTTTTGGCAAAATATTTGTTTGTTTTGTGGGTCAGGATGGGCTCCGTCAGTAAGATCTTGCCTTCCAAGGATGAAGGTGCCCAGAACCCATATAAAAACCCAGATGTAGTGAGGTAATCCCAGGGCTGGCAAAGTTGTGGCACTGATGTGTAGGTCTTTGGAAGGCTGCTGGCCAGCTAGTCTAGACTACTTGGCCACATTCCAGGCCATTAAAAGACCCTCTCAAACAAAAGGTAGAAGGTGTAGGGGGAGGTGTTGATTCCCTAATTGGTTCTTGATTGTGTCAATAAAGGAGGCAGAAGCCAATTGCTGGACGAAGGGAAAAAGGTGGGACTTCCAGTTCCCAGGAGGAAGAGAAGGGGCACAGAGAAAGAGGAATTCAGACCAGGCTTTGGACAAGTTGGAAGCTGCAGACATGTAGGTCTTGGTCCCCTAGAGTTTGTAGCCTCTACATGGAGCCGGGGCCAAGGAAATGGAGAGAGCTAGTTGATAAAATTAGGGCAGGAAATTCTTCGCCTAGCCATTGAGTTATCTGTCTAGTTATTAAAATAATAAAACTGTCTAGTGTTTTCCATCCACAGCACTAAAGTGAGCAGAAGGAGAAAGGGCAGCTGGGGCGGTTGTTGGCGGATTGGCGTAGCTAACCAGTGGATCTCGAACTGCAGATCCTGGTGTTCTCAGGAAAGGCGCTATTTGGCCATTGGTGAAGGGCTAGGGGAGTGATCAAAGCTCCCAGGACAAACAGCCAGCTGGCCATCGTGGAGCTGAGTGAGATTGGTGGAGGCAGCTGATCTCAGAGCCTAACCAGGCAGAGCACCCGAGAAGGCAGAAATGTGTCTTTTAAAATTATATGCATCAAGAAGGCACCTGAGACACCGAGGTTATCTTCTAGCCTCTGTATGCACACACATGCATATGAATACACGTGCACCAGCACTTGAACTACAAACATATACACACATTGACCAATGAATATTTATAGATTTTATGGTATGGAACATATTTTATGTATATGTGTGTACACTATGGAATGATATTTATCCCCTGCATACTTATTTTTTTATGCTGATTTGTTTCGAATGCATTGAAGATACATTTTCCATTGAACTAACTTTACTATTTCGAGTTTCTTTCTCTTGAAAGAATGTTAAAATTCATAGAGAAGTTTGGGACCCCTCCATCTGAATTAAGGTTAGCAAGTTCACAAGCTCACAGGTTTCAGGAACTAGCTGGCCACAAGCCAGAAGGCAGGTCAGCTACGTTGTTCCGGGAACTGGCTCACCACAAAGGATAGCAGAACTAAAGATACAGGTTGGCTGAGTTACTCCAGGAAATGGCTGCTTACAATGGTCAGGTTAAGGTCACATTCCTAAATAGAATGTGTACAGGATGTTTCCCACTCCCCCACCCTGGTCTGTGACTAACTGAATAATAGGTTGAAACTTTCTGTATACAGGATGTTACTCCCTCCCCACCCTGGTTTGTGACTAGCCAAATAATAGGTTGAAACTTTCCAACTATTTTTGTGATGTAGGTTGGGATTTCTCCACTGTCCCCTCCTGGTTTCCCCTTCACCCCCCTTGGTTTGCGGTTTTCTCCTTTAAATATCCCTTGCTCCCGAGCCATGGGGTCGACGCTTCTCTTGTGAGCCTTGGCCTCAGCCAACTGATCACCAAATAAAGCCTCTTGCGGTTTCATCAAGATAGGTGTCTCATAAGTCATTGGGTGGCCGTAATCTCCTGTGGTTTGAGTGGGGGTCTCCCCTATCTGGGGGCCTTACACTCTAGTTCTCAAATCACAATCTTTTATTGTTTATTTCTGGAAATTAAAAGTACACTGTACCCAGTGATTGCTTCTATCATTTCCTTTCAATTGTTCTACTTTAGTACTCTGTTGCTTTTTATACCAATCAATTTTCTTAAAGAATTTCAGTTGATGCATAATTGTACATATGGGTTCAGTATGACAGTTTCTTGTGGACAGTATGTAAGGACCTCATCATGGTAAGTTTTTCCTTTCTTCAGCGTTTATCATTTCTGTCTGTTAGGAATGTCCAGATTCCTCTTTTAGTTCCTATAACTTTTCAAATTATTTACGTATTTGCTTTTCTTTGAGGCAGGATCTCCCTATGTAGCATTGGCAGGCCTAGAGCTTGCTATGTAGACCATAGCAAGATTCACTGACTCCTCAGTGCTGTAATTAAAGACATACACCATCATGCCTGGCTCTTACAGCTTTTTTACAGATAAACTTTATTGTATATATTAAGGTGTATTTGTGACTTTTGTAGTAATTTCTCAAACTGAGCCTATTCAAGATCAATGATTTGTTCTCCTGGGTCTCTTGGTTTATTTCCTTCCTTCCTTTCTTTCTTTATCCTGTTTCAAAAAGCTTTATTTTTACTTGGTCCAAGACTTGGGAGAGGCTCCAAGGTAGTTACAAAGCTGCCTAGTGGCTTGAGAGGTTCAGGTCCTGAGGCGGCTGGTGCAGGGCACAGGAGGGAGGCCCTTGGAAGATGATGCCTCCTAGTTATGCTTAAGTAGATATTCGTCCAGAGATGCCGGGGCACACCAGTCTGTGCTGGCTCTGGCTCTGCTAGCCTATGGAGGTTGATTAGATTGTTATCCATCTTCTTGATGAGCTTCATATCCTCATCCAGTAAGTGGTTTTCCAGGAAGTGACAGAGATGAGGGTCTGTATGGGCAGCACCCAGGGAATGAAGATCCAAGACAGCCTGGTTCAGGTTCCTCTCCAGGGCCGAGGGAGCTTCCATGGCCTCCTGGGGTTTGCCCCACTCATCTTGAGATGGCTTCTGCACATCCTGGAAGAGTACTCTGGCCTGGGTTTGTTCTGCAATTTGAAAAGACACTGGACACCCTCCTTGGCCAGTTCATGGAAGAAGTGGCCTACACCCTCCAGAGCACACCATAGTTGCCCAGAGAGAGGTAGGTGTAGGAGGCCCACAGGTGCAAGTTGACCAGGTGATTCAAGACAGCTTCCACTTTGATGGAATAATTTTTACAAATCTGAGAGGTCATGGCTGACCTGGAGTATGAAGCTAACCATGAAGAGATGGTGCTGGCTTGTCCTAGGAGCTGAAGGCGATTGGGAGATGGTCCCCAAGGCTGTCTGAAGCTGTAGAGACTGGAAGGAGGCTGGAAGCTAACAAAGAGGGAGTCCCAACCCATCACTGTTGAAGCAAGACACAGATCCATGGGACCTCCAAGGTGCTGCCCTTTTTTCCTTCCTTCTCTTTCTCTCTCTCTCTCTCTCTCTCTCTCTCTCTCTCTCTTTCTTTCTTTCTTTCTTGATCTTGCTGTGTAGGCCAGACTGGCCTTGAGTTCACCATTTTCCTGCCTCTGCTGGACCTGTTCAGGACCACTCCTTGGCAGTCTCTTGAAATTTCATATGAATTTTCTCTCTCTTCCTCTCTTCTCACCCTCTTCTTACTTTTTTTTTTTGACAAGATCTCAGTCTGCAACTCGGGCTGGCCTGGACCTTGCTGTGTAAGTAATAGGATTAAACCATTCTCTATGCCTGTTTCTTTCTCCCTTTTTGAAGTAGGGTCTTAAAATGTTGCTTAGGCTGCCTTCAAATTCAAATGTGACTGCCACTTCATTCTCTCCAATGAGAATCTGGGTTCCAGTTCCAGATTTTCCTATTTGTAAAAATTGTTCTTGGGGGTGGGAGTGGGAGCAGGAGAGATGGCTCAGCAGTTAAAGTGCTCCCTGCTCTTCCAGAGTATCCAGTGTGGTTCTCAGCAGTCATGTTGAGTGCCTCGCTACAGTTTGTAACTCCAGTTCCAGGAGTTCCAATGCCCTCTTCTTGCCTCCATTGGCATCCCAAACACTTGACATTCACACATACCACACACACACACACACACACA
>NW_021604569.1:8197867-8213895 GCF_004785775.1 Grammomys surdaster
CACACACACTACATACACACACACACACACACACCACACACACCACACACACACCACACACACACCACACACACACCACACACACACACCACACATATACACACATATACACACACACACACACCACACACACACACCACACACCACACACACATTGAAAACCATGCTCTTTGAAATGTTGCAATGAACTTATGCATTGCTTTGAGCAGTAATGTTATATTAACAGTATTAAACCTTGAATTCCAGGAACGTAAGATGCCATTCTGTCTTATTTGATTTCTTTCAGTAATGTATTATAATTTCCAATGCACTAACCTGATATTTAATACCTATTCTTTAATATTTGATTCTCTTGAAATTATAACAAAACATGAATAACACTTACCATCTTATCGAGTTTTTAGTATTCAGTTTGTGTTTCTAAGAGTAACCTACATTATGGTCCAGTCAGTCTAAAGCACTCCTCATCTGATAAGCTGAAACTCTAGTTAAAAGCATGCTTCCCCTTATACCTTCCCCTATATCCATGGCAACTACTTGATCACCTTCTGTCTGTATATTTGACATCCCTGTATGAATGATCTCTTTGTGAGTAACAGATTTTAATGGGCATGCGTCCTAAGAACTCATGAATGTTGACATATTAGAAGGGTATGCATCACATTTTCTTCATCTTTTTATTGCAAATTGGGTTGTTTTTACATGCTGGCTGTTATGGTTAATCCTGCTTTAAACATGAGCATACCAGCATATTAGGGTATCGGGACCACTGTAACAAAACATTGTGACTGGGTGGCTTAAACAGTAGTAATCAATTTTTACATAGTTGGAGAGGCTAGATATCCAGCATCACAATTCTGCATGGCTGTTTTCCCATGTTGCCTTTCTATGTGGCCGGTAGATGGCTACTTAAGTTTTCCTTTTTCTTTTCCCTTTTCTTCTCTCTTTACCTCCTCTCTTTTGCCCTCCCCTCTCCTCCCACCTCTTCTTTCTAAGAGAGGGTATCATAGAGTACCAAGCTGGTTTGCTATATGGATTAGTACAACTTTACACTTCTAGTTTTCCTGTTTCTACCTCCCAAGAGCTGGAATTACCACTGTACCTGGGACTCACTGTGTAGGTCAGGCTAGCTTTGAACTCACAAGATCTGCTTGCCTTTGTCTGCCCAGTGCTAGGATTAAACCAGTGTACCACTGTGCTTGGCCACACTGGTTTTATTTGTTGCCGGTGATAAGTATCAGGACTTCACATGTACTAGCTAAGAATTCTACCAACTATGTCTCCCAGCTCCCTCTTTCTTCCCCATTTAATGTATCATCTGAAATAGACTCTAAAAAGTAGGGGAAAGTATGGGATGGAAAGAGGAAAATTAAACAATAAGTAGGCATGGGAGACCATCACCAACCAGCATTGACTTACCCCATGAGTTAGGATTTCCACATGCTTCCATCTATAAAGACAGATAACTGTCTGCAACCTTGATTCTGATTCTTTTGTGTACATACCCAGAATGAAATCACTGGATCATCTGGTAGTTCGACTTAAGACTTTTTAAGAGCCCACTATGGAAGTATGATATTGCTTTCTATTACCATGAACGGTATGTAAGCATTCCAATTCCTTTATATCCTCTCCAATATATATTTTTGATTTTTGATTTGAATATGTGTATATGTCCTGCAAGTTCTTGGGATAGACCTCAGGTTTTGTGGCTTTATCTCATGAGTCACCTCACCTGCCTGCAACATGTATTTCCTATTTTCTTTTATAACGGCCACTCTTATAGATGTAATTTGTTCTTTTTTATGCTATTGTAAATGAAATTGCTTTTTAGTTTCTTTTTCAGATTGTTAGCTGTTAATGTACAGAAATAAACTTATTTGTGCACACGTATGCAATTGTAGGCACACCTGTATCTGCACAGGGGCCAGAGGAGTACGTCAGGTGTCTTGCTGTATCACAATGCCGTGTTCCGTGAGATGGGGGTCTCTGACTGAGGGAGGAGACCACCATTTATCAGGGAAGCTGCATGGCTAGTACTCCCCAGAAATTCTTCTGTCTCTGCCTCCACACAAATATTGGGTTACAGAATTACAAGGCCATGGCCAGCTTTTACATGGAGGCCAGGTTCCATGCTCATATCCAGCATACACCACATTGGCATACGCCAGTGTGCCCCGTTCTATGTCCTCCAACTTTGCTGAATGTTTATTCATCCTAGCAGATTTCGGATGGATTATTCTACATGGAAAACCACCCCTCCATGATTAGAGATGATTTTACTTCTTCATTCTGGCTTGAATCCCTTTCATTTTTCTCTAGTTGCTCTTCTCAGAACTCTAGTGCAGTCTGACTAGACAAGGAGGCAAAAGTGGGCACATATGAGTCACTGAACAAAGAAAATTAGGCATGTTTGTTTTTAAATTTAGTTTTGGATCAATGATGCTACAAAATATTTTTTTGTATGGAGTGTAGCCTTTCACGTGAGGATAAACTGGCACTAATTTGGTTCCAGTGTGAAGCACAGAAGTTTACTGAGTGTGAGACGAGGTCATATGAGGCTGAAAGCAAAGAGTGAGGCAGAGAGTGGAGGAGGACATTCTCAGACAAGACATCTTAGCAAAGGTGTGGTCAGTGGCAGCAGGAAGCCACCCCACCACTAGGAGGCAATCCCCAGCTGTCTCAGGGCTAGACTGAATGTCTAAGCTGGATTCTACACATATTAACAACTGTAACAAACATGATGCAGTCTAGGAATTAGTATGAAGGGAAACTGCATAGATTGAGTTTGTATGTTTCCCATGATGCTTGGCTTCACTGATATGGGTCCATGTGACTCACCACTCACATGTTAAGAATGAAGGAGAAAGCAACCCATGGTCTTTTTTGAAGCGTAGACTGGGACATGCCCTACTCCTCGACCTCTTCACATTCACAGATGGCAAGTGTACTTTTCATTTAAAGTTGACAATATTTAGTCTCAGTGGCATCTTGGTTAATTTCTCCAAAGAGTTGAATGCTGTAACAATCTACAGATAGCTTTCTAAGATTGAGAGACTCAATGTAAGTAATCAGTGTATACATCAACATAACTGTACTTTTCAAAATTTATGGTTTATTTCTCTATTGCACACAACTAAATCTGTGCCATAAACTAGACTGGCCTTTAGGCAGTTTGTTGGGTTGAGTCAGAGTAATTCTGACAGTGATGCAATGTTCTGATGATTGCTAACCCACGGCTTCTGCTGCCTCCTGCCATGCTAGAGTTTTCCTAGCAGCTGCTGTGGTCACTTAGCTGGATTGGTTCCCTCGTCTTGGCTGGTAAGCCAAAGATTCAATTTTTGTTGCCTATTTACAAAGATTTCTTTTCCAAAAGTAGTGGACGATAACCATTTTTGCATTCTTCTTTGGTTGTTTTTACTGTTGTTTTGTTTTCTTTACTACTCTGCAATTTCCCTTGAAGACAGATAGACATAGGTTATACTCTTTTATGTTTTATCACAATCAAATGCTAAGACATAGTAAAAGCTCACAAATTATTTCCTTTTACATTTTTATTTTTTTAAATCTCTCTGTGAATGTGTGTGTATGTGTGTGTCTGTTTGTGTGAGTTATGTGTACCATGAGTGTGAAAGTATCCACAGAGGCCAGAGGGCATTGAATTACCTTGAACTTAAGTTACAGTCAGTTGTGAGCCACACAGTATGGGTGTTGGGAACCTAATTCAGGTTCTGCAGGGACAGTAACTGTTCTTAAGCACTCAGCCATCTCTCTAGACCTAAGCTATTTCATCTCAGTCATGCTGTATTTTCCAATATTTATTGTAACTATACTATTTTTTAAGATATTAATTAAACAACTTTGATTCATGTAAAATGTGTGTGAGTGTAGGTATGTGCACATGAATACAGGAGCCCAAGGTAGCCAGAGGCATCAGATCTACTTGGAGCTGGAACAATGGGTGCTGAAACTACAGTTATATTCTCTGCAAGTGTAGCCAACACTCGTAATCACTGAGCTACTACTCCAGCCCAACTACGCCCTTAAAAATGTTTTTATTTAATTATTGTTTTGGTCAGTCACGTGACCCTAGGTCAAATCCTTATATTTAGGAACCAGTGTCTGTAGCACAGTGGCTTTTCATCCCATTAAGCTCAGTACCTCACTTTTCTTTGAATTGAAAATAGATTCTTTATATGATATATTCTGATCATGGTTTCCCCACCTTCATCTCTCAACTCTCCCAACTCTCTGCCTTCTGTCTTAGTCAGGATTTTATTGCTGTGAAGAGACACTATGACCACAGCAACTCTTAAAAAGGAGAATATTTAATTGGGGTTGGCTTACAGTTTCAGAGGTTTAGTCCATTGTCATCATGATGGGAAGTGTGGTAGTGTGCAGGCAGACATGGTGCTGGCGGAGGAGCTGAGAGTTCTCATAGCCATGAATTGTTAATTTACTCTGAGTTCCTGGTGGGTGATCGCATTTCTTGCCACCTACCAGAGTTCTCTGGATTTGAGAATGAAAAGACATACACACACGCACATGTACACGCACATGGAGGAAGAGGAAATCCCACCATGAGGCGATTGTAGGACAGACCATGCTGTGGAGGAGAGGAGGGTGAGATGACTGAAATGTAGGTGCAAATGTAGCCCTCATAGGAGGGCTGCTCAGGAGGAAACAGGTCAGCAAAAGTAAAAAATAGATTTAGAAAGTGTTAACTTCAGGGAGTGTGTGCTAGCTGCAGGGAGGTTTGGAAGTGTCCAGCCATTGAGCAGGTTAAGTCTTATTAAATATAAAGGGTGTGTGTGTGTGTGTGTGTGTGTGTGTGTGTGCCCCTTCATTCAAGAATCCAGAGAGCTTTAGCGGGTGGAAAGAAGTACCAGGCGCTCAGAGTGGATTAGCTATTTACTGCTTCAAGTTCTAAATTGGGATCAGTAGGAAGATAATGCCATGCGAGGCCAGACTTGAACATGAGACCTCAAAGCCTGTCCCCAGTGACATGCTTCCTTCAACAAGGCTACACCTCCTAATAGTGATACTCCCTATGAGTCTATGGGGCCATTGCCTTTCAAACCACCACACCTTTCTCTTTAAACAATAAACAAGAAAAACAAAAACAAAATAGAACAAAATAGACAGAAAAAAAAAGAAACAAAGAGCACATACACACAGAAAACTCACAAAAGGATATGTAAGAAAAGGCTGGTAGTGCAAACAATGCACACTTTACTCTCAGCACTCAGAAGGAGAGACAGGCAGAGCTCTATAAATCCAAGGCCAGCCCAGCCTTCATAGCAAGTTCCAGCATAGCCAGAGTTAATAAAGAGACCCTGTCTCAAAGGCATTGAAAATATGTATATTCATATACCCCCATCTCATGGAGTAGATTAATCAGAAAGTGGGTGGTTATTCCCATAACTCCTGTAACACTATTGCATATCGTGTAGTCAGGTCACTACTGTAGATAGAAAGGTCTTTATTCAGGTTGGTGTTTACCTTTCTTCTCTGGTAACATGCATAGTACCTTCTAGTATCATGAGCACTGGTCAGTAGGGGTGAAGGCTCTAGGTAGGCGAAAGCTTGACTTCTCCATGTTCAATGAGATATGTAGATGTTGTCTTCAGAAATAGGGCTTTACCATCAGTTTGTGGAGAGCAACCTAAATAGCCTTAGCAATAGCCTGAGTTGTTTGGGGGATTCCATGGGACCCCTTTGACCAACAATTCAATTAGCTATAACCCATTCCCAGCACAGGAGGTTTTACTCAGAGACAAGAAATGTCTAGTCGGGACTTTGTGTCCCATTTTTTTCTTTTTGGTGATTCCATCTATGTATAAAGAAACTTCTACTATAGTAGGTTTTTATATGGTTTTTCATATGGCCCTTTGTCTTATCTGTTCCTTCCTCATATAGCCTTCCTTATCCCCCTTCCCCTCCCTCTTCTTTTTAGTCTTCCTGTTCTAGCACCCCATGTCTCTTCCTAATTAACTATTCTATTTCCGCTTCCTAGAGAGAGGCATCTCTCTCCACTAGTCTCTTACCCTATGTGGTTATGTGGATTGGGATGTGCCTATTGTAGGTTTAAAAGCTAACTAACATGTACTTATAAGCAAATAATATCATGTTTGTCTTTTGGAGGGTCTGAGTTACTTCATTCAAGATGATTTTTTTTCTAACTCCATTTACCTGTGAATTTCATGATTTCATTTTTTTTTTTTTTAATAAAAGCTGGGAAATATCCCACTGTGTAAGTGTACCAGATTTTCTTTATCCATTCATCTGTTGACAGACATCTAGGCTGTTTCCAGTTTCTTTTCATTATGAATACAGCAGCAATGAACGTGGATGAACAAGAGTTTCTACAGTAGGCTGTAGAGCCCTTTGGATACATGCCCAAGGGTGATACAGCTAGGTCTTGAGGTAGATCTATTCCCAGGTTCCTGGGGAATGGCCATACTGATTATTGTAGTAGTTGTATAAGTTACACTCCCACCATCAATGGATGAGTGTTCATTCCCCTTGCCCCTCGTCCTCGGCAGCATGGGGTGTGTGTGTGTGTGTGTGTGTGTGTGTGTGTGTGTGTATGTTAGATAGTATAATAATATTAGAATAGTAATTAGATAGTATAATGATAAATATCTTTTCCCATTCTGTGACTGCTGCTTTGTTCAAATGTCAGTGTCCTTTGCAGAAACTTTTTAATTTCACGAAGTCCCATTTATTAATTGTTGTTCTTAGTGACCGCACTATCAGCATCTCGTTCAGGGAGTTTTCTTATGCCTGTGAGCTCAAGGCTGTTCCCCAGTTTCTTTTCTCTTAGGTCCAGGGTGTAACTGGTTTTGTGTTGAGTTCTTTGATGTATTATAGTTGAATTTTGTGCAAGGTGACAAGCCAAGTATGGGTCTACTCCCAATTCTTTACATGCAGATGTCCAGTTTAACCAGCACCATTTGTTGAATATACTGTCTTTTTTCTGGTATGTATTTCTGGCTTCTTTATCAAACTCACTTTTTAAAATAAATACTTTGTAGCATTTACTTTATTTTCTGAAAATGTAACCTACTTACATATCTATTAAAATGATACAGTGTCTTTATCATGTAATTGAGTTAGTTACTTTCATTTCTGTCACCAGAAACACCTGTCAAAAATAACCTCAAAGGAGGATTTGTGTTTTGTTTTATTTCTTTATTTTTCTTTTTTTTTGATACAGAGTTTCACTATGTAGCTCTGGCTGTTCTAAAACTCACTATAGCAAGACTAGGCTAGCCTTGAACTCATAGAGATCTGTCTGCCTCTCTGGTGCTGAGATCAAAGGCATGCTGAGATTGCCATGCCGAGCTCAAAGGAAGATTTATTATGATTCAGAAGTCAGAGTACATTATGGAGAGAAGACTGTCTTGCTCCTTTTTATTCTGTTTAAGCCCCCAGTTCATGGGATGGTGCTGTCCATGGTTAGGGTAGGTCTGGAAACATCTTCATAGAAAAGCCCAGAGTTAGTTTTCTTGCTAATACCCTAGATGCTTCCAAAGCCAATCAAGGTAAAAACAGGTGAGAACACAACTGCTTATTGATAAAAGAAACTGGCTTAGGAAACACAACATTGTTTTTGTTTGGAGTTTGCATGTACATGTTGGTATTATGCTTCTGTGTATGCATGGTTACCTGTGTGGGTCACCTGTGTGTGTGTGCATGTGTACGTATGTGCATCTGCCCATGGAGCCCTATTTTTTTTTATTGCTGTCCATTATATACACTGGGGCAGGATTACCCACTTGCACCCAGAGCTTGCATATAGGCTAGACTCAGTAGCCAGCTTCTCTGGGGATCTTTTGCCTCCATCTCCCAGGTACAAGTATTGCAAATGTTGCCTGTCCACACAGCATTTACACGAATGCCATGAATCAACTTCTCTCCTCATGGTAGATAGCAAGTATCTACCTGCCGAGCCAGATACCAGAACTAATATCCAATATTTCAAGATGGAAGTACTGCATCATGACATGTGAAATCTGTAAACCAACCAGATATAAACAAACCCGCAAGAACAGCTGGGTTGAGGCAACAGCACACCCAGGCAGATGAGTGAGTGAGTAGTACAAAAGGTGTGAGAAGTGCCAGGTCTTTCTCAGTGGTACAGACTTCCTTCAGAGCTCAGCACCCATGGCAGCTCTGCAGGATGATGCTGTACTTGGATGTGACGTGGAACTAGAATGTAGGCATATATGCTCAAGGTTGCCCCTCACATGTCTGTGCACGAGGAATAGAAAATGGCAGAGACAATTCTTTGTTTCTTGTAAGTGTTCCACTTCCTGTCTACATTTTCCTGCCCTAAATACCTAGTAATTAACTATAATTTTTTAAAGCAATTTTAAAATTAAATATATGTACAAATTAATTTTCAACTTAGAGGATGTGATCTATGTTAAAAATTATTTTGATGCTGGGCATGATATCACATACATTTAATCCCAGCACTTGGGAGACAGAGGCAGGGGGATCTTTTGAGCTCAAAATCAGCATGGTCTATATAGCTAGTTCGAACACTACATAGTGAGACTTCTCTGAAAAAAAAAGTTTTCCAAATGATAACATTTCCCAGTTTTAGACATATTAACTGAATACATATAAGCAGAGGGAGAAACACACTCTAAGATCAAAGTAAAATTATTTTTCTTCTTGACTGCATGTTTTTATAATCTTTTAATGTGTTAATGGCCTTTGTCAACCTACTCAAAAAGGAGCAGAATTTTTCTAGATTATTCTAACATGAAGCCCTTTGAAGATTGCTACATTCCACTACTGTGTCATTAAGTGTATTAGAGTCAGTGGGTTGTACTTTACAGATAACCATAGCAGTGCCTATAACATGCCTTATTTAAGGTAAGATCTAGGTAGGCCTTGATCATCTCATTTTTAAGGTACATGTAAGCCATGCACCTTGTTTCATATAAGCCACATATTCTTCCATTCTACAAGAATGTCATACAACAATTCAGTACTGAGCTTTGGAATTTAATGAAGTAAAGAAAAGTTATGAAAAAATATGAAACATTGTTACTCCATAATTGTATTTGTTATCAGCCTGCAAGTGGCTCAACATAGGGTCTTCTTTGACTTAAATCTGATGTGAATGCTGTTTTAAAATTTCATGAATGTGTGATGGAGAGAGCTCAGTGATTAAAAGCCCTGCCTGCCCTTCCAGTACTGGGCTGAGTTCCCAGGACCTGTATGGCAGCTCACAACTGTCTAACTCCAGTTCCAGTGGACCTGCTGCTGACACGAGCTGTATGGCAGCTCACAACTGTCTAACCCCACTTCCAGTGGAGTTGAACCTGCTGCTGACATGGACTGAAGGGCAGATTAAAACTGTCTAACCCCAGTTCCAGTGGAGTTGAACCTGCTACAAACGCAGGCTGGAGGGCTTGTAATGCTGTTACTATCCTAGGAGTGGGCTATTGCCTGAGTAAGTTATAAAAATGTGTCTGCTCACTTTCTTTTGCTCTTTCTTGCTTGTCCTCTGTTGTCCCATCTTCCTCAATGAAATAGCATAAGTATGCACTTCTCAAGATATGGATTCTTGGCTGGGTAGAACTCAGCAGTTAAGAGCACTTGCTAATTTTGCAGATGACCTGAGTTTGCTTCCTATGGTCCATGTTAGGTGCTAAATTAAAGGCATGCATCACCACCACCCAGTGACTATGAAATTATTGATTAATTTCATCACTCACTGTTGTGAAGGTACAATAAAATTTCCATTTGCTACTATTAAATTATTACTCATATTAAAAAGTCTTTTCTGGTGTTTTGGTTCATTGTTTTTCTCTTGAGACATGGTCTTATTATATTGACCAGGTGGAACTCCAGGGAGCCTCCAGATTCAGTGTAGGCCACTAAGCTCATTTTCAGGTACCTATTCTGCTTAGAAAACGTAAAAGTTTTAAGTGCTGACTAGGAAATTTGAAAACAAATTATTTTTAAAGAGTTTTTGACAGACAAATCAGCATCTCTGCCAATTTTGCATCATTATTTTTGGCAAGATAATTTGCTGTTATGCCAAGACTGAGATATATGGTAGCTGGAGTTAGAGATGATCCAAAAATTCATTCTCAAACTGTGATATAGCTCACACTTACAGGAAGTAGAGTGTATGTCACAAATAACTAGGTGTATACATGGTGTGAAAACTACCCTAATAAATCTGAGTGCTTCTAATAAAGAGACAAGAAGTTAATGAAACATTCAAAGCCTCGAGGTTCTGTCAGGTTTGAGTACTAGATAACAAACAGAAAGAGTGGAGTCAGTGTGGAAAAGCAGACTTGTGGACAGTTTCTGATGTCTTGATATTTTACTCATGAAAAGAATTAGAAGTTACAAGAGAAAAAGGCCATGGTGATGAACTAAAGTTTCTGGTGAAGTGGCCAGCAAGACATTTATTATTATTATTATTATTATTATTATTATTATTATCAGTATTAGTATCATCATCATCATTACGATTATTTTAGTTTATTTCATTTTATTTATTTATTTATTTATTTTTGTTTGTTTTTTTAAAAATTTATTGGACATTTTATTTACATTTCAGATGTCATCCCCTTACCCCATTTCCCCACCTCCACCCCCAGCCAGGAACCCCCTATCCCATACCACCTCCTCCTGCTTCTATGAGGATGTGCCCCCACCCACCACCCCACTCCCACCTCCCAACCCGCAAATTCCCTCACACTTAGCGTCCAGCCTTCATGGGGACCAAGGATCTCCTCTCCCACCTATGCCCAACAAGGCCATCCTCCCCTACATATACAGCTGGAGTCATGGGTCCCTCCCTATGTGCTTCCAGGTTGGTAGTTTAGACCCTGGGAGCTCTGGTTGGTTGGTATTGTTGCTCTCCTCATGGGGCCACAAACCCTTTCAGCTTTTTCAGTCTTCTCTCTAACTCCTCCATTGGGAACCCCATGATCAGTTCAATGGTTAGCTGTGAGCATCTGCCTCTGAATATGTCAGACTCCGGCAGACCTCTAAGGACACAACTATATCAGGCTCCTGTCAGCATGCACTTCCTGACTTCCACATCAGCATCTACCTTTGGTGACTGCACATGGGATGGATACCTAGGTGGAATGGTCTCCAGACGGCCCCTCCTTCAGTTTCTGTCCCTCACTTTGTCTCCATATTTGCTCCATTGAGAATTTTGTTACTCCTTCTAAAAATGACCAAAGCACCCCCACTTGGTCTTCCTTCTTCATGAGCTTCATGTGGTCTGTGAGTTGAATCTTAGGTATTGCAAGTTTCTGGGATAATATCCAATTACCAGTGAGTGAATACCATGTGTGTTGTTTTGTGAACTGATTACCTCACTCAGGATGATATTGTCTAGTTCCATCCATTTACCTAAGAATTTCTTGAATTCGTTGTTTTTAATAGCTGAGTAACACGCCATTGTGTAAATGTACCACATGTTTTGTATCCATTCCTCTGTTGAAGGACATCTGGGTTCTTTCCAGCTTCTGTCTATTATAAATAAGGCTGCTATGAACATAATGGAGCATATGTCCTTGTCATATGTTGGAGCATCTTCTGGGTATATGCCCAGGAGTGGTATAGCTGGATCCTCAGGTAATGCTATGTCCAATTTTCTGAGGAACCGCCAGACTGATTTCCAGAGTGGTTGCACCATCTTGCAATCTCACCAACAATGGAGGAGTGCTCCTCTTTCGCCACATCCTTGCCAGCATCTACTATCACCTAAGTTTTTAATCTTAGCCATTTTGACTGGTGTGAGGTGGACTCTCAGGGTTGTTTTGATTTGCATTTCCCTGATGACTAAGGATGCTGAACATTTCTTTAGGTGCTTCTGGGTCATTCGAGTTTCCTCAGTTGAGAATTCTTTGTTTAGCTCTGTGCCCCATTTTTAATAATGTTATTTGGTTGTCTGAAGTCTAATTTCTTGAGTTCTTTGTATATATTGGATATTAGCCCTCTAACGGATGTGAGATTGGTAAAGATCTTTTACCAAGTGTCCTTTGTCTTATAGAAACTTTGCAATTTTATGAAGTTGCATTTGTCAATTCGTGATCTTAGAGCATAAGACATTGGTGTTTATTCAGGAACTTTTCCCCTGTGCCCAAGTATTCAAGGTTCTTCCCTACCTTCTCTTCTTTTAATTTCAGTATGTCTGGTTTTATGTGAAAGTCCTTTATCCACTTGGACTTGAGCTTTGTACAAGGAGATAAGAATGGATCGATTTGCATTTTCTAGATGTTGTCCTCTAGTTGAGCCAGAACCATTTGTTGAAAAATCCTGTCCTTTTTCCACTGGACAGTTTTAGCTCCTTTGTCAAAGATCAAGTGACCATAGGTGTGTGGGTTCATTTCTGGGTCTTCAATTCTATTCCATTGATCTTCCTACCTGTCTCTGTACCAACATGCAGTTTTTATCACTATTGCTCTGTAGTACAGCTTGAGGTCAGGGATGGTGATTCCCCCAGAAGTTGGCTTATTGTTGAGAATAGTTTTTGCTATCCTGGGTTTCTTGTTATTCCAAATGAATTTGAGAATTTCTTTTTCTAACTCTGTGAACAATTGAGTTGGGATTTTAATGGGGATAGCATTGAATCTGTAGATGGCTTTCAGCAAAATGGTCATTTTGGCTATATTAATCCTGCCAATCCATGAGCATGGGAGATCTTTCCATCTTCTGAGATCTTCTTCGATTTCTTTTTTCAGAGACTTGAAGTTCTTGTCATATAGATCTTTCCTTTGCTTGGTTAGATTCACACCAAGTTATTTTATATTATTTGTGACTATTGTGAAGGGTATCAAGCTCTTAAAAACAGGAACAGGGATCAGATTCAGTTGGCAGGCTTTGGGGCAAGTAAGTTGCCTTTACTCACAGGGCCATCTTGCCAGTCCCCATATCTGGAAGTAAATTTAAACAGGAATCCACACAGAACACAGTAAGGATTTAAGATTTTCTTTTCTTTTAAATGATCAGATGCTAATCCTATCAATCATGACTTTTTGTTGATATAATTATTACTGAGACTTAATTACAGAATAATTTCTTGCTAGAGTATCTCCCCCTTGGGTCTCCATTCTAGTTTCTTGGCATCTGCTCTCTACCTCCATTCCCACAGATTCACATACATAAAAAGTTAGACTCTAAAATGCACAAGGAAGAAACCAATTTTAAATGTCTATGCATCTAAGAACAGAGCTTTAAAATACATGACACAAAAACCCGTAGAACTGAAAACAGAACTGGGAAAATCCAATTATCCTAGAGACTTCTGCTCTTTGCATGAAGTGGCAGATAATAAGAGAAAAATCAGCAGTCCACAGGTCTGGTACACAGGCAGAAATAAACCAGGTAAGCCACATGCCTCTGCTATAATTCCAGTCTTCAGGATACAGTTTCTAATTGCTTCTTGGGGGTGAGATGGGTGTGAAGGGATGCTTGATCAAGTAGCACAAACGATTCCAGAGCTGTAAGAACGCATTTTTATAAACTGAAATCACACAGAGTCTCTTCTCTGGTGACGTGGAAATAAACTAGAAAATATTTAAAAGGAACCTGGGAAACAGGCATGTATTTGGAAATTTGACCTCACAGTTCTATAACGTTTATTTAAAATAAATCTCAAGAGAAACCATAACCCAGTATGGATTGGCTGGAAGTGAAAATGTAAGCAGTATGTGGTAGTGTGGGCCTGTGAAGTTTGAAGATGAGGTCAGAGGGTCACAGGTTCCAGGCCAACTTGGGCACAAAGTGACACCCCATCTACCACACAGTGAGAACAATAAAAAGAAGAATGGAAGGAAAGGCATGTTTAAATAACATCAACATGGTCTTTCAAATATTCTATAATGAAAACCATTTAGAAGAAGAATAGAGTCAATAAAAGCTCATCTATTTCAAGTGAAATAGTATCTTTAAATGTGAAATTTTTAAAATAATAAATACTTAAAGGTGATGAAAATATTTAAAGTGGTAAAATGGCCAAAATAAGAAAATACTATACATTAACAATCAGTGTAAACTGGTCTAAACCAGAGGTAAAAGATTAAGTAATATATACTTTAAATAATAAAGATTAGACAATAAATTTCCTTCAAATGACATAGCTAATAAAATACTGAAGATGATGAATTTTAAAATATAATTGTTTTAATCTGGAAAAAATGGGCGAACTAGATACTAAAGTCTGGAAGTTAAGGTCCTGTGTATTTCATAGAGCATTAGAGCTTTCTTGTGAGGGACCTTCTGTCTTGAGTGCTGTAGACTGTGAGGGGTGGAGGCGCGTCTGCTGAGGCATATATCATTTTCTGCTCTTCATGTTGGATAAACACAGCAGTTGTACATACTCTTAAGGGAATTTGATAGTCTCCAGTTGGTTTTTTTTTTTTCTGTGATTTTACTCATGATTCCCTGAGTTTAGTTTGTGAAATTCTGAAGTGTTGGGTTGTAAAAGCAAAAACATTAAAAAAAAATCTGTGGTAAGAAGGATAGCAGAGTAAAT
The DNA here is from genome assembly GCF_004785775.1 of Grammomys surdaster. Taxonomy (NCBI): domain Eukaryota; kingdom Metazoa; phylum Chordata; class Mammalia; order Rodentia; family Muridae; genus Grammomys; species Grammomys surdaster. Next base: position 8,212,395 of record NW_021604569.1, read on the forward strand.
ATCTACAGAGTGTTTTGTCCCACTCAGTGGTGGTAGACAGATGGTAACAACTGCAACCAGCTGGCTTGTTGACCTTTGTCTGCAGGCTTGAGTCTTTACATTCACTACAATGTGAATTCCCTGAGTACACATGACCTTGATCATCCTGTCGTGCTAACCTGGAATGTAACTCAAGTTTGCATTACTCTGGCGTTTGTACCCACAATCACATGCCTTAGCTCTAATTCCCAACCAGCAGGAGACAGGTTCTAATTGCTTCTGGGGGCAGATGCCTGTGAGGGGATTCTTGATCACTGTGTGACAGGAAGGATGCTGGGTCACACAGCACTAAGGGTTCCAGGGCGATGAGTCAGCTGTTCCCAAAGTAGAAATCTTGGAATTATAGGTACACATTATAACTCTTATTTTTTTGTATATTTTCTGACTGAGTAGAGGAAAGCAGGGACTTTTTAGTCTCTACTGTACTTGTGAATTACACACGCTGACCTCTCAAACTGAGGACATGCTGGCATCTGGATAGAACCTTTAGATGGATCATTCTTTGTAAGATTTCATTTTCAGGTAAAATTGAACCAAACAATGACTTTAATTCTAACCCTTAAAATTTAAGTGTTGTATTTCATACTTTAAAGTACATTCATTTGTGCTGTGCAGATATTAAAACCCTATATTTTCAGAACATCACTCTTGTCTTATGAACCTTTCTAGCATTGTATCTGTTTAATTTTAAAATCTGATATCCTCCTGGTGTCCTGAATAAATACATTATAATATGCTGGGGGATTACACCTCACTGTTGTGTGTCAGGTTAATCCTTCACATACAGATCATCACTTGACCTGACAGAAAGATGGCTGCAATTCAGGAGGAAAACCTTGGTGGATAAGTAGCAGATCCATTATTTTGTGTTGGATGAATCCTGTGCCTCTTGAGAGGTATTGATGCAATTCTCCAAATCAAATTATAAAAAAAAGTCATGAGCACATTTCCAGCTTTTATAGGGAGCCAATGAAAGAGGTGTCTTGTTTAGGTGGCCAAAGGGTAAGCTGAGTGTGTGTGTGTCCTCTCTCTCCACTGAGCAAACCAGTCCTTAGGGACTGTCTCTCTCCACTGAGGGGACCTAGTCCTTAGGGACTGTCTCTCCACTGAGGGAACCCAGTCCTTAGGGACTGTCTCTCTCACTGAGGGAACTAGTCCTTAGGGACTGTCTGTCTCCACTGAGGGACCCAGTCCTTAGGGACTGTCTCTCTCCACTGAGGGAACCCAGTCCTTAGGGACTGTCTCTCTCTCCACTGAGGGAACCCAGTCCTTAGGGACTCTCTCTCTCTCCACTGAGGGAACTAGTCCTTAGGAATGGTCTCTCTCCATTGAGGGAACCCAGTCCTTAGGGACTGTGTCTCTCCACTGAGGGAACCCAGTCCTTAGGGACTGTCTCTCTCTCCACTGAGGGAACTAGTCCTTAGGGACTGTGTCTCTCCACTGAGGGAACCCAGTCCTTAGG
>NW_021604569.1:8213905-8235218 GCF_004785775.1 Grammomys surdaster
AGTCCTTAGGGACTGTGTCTCTCCACTGAGGGAACCCAGTCCTTAGGCACTGTCTCTCTCTCCACTGAGGGAACCCAGTCCTTAGGGACTGTCTCTCTCCACTGAGGGAACAAGTCCTTAGGGACTGTCTCTCTCCATTGAGGGAACCCAGTCCTTAGGGACTGTCCTTTTCTATTTTCATATGAAAGTCTTAACATTGGCTTAAACTTTAATTTTCTTATACAACTTAAAGTGTTCCGGTTTAAACACTTACTCATGTTTTCAAATAAACTAGGTAAAATTACATGCATATAGGCAAATGCTAAAGTGCATCCTGGGAAATGGAGATGGCTGCTATTGTGGGGATTAATGTACATTTAAGAAATAGTCAAAGGAAATTTAAATAAAGTATAGATTTGTTTCTTATTTTTCTCACAGAAAGTTGTACAGAAGGACTCAAGTTATCATTTTAGACAGACTGTTCAGTAAGTGGGGGAATAGTGACGTTAGTGTTTTAATAAAAAGAAATAAAAGAGTTTCGTTCGCTCACTTGTTTTTAGGGTCAGGTCTCACTGCAGCCTATGCTGGCCTAGAAGTCACTGCGTAGCCCTGGCTGACTTTGAATGCCAAGCAAGCCTCTTGGCTCAGCTTCCTGAGTATTTAAATCACAGGCATGAGCTACCATGCCTGGTTTAAAAGTTCATTTGCTCTTTGCGTAGTTAAGAAAAGCTTTCACTGTATACCCCAAAGGGAGATTAGCTGGGGGAGGAAGGGAGCAGCAGTCTCTAGGAGGCTTGGGATGGGGGAAGGCTCCAGAAGGTCTAAGGGGGTAGCTCTAGCTGAGATTCCTAGCCATAGGGGACATGGATCCTGAAGTGGCCACTTCCTGTAGCCTAGCAGAACTCCCAGTGGAAGGATAAAGATAGCAATACGCCCACAAACCCTTTGACCTAAAACGTGTCCTGCCTACAAGATGTGCAGGGACAAAGATGGAGCAGAGTCTAAGGCAATGACCAACCTATGAGTGCCCCAAATGGAGACCCATCCCATTTTTGTTTTCCTTAGAGCATGTTCAAAAATCGAAAGCAGTACAAAGATTCCCCCGTTGCTGATGTCCACAGTTCCCACTGGCAGGGTATGTGGGTTGCAGTCGATGACTGAACATTACTACTTCAGATGCAAAGGTTATCTGAGAGTTCACTCTTGCTGGTTTATGTTCTATGGATTTTGACAATGTACAGTGATATTTATCTACTGTCACATCATACAGAATAGTTTCACTGCCCTAAGAATCTTCTGTACCCGCCTGTGTATCTCTTATGCCCATAACCCTAATAGCCTCTGATCTTATTTTTCTTTTGCCTTTTTTAGAATATTGTGTGGTTGGAGTTGTCTAGTAGTAGGTAGCTTCCTCTAATTAACTTGGTTGCTCATTTATTGTTAGAGCTGAACACTGTCCTCTGAGTTTCATGTAGCAGCTCACCCACCCATCTACATACATGGCTTCCAGCTCCGGGCAGGAATGATCCAGCTCCGGGCAGGTATGATCCAGCTCCGGGCAGGTATGAGGAAACTCCCAGGTTTTCCGTGGATCTCCTTTCAGCTTCTTTGAGTCAATAGCAAGGAGCGCAACTGCTGGATTATCTTGTAAGTCTGTTTAGTTTGGTAAGAAACTGCCAAACCCTCTTTCCAAATGGCTGTACTGCGTTGAATTACTGTATGTAGGAGATGAGTTCCTGTCCCGTGTCATTGCCAGCATTTGGTGTTAAAATGTTCTGGACTTTGGACATTCTGATGTGTCCATCTTACTTTGCATTTCCCCAACTTATGTAGAAAAGAGATTCATTTCTTTTTAAGAAAGTGTAATTATTAATGCATATTAACTATACACATGAATGAGACTCAGTGTCATTTCTAATGTGCACGTGCTGTGTTCAGATCATCCCCACCCCCTCCTCCTTGGCCTTCACACAGACCTCCACCCCATCTCCTGTCCCTTAGCGAGCTGTCCCGCTATTCCTTTGAGGCATTTAAAACATTCTAGGAGATTGTTTTTCACATGCTCACCACCTGTGTGTCTTTATTGCTGAGCTATCTAGTAACGTCTGTGGCCTGCTTCTTAATCTAGTTACATGTTTAGGTATTGAGTTATAGCAATTTGTTATATATTTTAGATAATGATCCACAAGGTTTTAAAAATTGTCTGTGACATTTAATTTTTATTGTATGTACATATGCACATGTGGGTGTGCACATGAATGGTACATATATGGAAGTCAGAGAACAAACCTGTGGGGTGGGTGATTTCCTTCCACTAAGCAGGTCCTGGCACACTTGGCAGGTGTTAAGCTATCAAGTTGCTCGATGACCCATGTGACTTTTTTTTTTTTGGCAGGAGGTTGAGTAGGGTAAAGTTTTCATAAAGAGATAAAGAGAGTTTCTTTTAGTTACACCCTGTACTTTGGCTGCATTTACTCTGTCCTGTTCTTTTCCCTGCTGATAATCTCCTTGCTTCATTTGGTCTTTCCTCTGCTTTCATCACACACACACACACACACACACACACACACACACACACACACATCTTAGTTAGGGTTACTATTGCTGTGATAAACTACACAAAGCAACTTGTGGAGGAAAAGGCTAATATTTGACTTCCATACCCTGATCACAGTCCATTGAGGGAAGCCAAGACAGGAACTTAACCTGGGCAGGAACCTAGAGGCAGGAGCTGATGCAGAGGTTATGAAGGAGTGCTGCTTACTAGCTTTCTTCCCATGGCTTGCTCAGCTTGCTTTCTTATAGAACCCAGGACCATCTGCCCACCCACAATGCACTATGTCATACCCATCTCTCAATTCATCTTTCCTTCTTTCAGATGACTTTAGCTTTTGTCAAGTTGTGACATAAAACTATTCAGCACAGTATATATCTATGGAACGTTCTAGAACTCACAAATAAGAAAATGTGATTTTTGTCTCTCTCTGTTTGTTTTATTTTTACTTAATGTAATGATCTTCGGGTATATACATTGTTCAGCACATGACATTATTTTATTCTCCATGGCTGAATAAAAGCCACTGTGTATATGTAGCACATTTTCTTTTTTTTTTTGTTTTTGTTTTTTTGTTTTTTGTTTTTTTTTGTTTTTTTTTTTAATTTATTTATTTTTGAACATGAAATGCTTTTTTATAGCATGTTTTACAAGGGGAGGGGGTAAGAGGGGCCAGGTGGTGGAAAAATACAAAATCTTCTTGGCCTGTGCCTTGAAACATGTCATGGTCTATAAGGTACTCTGCCTTGAATTATGATCTACCTGCTGTTCTTCAGAAGATATGGTACACTGCTTGAGTTATGGTCTCCCTGCTATTCTTAAGATGATATGGTACACTGCTTTGAGTCTATCTGCAGTTGCTAAGCAGGATCTTGCAGTTGCCAAGCTTCAGAGGACATTGTGCAGGTGGGGAAAGGTAGGGGGTGAGGGTAAGGGCGAGGGTCCTGGCTTCTGGCATCTCCCCCTTCTCTGTTTAGTTAGAGAAGGCATCTTATGATCAATCCCAACTATGTGAATTTTGAATTTGGATGTCTAATTATGGGGGGTCTTAGACAAGTTCACAACCCCAAAACACTGATGTGAGGCGAGTCACATCGATGGTCAAAGGTTTTAGGCTGTCGACGATGGGCAACGTCAAGGGACTCCGATGTGGGTGAAAGGAGGGTGAGAGCCCTGTCTTAGGCCATGTAGGCTGCACCCACTCCCAGCACCACGCACTCCTTTTCGGCTGTAGCACATTTTCTTAATTCAGTCATCTGCTGATGAATACCTAAGCTGATTCCAAAAATTGGCTAGCAAGAACATTCCTATGATAAACATGGATGCACAGGTATCTCTCTATGGTATGTTGATTAGAGTCCTTTTGGTATATGCCCCCAATGTAGTATAGCTGGGTCACGTGATAGTTCAGAGTTTAATTTTTGGGGAATACCAAAATGTTTTTCATTGTGGCCAGACCAGTTTGCATTCTAATAGGTTATAAGGGTTCTGTTTTCATCACATTCTCTTAAACATTTTCTTTGTTTTTGATTTTTTTGTTGTTTTGTTTTTGTTTTTGTTGATTTGGGTTTTTGTTTTGTTTAGACAAGATTTCACTGTGTAACCCTGGTTGGCCTGAAACTTGCTAGGTAGACCAGGCTGCCCTAAACTCATAGGGGTTTGCCTGCCTCTATCTCTTGAGTGCTCAGGTTAAAGGCCTGTGTCACCTAGCTCACAAAATGTGCAGCCCCCTGTACCACAATGGTCCCCTGGGAGCAGAGGGTATGATGTAGATATTCTACTTAGGGATGAGCATTGTGCAGCCTCTCATTCACTTTACTTTGATCAAGTGTGTTAATTGCCATGTCCTGCAAAAAGAAACTTCTCTGGTGAGGGTAGAGAGATGCGCTAATCTATGGGCACAATAAGTCATTAGCAGTCAGTTTGACACTATTCCTATTTAGCAAAATAACAGTACTGTGTTCTCCTCTGGGACCTATGACCTGTCTAGCCACAGGTTCTTGTCCCCGACAGGCCAGATATGCGTTTCTACTTGTTGGACAGGCTTTGAATCCAATCAAAAGATGGTATGACATCCATCCTACTATTGCATCAGTGGACATGCCCTGCCAGGCCAGTTGTAGCTTGCAGGGTTCCTAGCTGGGTAAGATGATAAATTTCTCCTTTAGTACATGCACAGTACTTTACAGCTCTATGAAAGCTAGCTAGTAAGGATGAAGCTTCCAAGTGAGTACCTGCTTGATTTCTCTGTGTTCTATGACTCATGCATGTGGCATCTTCATTAAACCAGTTGTGGAGGGTAACCAAGAGCATTGGCAACAGTGTTTACAAGGCTGTGGTATATCACTGGCCAACAAGTCCAAAAGAAATAACACTTTCCATAGTCGGATTTTTACATGTTAGTCTGTGGTGCTTCTCTGATGTAGCTGTTGCTCTAATATTCCTCACAGTTGCTTAATGTAGGATGATTCCATCTAAACTCTTTTTTTTTTATATTTTTACATGTATATATTTTAGGAAACTGCCATAGTGATAGGTTTACATCTAACTTTTTTTTCCCCAAATGTCCTTAGTGTTAAGTATCCCTTCCAGGACATTTCATTTTTATTTGTTCTTTGAGATTATAATGCATCTTAATTGTATTTGATGTCATTCTCCCCTTTGAGCTCTCCCTAGGACCCCCATCCCTTCTCACCCCTAACTTCATGTCTTTCCTATTTATTTATTTATTCATTTATTCATTTATAGCCCACTGAATCCAATTAGTGCTAGCTATATGCTAATGGACATGTGGGGTCAACTACTTGGACATGGGAAGTCTCTGGGTGGTCAGAACTGTATCAAAACTGACTCTCTTTCCCCAAGAAGCTATCAAACACTTATAGCTGGTTAGCTAGGGGTAGAGCTGTGAGACCCCTCCTCACTCTATGCTAGAATAAACAAAGAATATTTAATTTTTAAAGTTTATGTAAATGTGTATGTAAATGCCTGAATGAATTTATGTGCCTCGTGTTTGCAGGTGCTGGTAGAGTCCAAAGGGTATCAGAGCCTCTGAAACTGAGGTTGTAGATGGTCATAAACCATCAGATGTAGACACTGGGAACTAACCCAGGGCTTCTGCAGGAGAAGATCTCTTAACCACTGGATTACCTATGTCCAATTTTTACTATATAATTTAGATTTTTAAACAAAATTATACATGTGGGTGTTTTGCCTGTGTTTATGTCTATAAAACACATGTGGGCTTGGTTGTCAGGCATGGTAGTTTTATCCTCCGAGCCATCTTTCTGACATCAAGGTATGGCATCACTGTCCATCACAAACTTCTCTGATCCATTTGGCTCCTCCTGTCTCTTGGCCAAGTTTGGTATATTCAGATTCCTTTTGCAAACTGCTGCTGTCTCCACAGTCTGTGCAGCCTGTGATCTGCTGTTCCTGTCTGGATCCTGTATGACTATGTTCCAGGTTCTACTCAGAGGAGAACTGAAGCTCCCTCCCCTCTAAAGACTCTAGTTTGTGTTAAGTTGACATAAAACTAGCCAGAACATGGTACTTTTCTCTAACAGATTTCAACATACATTTTTTGTTGTTGTTGTTTGTTTTGTGTGTGTACTCCATATTTGGTGTTTTGATTAGGATATCTTGTGAGGGAGGTTCTTTTCTGACATTGTCTATTGGTTTACCCAAGTGTCTCCTGTGTTTATATACTATATACTGTTTGTTTCTTCACATATGGGAAAATTTCTACTATGATTTGGTATGCTTTCACCTTGATATTGATATTCTGTGCTCATGATTCACAGATGTGATCTTTTAATGGTGTCCTGTAGAATGTGAGAGGACTAAGCCAGGCAGACTCCATGACAGGCTTCAAACTGGCAGTTTGGGAGACCGGGCCAAAGCTTCTGTTTCCCAGAACTGGACAAATTAGTTACTGGAAATACTGCCCCTCCTGGGCAGCCAATCAAGAACAGTTTCATCATCTGACCTGATGCAAAAACAGTCAGAATGAGTCAACAACAGTTTCTAGGGTCTCCCTGGAAAGTCTCTAGCGCCCTAGCCAATTCCAGAAACAACCATACCCCTGGAGATAAAGCCAACCAATCGGGGTAAAGGGTCACCTACTCCTTCCTGGAATTCCCCTAATCAGCTTTAAAAAGAGCCTACAAAATTTATGTCTCTGTCCTCCATCCTGGTGAATGGTAGACCCCTGCAATGCAGGCTTCTTGCTTTCAGGGAATAAAACCACTCTTGCCTATTGCATGTGTGGGTGATGGTCTCAGTGGTACTTTTTGCCCTAACAAACACTCATCTTCTGTTGTATTTTCTCCTTATTTTTGTTGTTATCTGAAGGTTCTAAATTCTTCTATCTTTTATTAAATTTCTGGTATTCTTTTACTCAAGCCAATCTATTGTGAAGCTTTCTACTTAGATGGTTTCACTTCTGTGCCTTTAGGGTCTCTTATAGTCTAGGTTAGCCTCAAGTTCACTATATATCTGAAGAAGAGATTAGAATTTTGAAATCTCCTACCCTTACTACTAAGTACTGAATTTCAAGTGTGATCCATTACACCCAGTTTTATACAGAGCTGAGGTTATAGTCCAGGGCTTCACATGTGATAGGCTACTCTATCAAATGAGCTATTGTCTGAGCCTTTTACTGAGTTAAACAATTTAAATCTATTATTGACAATTATATATATCTTGATATTACCCACCCCAACTTTCCATTCCACTTCCCTAACACCCCCCCCCAATACTGTCTCTCTTACTCCAATGTCTTCTTTTTCTTTTCTCTTTTTTTAACCCAACAAGTCCAATTATTATTAGTGCTTTCTGCCTGAGGTTGATCTTCTGGCAGCCACATTACCAAGGAAATATGATTCCCTTTTCCTTAACAGTCATGCTGTGATTATGGACTTGCTGGATCTTGTACAGTCTTGTCTATGTGAGCACAACAGCTATAAGCTCGTGAGCGCAGTGTTCATGTCATGTCCAGAAGACAGGATTTCATAGTACTCCTCCCCACCTTCAGCTTTTAAAGACTTTCTACCTGTTTGGCAAAAAGGAAAAAAAAAAAAAAAACACTAGTAGAAATCTCTCCATTCATGGGATTTTTGGCCAGATTTACAGTACCAGCCATGCATTCCTTCTGTCAACCAAGCCTCAAATGAAATCAGAAAGTGATTGGCTACACACTGGCCACTTTTGTACCAGTGGGTTCATTTGATCTGCAGGTCTGTATTACAGCACTTAGGATCTACTGATGAAAAAAATTCAATTGATAACATCCCGCCCCACCCCTACCCAGAGTGCACTTGTTGGCACTATGCAATGTAGCCAGAAAGGAGGGAGTTTCCAGATCAGTTCTAGCTTTGACTTCTCTATGTGTTGTATCTTTAGCTGTAGTGTTACCAGTTTCTCGGATCTGTGGTGAGTGTTTTAAGGTTCTTGGGTTCTTATCCAAATAGTTGACTATAGGGACTCATAAAAATTTACAAAGAAGCACAATAATAGTGAAGGCTATAGGACCACACTCTCAGGACTGACAACAAGCCACATAAGCAGAAGTGCTTAGGACTCCAGTCTTTTTATGGAGTCTAAGAGAAGGAAGGGCTGGTTACTGAGGGGCATATTTTATATAGTTCTCTATTTTGATTAATATATTAGGTTATGTAGTCATTTTTCTCTTTTCCTTGTTATTTTTAATTATGTTTAATTCTTTTCAAATATTATAAAATGCATCTTTCTATAATGCTTTTATTTGTTCTTTGAGAATTTCATACAATATCTTTTTTATCATATTTGCCTCCCTTCCCTCAACCCTTCCCAGATCCTCTTCTATTTCCTAGCCCACCCAATGTAACTTTCATTTTTTCAAAACCTATTTTTAATGATAGTTCTTAAACACTTCAATTCCCTTTTATCCCACCACCCACCAGAGGTAGTGGGAAAGAAAGGATACAGGGATGTGGACCTGTTTAGAAAGGTTCTTTGGAGCCACTCCCATCTGTTGTCAGCGGTTAAGTTCACAGGTCAGCAGCTACAGCTTGATCCACTCATAAACACTTCACAGATACACCAGCAGTCCGGTTCGGTAGAATATCGATAGCAAACTTGAATCAACAATAGTGGCACTACCTAGCAGAGATAGCCAGGCCTTAGTCTCAACACAAGTCAGCAGGAGGAATGCCAGGAGAAGTTCTTGTCTGTGCCTCTCTCAGGGAAGTAAAGATCAGCAAAGACTTGAGACCCACAAGTGTTGCACAGCTGGCTCTGTAAGCAAGCCAAGCTCAGCTTCAGTCACTGTCCATAGAGCCCTTTTATACTCCCTCCAAACATCACCTGTCCTCCATGGGTCCTGCCCCAGCATGTGTGTCTGTCTCAGCTGACAACATTCTGCCAATCAGCCGTAGTCCCAGGAAGTCCCAGCAAGAAACCAAGGCTTACCACCTCAATTTTTTGTGTGTTTCTCTCTATAGAGTCCCAGCAAAAAGAGCTCAGCTACCCAGTGTGAGGTGGACCAATACATGAAGAATCCTCCATCATGTGTCCTTTCACTGCTTGCTTTTCAGTACATCCCTGTATCTGTTTCATTGAAATGTTCCTTCGTGAGTCTGCCTTAGCCTTTCACCTGTGTCCACTTCAGGAAAGCACTCCCTCATGTGTTTCCCCCAGCAAAACACCATCTGACACAATTGACTTTCCAAAGAACCCTTAAGTTTCTATTTCAACCCAAGTTCTTGTTCTCTCTATTTAAAAAAATCTCTCAATAACAATAACAATGAAACCCATCAAGTCCATTTATGTTGGCCAACTACTCCTGAGCATGGGGTCTGCCCTGGAGAGAGGTTAATATACCCAGTGTCAATGCATTGAAGAAAACTGATGTTGAAGAGGTCAGCTCAGAGCCTTTAGAACATTTCACCAGATCCCCTCCCTTCCCAGAAAGGAGAGGTCATTGGAAGCACATAGGTACCCCTTACCCCCTAGAAGAAAGAGGTTGTAGAACATGTAGGCATCCCTCCCCTCTGGAAGGGAGAGGCTGAATTGCATTCTTCAGGAAGACCACAGGGGAAACAGAGCACATAGACACATTCCTCCCCACCCACTTCATTCCCTAAGGACCAATCAGTTTAAAAGTCACACAGTCTGCCAATCACATTGTGCCTAGTGGCTGTTCCTCTATTCTACCCCTAAAAACTGTATAAACACTGGCCAAATGGGCTGCCTGAGATTTTTGCCTCTCCTTTTGGATGCAGGATGACCCCAACATGCTGGAAAAATAAACTCCTCTTGCTTTTGCATTGATCTCCAGCTCCAAGTTGTTCACTGGGTGGGGTGGGGGGTGTCCCCAGTAGCTAAGGCTCTTTAGAGTCTTACAGTGTCTTAGTTTCTATCCTATTGCTATGAAAAGACACCATGACCAAGGCGAGTCTTACAAAAAAAACATTTAATTGGGAGCTTGCTTACAACTTCAGAGGTTAAATCTATAATCATCATGGCAGGAAGAATGGCGGCAGGTATAATAGGCAAGGTGGCAAGGTAGAGGAGAAATAGCTGAGAGCTACAGAGGGAGCGAGAGAGCGAGAGCGTGAGAAAGAGAGAACCAGAGCGAGAGATAGCGAGAGAGAGAGCGAGAGAGCGAGAGAGAGAGCGAGAGAGAGAGCGAGAGCGAGAGAGAGCGAGAGAGAGCGAGAGAGAGAGAGAGAGAGAGAGAGAGAGAGAGAGAGAGAGAGAGAGAGAGAGAGACTGAGACTTTGAGCCTGGCATGGACTCTTGAAACTTCAAATCCCTCACCTCCCAGTGACACTTCCTACAAGGCCACATCTTCTAATCCTCTTAATCCTTTTAAATAGTGCCAATTCATGGTGACTAAGAACTCAAATACATAAGCCTATGGGAGGCCATTCTTGGTCAAAACGCCAAACCGAATTTCCCAGTAGCAATCACTTGCACACAGCTCCTTGTCTAGGGGTAAAAATACATACCCACTCTCCCTCCCTGTGCTGGGATTTTTGCCTGTCTTGAGCTTGTTCAGATCTTATGTGTTCTGTCACAGACTCTGACCATGAGATCATATGTGTATCTGCCCTGTTGTGTTGGAAAACACCATTGAAAATGTATATTTCTGACTCTTACAGTCTTTCCACCCCTTCTTCCTCATAGACATCTCATCAGGGCACTCTTAATTCTCTTCACATTGACCATTGTGGGATTTTGTGTTAATTACCATCTACTGCAAGAGGAAGCTTCCCTCTCATGGAGGGGTGCACTTATGTGTGGTTATAGCAATGTGTCATTAGGAGGCATTTTATTGCTATGCCAAGCAATGTATCGTAATTATATTCACCTCAACTTTTCCCAAATCCACCCCTCTTCCCTACTTCACTTTATGTCTTCTCTCTCTCTCTCTCTCTCTCTCTCCTTCTCGTTTATTAAGAAGAGACTATCTCATAGCTGATGTCCTGGCCTTTGAGCTCTTACTGTCTTCCCCCTATTTTCTGCAATGTCACCTGAATAGGAGTTGTGTAGTAAATGTATTATTTGTGGTCAGTTATCTCTCCACTTCGATCAGTTGCAGCTTTCTGTAATGTTCTCCATGTGCTGCAAAAAGAGGCTTCTTTGATGAGGCATGAGAGCTAAACTTATCTGTGGCCATAAGGATATATATGTATTTAAAATGAAGTTAGAGATTATTATGATTCAGGAAATTTGCAGCAAGTTCCATGGCCCCAGCAGCCACAGGTAGTTAGCTAGTTTACATCTCTAGACCCAAACCCCTCTCCCTAAGGTCTTAAGTCCAGTGAAATGACTACTAGGTACCCCCAAGTCATGAGTGCCTCTATTGGATCTTTTGGGGTATATTGCCATTCTAGTCATTGTCACATTCAAAGGCATTCCAACTTGATAGAAGTATCCATTGCTTTTCTCCTTTGGCAGCTTGAATAGCACCTTCCAATATCATGAGAGCTAGTTCTCAGGGAAACTTCTAGGTCAGGTCTAAATCAATTCCCCCAAGTTCTGTGTCTGAACTGTGTAGTGTCTTTCTTCATCACTAAGAGTTTACTTTCTTTTTCTGGAAGGCAGCAAGGATAACAGAAACAACCTATATTGTTTGCGGGGGAGGGTCTCTCTTAGACTTCCCTTAACCAACAACTCAAAGGGAGGTTGCTCATACCTGGCTTATGTTTTTATTGGTGTATTGTAAGGCCCCCGGAGTGGGGAGACCCCCACTAAAGCCACAGGAAACTACGATCATCCAGAATCACTCGAGACCGAGCTTGCTGCAAACTGCAAAAGGCTTTATTTCCAGATTTTGGGGTATCAGTCGGCTGAGGCCTACGCTCACAAGGGGCTTGTCAACCCGGAGGCTTGGGAGCAAGGGGTATTTAAAGGAGAAAACCGAAAACCAGGGAGGTGAAGGGGGAAGTCAAAAAAGGAACACTAGTTAGTCATAAACCGGGGTGGGGAGTGGGAAACATCCTGTACACATTTCTCTCAGGAATGTGACCTTAACCTAGCCCATTGTGATTAGTCATTTCCCAGAGTATCTTGACCAACCTGTATTTGTAGTTCTGCTATTCTTTGTGGAAATGACCTGGCTGACTTGCCCCCTGGCTAATTCTTTCTTAGGGGGCCAGCTAGTTCCTGGAACCTAGGCCTGTGAACCTGCCAACCTTAATTCAGATGAGGGGGTCTCAAGCTTCTCTATGAATTTTTATATCCTTACATCATGTGTCTGTTTCTGTGCCTGTACCATACTGTTTTTACTACTATATCTCTAATAGATCTTGAAATTTGGAATGATAATATATCCAATAATATTCTTTTCCCTCAGGATTCCATTGTTAATCATTACTTCTATTGTGGTGATAAAATACAGTGTCTAAGACAGCTCATAGAACAAAGAGAGTGTATTTGGGCCTACAGTTTCAGAAGGATGAGTTCATCACCACCATCGTGGAGAAGGATGGTCACTGGCAGGTATGGTGGCTGGAGCAGCAAGCTGAGAGCTCATATCTTAAACTGCAAACAGGAAGCAAAGAAAGGAAGCTGAGGATGGCATGAATCTTCATTCAAAGCCCACTGTCAGTGAAGTATTTCTTTCAACAAGAACACAAACAGCTCTTCAGACTTGGAGCGGGGTGAAGGGTAGATGACATATCATTCAAACCACCATAGGTGTCCTGGTTTTGGTTGTTTCATGTAAATTTTGGTTTTGGTAGAATGGTTATTTACTAATTCATAAACATATGAGCTCTTAACATCTTCTAACAGAGTGGTTCTTAACCTGTGAGTCATGAAAATTTGGAGAGTCAAATGACCCTTTCACAGATGTCACTTAAGACCATTAGAAAACACTAGAAAAACATTCCAATTCATGATGGTAGCAAAATTCCAGTTATGAAGTACAACAAAAATAATTTTATGGTTGGGGCGTCATCATAAGGAAGTATATCAAAGGGTCCCAGCATCAGGAAGGTTGGAAACCACTGTTCTAATGTCTTCCCTATTTTCTTTCTCAGAAATTAAAAGTTTTCCTATTTGTTTGTTTGTTTATTTTTCAAGACAGGTTTTTTGTAGTCCTCACTGTTTTGGAATTCACACTGTAGACCATGCTGGGCTCAAACTTAAGAGATCCTCCTGCCTCTGCCTTTCCGAGTGCTGGGATTAAAGGTGAGCACCACTACTGCTCCCCAAAGAGGTATTTCACATTCTTGGCTACATTAATTTCTAGATATTTTACTTACTTACTTGCTTGCTTGCTTGCTTACTTTACTTACTTACTTACTTATTGATTTGAGGCTTTTGTGAATGTGAGTGTTTGATCTCTTTCTCAGCCTGTTTGCTGAAAGGCTGCTGAGTTAAGCTGATTTTGTTCCTGGAAGCTGAAGTCGTTGATCATTTCTAGAAGTTGTCTGATGGAGGTTTTGGAATCTTTTATATATAATATCATGTCATTTGCAAATTTGGATAATTTGACTTTTCCTATTTACCTTTTAACTTCTTTCTTCTGTCTTATTGATTTAGCTAGTGCTTCAAGTGTTATATTGAAAAGAAATGGGTTCAGTGAGTAGTCTTGTCTTGTTCCTAATTTTAATTGGATTGCTTTGAGTTTTTCTCTATGCAGGGTAAAACTGCCTGGGGTTTAGCATATATGGCCTTTATTATGTTCATGTGTGTTGTTTCCAGTCCTACTTGCTCCAGGACTTTTTAAATGGAAGAATGTTGGATTTTGTCAAAGACTCTTACTGTACCTAACGAGATTATGTGATTTCTTTTAAAACTCCACTTGTATTTATTAACTTATATATGTTGAACCATCCCTGGATCTCTGGGATAAAGCCAATCTGATCATGGTAGATGATTTTTTAAATATTTTGTTTGTATTTGGCTTAAAAATAATTTTTTATATTTGGCTTGCAAATGTTTTATTGAGAATTTTTCAATCTGTGTTCATCAGGGATATTGATCTATTATTATCTTTTTGTTGTGTCTTTATCTGCTTTTGGTATTAGATTAATGTTGGCTTCATAGATGGAGTTTGAGAGCATTCCTTCTGTTTCTAATTTTCTGAATAATTTAAGAAATATTGGCTGCAGATAATCTTTGAAAATCTGGTAGAATTCTACTGTGAATCCATCTGGGTCTGAGCATTTTTAGTTGGAAAGCGTTTTAACAGTGTTTCATTCCTCTTATTTGTTACTGGTCTGTTTAAGTTGTTGCTCTCTTCTTGGCTTAACTTTGGTGATTTGGATGAACCCAGAAATTAGGTTTCCTAACTTAATGGAGTATGGGTTTTTAAAATATTCCTTAAAATGTTCTGAAATTTTTTGATGTCTCTTATAATAGTTCCATGCTCACTTCTGATTCTGTCAATTTGGGTCATCTCTTCCTTTCTTTTGGTTGGCTGGGCCAAGGATCTGTCATGCTTGTTAGTCTTCCCAAGCAACCAGCTCTTAGATTTATCTATCCTTGTGCTAATTTCTTTATCTTATTTCATTAATTTCTGCACTTAATTTTATTATTTCTTTCCATCTTCTGGATTTGGATTTGTTTGTTTTGTTTTTCCAATTCAGTAGTTGTTAAGGCCACAACACTAGGTATCTCAGCGGGTCTTCAGTGTACACTGGAATCCTGAAGAAATAGACTCTAACGCCAGTGGGGGAAAATGGGCTTGCTAGTGAGAGGAGAGCAAGCAGAGAGAGAGAGAGAGAGAGAGAGAGAGAGGGAGAGAGAGAGAGAGAGAGAGAGAGAGAGGTTCCTTCTTCCTCCTTCCGTGTCCTTATATAGGCTTCCAGCAGAAGGAGGCCTAGCCCAGTGAAAAGATGGGTTTTCCCAGCTTTAAAAATGTGGATTGAACATGTGTCTTCTGACCTCAAAGATCCAGATTAGAAGTGGATCTTCCTACTGCACAATAGACAAAAATTCCTCACAGGTTGCTATTCCATTGGGGGGGGGAATTAATTCCAGATATAGATGAGTTAACAACCAAGAATCAAATTACAACTCCATCACTTGTCAACATATTACACAGTCACATCTCCTATGTCA
Organism: Grammomys surdaster; assembly: GCF_004785775.1. Taxonomy (NCBI): domain Eukaryota; kingdom Metazoa; phylum Chordata; class Mammalia; order Rodentia; family Muridae; genus Grammomys; species Grammomys surdaster. The sequence continues at coordinate 8,228,997 of NW_021604569.1, forward strand.
TGATTAATTTCAAAATGAAAACAATAAACAGGTCACAATTAGGTCTAACATGATGTAACTATCCCCCTCAAACAACTGCAAACACATTATAAATTTAGATGACTATATCCCCTGAGGAGCATTCTTTAAGTATCTCAAACTTAAATATGATAATCATTGATATTCTCTTAATTGAAGTTATATCACATGATAAGGAAATTGTGGAAAGAAAACACAAATATCTGTACAAACACATTCTTAACAAAATACAACAGAAATGTTCATGTGAATTATAATCCTCATTTCTGAATCTGAACATTTGGCCTCAGCTGGCATTTTATAACTACTTGGCTCTATTACCCACTCTGTATTTCCTCCACCCCCAGCAAGCACCTAAGTAGCTCTTGTCTCCTTTCCTGGAGGAGTGGACATCATTCCTGACAGGTTTGTGCCCTTTGTCATCCTGCCTGGATTAGGCTGCAGTAGTTTCCCATTGACTTTAACCACAGAACCTAGTAGCACCAAGAGACACACTAAAGGATCTCCTGTACTCCAGACACAATCTGTCTGGAAGCAATCCAATTTCCCCTTGATAATCTGGATCAATCACCTCTCCTAACACTTTTATTCCTTTCCTAGCCTATTGGTGTAAGAGTATCAGAAGCCCAAAGTGGCCAGGGGGAAAATATCTGAGCTTTCAGTTCAACACAGTGTTTGTTGTGGCTGCTGGCAAGAGTGTTCCTTCTTCTGTACCAAAACTTCTAGACCAGCAGAACATAAGATCATGGGAACAGGAAGCAAAAACTTTCTTCATTGGTCACTAAAGGTAATAATGAATGGAACTATTCCCTTTTCCACTGCTTGATTTCTAGACCATCAGAACATAAGATCATGGGAACAGGAAGCAAAAACTTTCTTCATTGGTCACTAAAGGTAATAATGAATGGAACTATTTCCTTTTCCACTGCTTGATTTCTAGACTTGTGAAGCATGGCTACCATACATTGGACACCGATTCAAAGCATATACACCTTCTGGAAAACCCTGCCAAGCCCTCCAGGCTGCCCCATAACTGGCACTGTCACTGTGTCTTCAAAAGGGTATCCCATCTTTCTATCAGGCCAGCTGCTTCAGGATGGTAGGAACATGGTGAGATCAATGGATTCCATGATCATGGGGCCACTGTGACACTTCTCTGGTTGTGAAGTGAGTTCCTCGGTCAGAAGCAATACTATGTGGACTACCGTGATGGTGATTAAGACATTCTGTAAGTCCAAGATGGTGGTTTTGGCAGAATCATTATGTGCAGGAAAAGAAAATTCATAACTAGAATAGGTATCTACTAGTAATAACAAAGCATTGTCCTTTCCATGGAGGAAGTGGTCCAGTGTAGTCAACTTGTCACCAGGTTGCTAGTTCATTACCCCAGGTGATGGTACCATGTCTGGGGCTCAGTGTTGATTTCTGCCTTTGACAGATCTGCCACTCAGCAGCAACTACAGACAGGTCAGCCTTGGTAAGTGGAAGTACATGTTGTCGAGCCCAAGCATAGACCCCATCTCTGCCACCATGGCTGCTTTGTTCATGGGCCCATTAAGCAATAACAAGAAGGCTGGGGAAAGAGGCTGACTGTCCACAGAATATCTACTTGATTATTGAACTCCTCCTTGGCTGAAGTCACTTTTTGATGAGCATTTACTTGGGACATAAGTATCTTTACATCTTCCATCCATTTAGAGAGATCTATGCATGTACTTCTTCCACAGATGTCTTTCTCACTAATTTTCCCAGTCTGAACATCCAGCCAACCCACTAGCTATGGCCTATGAACCAGTGAACAATCACACATCTGGCCATTTCTCCTTCTAAACAAAATGCATGACATGTGTGTTTCCTGATGTTTTTCCCACTGTGAAAATTTATCTTAGCTAGTGTCTTTCAGGGTTGTCCCAGAAAGGGGTCATAATGCTGCAGCTGCCCACTTCTGGATGATGCCTGCGTAACATGTATAAAACATCAGTAGAACAGGCTCTAGCCTTCATTTTCTCAGACAACCAACTATAAGTACACCCCATGAGGTTATAGGTGCATGCTTGGCAGAAGATGGCACTTTAACAGGAGTAGATGGCAACCTCTTCATGTAGCTTGCTTGTGCTTTGAGGACCTGCTTGGGTCCATTCATGTATACCACTTCCATTTGAAAATAGATTGCTGCTGTGCATTCTACTTTATGACTTGGTGGATCAGAGATCACCCAGCTCATGATGGGCAGCTCAGGTTGCATGGTAACTTGGTGGTCCATTGTCAAATACTCAGTTTTCACTAAGACTCAACATCATGCCAAGAACAATCTCTCAAAGTGGGAATATTTGTCTGCAGATGATGGTAGAGCCACTTTCTGAGTCACAAGGCATATGGACCTGAGTAACCCACCCAATTGATGAATGCGCTGTCTCCAGAATTCAAATAGGCCCACTAAACATTGTGTTTCTTTCTTGGTGGTGGGAGGGGCTGGGTATAATAATTTATCCTTTACCTTAGAAAGAATATCTCTGCATGCCCCACACCACTGAACTTCTGAGAATTTCTCTGCAGTAGAAGACCGTTGAATTTTGATTGGATTTATTTTCCATTTCTGATGCCCATATGTGTTACTGATGAATCCAAAGTGGTTCTTACTTCCTGTACACTTGGTTCAGTCAACATAATGTCATCAATATATTGCACCAGTGTGATATTTTGTGGAAGCACCAGAAGGTTCCTTCAAACTAAGTTATGACACAAGGATGAAGAATTAATATAACCCTGAAGTAAAACTGTAAAGGTATACTGTTGGCATTGACAACTGAAAGCAAATTACTTCTGGTGGTCCTTATGGACAGGTACCAAGAAAAAGGCATTTGCCAGATCAATAGCTGCATATCATGTACCAGAGGATGTGTTAATCTGCTCAAGTAAGAACACATCTGGTACAGCAGCTGCAATCCAAGTCACTACCTGACTGAGTAGTGACTGTGACTCTCCATGATCCATCCATCTCATGCTCTGGCCAGATAGGAGAAATAAAGGAAGATGTGGTGGGAGTTACCACTCCTGCATCCTTCAAATTCCTGATGATGGCAATAATTTCTTCAGCTCCTAAAAGGATGCATTTCTGTTTTTGATTCACTGTCAGAGGAAACTCTATTTAGTCTTTCCAACCATAATAGCTCTCACCCCACAGGTCAGGGAACCTATGTGAGAATTCTGCCAATTTCTAAGTATAACTAGCGCAATCTGAAATAAATCTAATATAAATAAATAAGTATATTTTCCCATCCTGAAACTGAGGATGAGTTCAGGGTCCTACTGGATCTGTTGTGAGTTAAACTTAAGTTAAAACCCCATTAATTACTTGACCTCCATAAGCCTTTACTAACTGCAGGGCCACAATGTTATTTGGAGTCTCACAGAATCAATGTCAGTTAAGAACCAGTATCTAATAGATCTCAGAAACTGATCGTTTCCCTTTCCCCCAGTATACAGTTACCCTTGTAAAAGGTTGTAGGTCCTGTTGGAGGACCTTGCTATCAAGGTCACAGTCCACCATGTCTGAATAGCTCTCTGAGCTTGGTGCAAAATGGAGGACTCTGTGTCTCAGTAGGGCTTCCTCTTCTCTGCCTAACCATAATTGGTGAGTGTCACTGTCTTACTTTATTTGGAGGATGGACCTACACAGAACTTCCTGGAAGTGCTACATGAGTCAGTAATGAGTCTTAGTTTTTCCTCCTGCCTGCATGGTGATTAGGTACTGTGTTATGACTAATCAACACTTCCTACCCATTTGATAATTAGGTACACTGTGTTATGACCAATCAGCCCTTTCAAACCCTACTCCTAGGAACCTTTATATACCTTACACTTGGAACAATAAAATTAGCTGTCTCTCTGAAGCTGATTCCTGGAAGTTCTTCTCATCATACTCATAGCCTTCTGAACCCTGCTCACAGCTTCTGCTCCCTTTGCCCTCATGGGCTGGTGACCAATGACCTATGAGGAAAAGGGAGATCCACAGGTCCCTCTGGGGAAGTACCAAAGAAAGGATAATAGTGAAACTTTTATATATTTAACCAAGGTCCTTCATCAGGGGAACCTGGCCTTCTCTCCGTTAAGGAATTTTGGGTCAGTTAATGGCTCAAGTCTGGAAATTGGTTCACAGGCCAAGGTTCCCTTTTATCATGAGCCAATGGAGCATTTCTTTCATTTATTTGAAAATATTTATGCTTATACAGATCAAACAAACAAACAAACAAAAAACCAATAGGCTTTTTGTCTATTTCATGCCTAGAAACACCATGATTGATTAGCCAGTATCACAGGTCCATACGAGCCATGCTATCATCAAATTCACTTTGCCTGTGCTGACTATTATGGGTTAGGCCATTATAGACGTAGCTTTGCCAATATTGCTCATTATAACAAGGATCATCTTGCCTTTGGTGACTCAGTGCTGCCAACTGGCCCCTGTGACCTCAGGGCCCAATTAAATCCATGCAATCTATCCGACTGGGTGGCAGTGTCTCCAACTCTAAGGTCTGGCACAAGAAAAATGTGCTGGTGCCCCTCTTACCATTTTGTGTCTTATAGGACTAGTGAAGGCTGTGTCTTCTTGATTTTCCCATTATGGAGAATTAGATTTTTACATAACATACCCACTCTAGCACTGCAGCTTCCCTGAGCCTTAATATCCTCCCCTAGGCCTTTAAAATCAATACTAGGCCGAGGGACACTGGGTATCTACAACCATTTTTCAGTTTTTTGACAAATGCTTCAGCCAACCATTCAAACTTTGACACCTTTATTTAACTTTGTGAGTTTACATGTTAAATCTAGAATCTCTACTCCGAGGGTCCATATTAATAAACTCAGCCTGATCCAGTTAAAAAACTTTCACTATTATCCTACACTCTTAAAATTCATTTCTACACATATTCCCCAGACTTCTACTTGAATGGATTAGCAAACTCATTAAGCTCTTTATTAGTGTTGCACATCTCCTCATGGATGACACTATCTCCCCTCTAGGAGCCTCCTTATGGGCCTGAGGGACATCAGTATTGTCTTGCCTGACATTTTCTTGAGAGAAAGTCGCTGCTAGTTTAGCAGATGAAGAGTTAATTTCCTCAGTCAAAGGCAGAAAAAGCAAGATTTCAGGGAGTGGAGTTTGAATATATCTTCTGCTGAGGGCAGAGGGACTACTTCCTCAGGTGAGATAAACCCTTGGGAATCTAAAAGCTCAAAGTTCTCAGCTTCAATAGAGTCCACCCACATACCCCTATCCCAGATTACAGGATCCCGTTTCTCAGCAATTAGTGCCCTTACTTTAACCATCGACATCTTCTGAGGCTGGGACTTGGAATTTTGCTATAATTCAACCAACCTTATAATAAGGATTTTGGTTTGATTTTCTGAAACTTGAGCTCTGTGTAGAGAAGATTCTCTTCCAGGGCACACTTAGAAACCTTTAGACCAGTGGTTCTTACGCAGTGGGTTGCTTGCTACCCCTTTGGGGGTTATATCAAATATCCTGCATATCAGATATTTATGTTTCAATTCATAACAGTAGCAAAATTAAAGTCATGAAGTAGCAATGTAATAATTTTATGGTTGAAGATCATCATAACATGAGGAACTGTACTAAAGGGTCACAGCATCAGAAAGGTTGAGAAGCACTGAGTTAACCTGTTTATACATACTTGGATCAGGTCATTTTTATCACTGAGTTCATTGTTATCCTCAGTGTACCCTGCAATGCTAGAAGTTGGTTAATTTTGTCATGGAACTCATCCTTTTCCTTTGTCGGTTTATCCAGGGATTCTAGGAGCAACCAACCATTATCATTTTTCTTATTTTTCCAAAACATTGTTAAAAGATTTTTATACAGAGTCACCAAATCTGTTGCCTCTCACAACCGGTGGACCAGGATACTGTCTGCATTTGTTTTCTTGTTTGTAAAGTGGTTCACACCATGGGCTTTCAGTATTCTTCCAGTTTTAGGAGAGGTTCAGCAACTGGAGGTGTTAGCAAATTGGAAAGTCTATTCCAGGTACTTAAAAAATTTATTCTTATACTTCTGTTGTTTTAGAACCACTTCTGGTACCAAAATCTGTGTTATTCAGGATTCTCCAGAGGAACAGAATTTATAGAATATAAATTTTATCTATCTATCTATCTATCTATCTATCTATCTATCTATCTATCTAT
>NW_021604569.1:8235228-8297461 GCF_004785775.1 Grammomys surdaster
TATCTATCTATCTATCTATCTATCTATCTATCTATCTATCTATCTATCTGCTCTTGGCTGCTGAACCACCTCTCCAGCCCATGCTACCAGTTCTCTGTACGTTAACTTTTTTTCTTGCTATTTTACTTAAAGTGTTTATCAGTTCTAAAAGTTTTCTGGCTGAGTCTTCAGGGGCTGTTAGGTGTGAAGTGTATCATCTGTACATCATCTGCAAATGGAAGTGCTTTGACTTTCTCCCCATTTGTATCCCTTTTATTTGATTTTCTGATATTTATTGATCTAGGTAACACTTCCTGCACTGATCTGAATGAAAACAGAGAGAGTGAACACCCTTTCTTGTTCTTGATTTTAGTGCAAATGCTTCAAGTTTAATATAATGTTGGCTATACGTTTGCCACATAGACAATTTATTACGTTCAGGTGTATTTCTTCTATTCTTAGTTGTTGTTGTTGTTGTTTTTAACCAGGAAGAGTTTGATAATGTTCCTTTCTTTTTATCTTATAGAGTAGTTTGAGAAGCATTGGTATTAATTCTTTTTTGATATTCTGGCAAAAATTCAGTAACAATTTCATTTAGACCTGAACTTTCTTTCGTTTGAAGATTTTTAAGTTATTCTAACTTCACTGCTTGTCATAGATATGTTTAAATTGTTTAATTTAATCTTAGTTTAATTTTGGTACATCATAGTCATCTAGGATTTTATCCATTTTAGATTTTCTGATTTAATGGAATGTGTTTTTGTTTGTTTGTTTGTTTGTTTTTGTTTTTGTTTGTTTTTCAAGTCAGGATTTCTCTGTGTCTTCCCGGCTGTCCTGGAACTCATTCTGTAGTCCAGGCTGGCCTCGAACTCAGAAATCCTCCTGCCTCTTCCTCCCAAGTGCTGGGATTAAAGGTGTGCGCCACCACTGCCCAGCATGGAATGTGTTTTTAGGGTAAGACATAATGAGTTTTTTTAATTTACATTTCATTGGTTATCTGTTGTAATGGTTCCCTTTCATCTCTAATTTTTATTAATTTGGGTTTTCTCTTTCCTTGTTTAGTTTGGTCTGGGGTTTGTCATGCTTGTTTGTCTTTTCAAAGAACTAATGCTTTGTTTAATTGATTCTTTGTATTGTTTGCTTCCATTTCACTAATTTCTGTCTTGATCATAATGTTTTCTTTCATTTACTGAGATGTGATTTAAAGTTTTTCCTCCCAAATCCTTAAGGTTCATTGTAATTTTAATTTTTTCAAAGCCTATTTTTAATGATGGTTCTTAAACACTTTAACCTCCCTTTTAGTCCACTACCCACCAGAGGTAGTGGGAAAGAAGGGATACAGGGAAAGTAGACCTGCTTAGAAAGTGTTTTTTTGGAGCAAATCCCACCTGCGTTGTTGGAAAATCAGCAGTTCAATTCACAGGAGTCAGCAGCAGCAGCAGCGCAATTCACTAACAAACACTATATGGATACACTAGCTGTCCAGTTAGGTAGAGTTGGGATAGCAAACACTAATCAGTAATGGTGGCACTACCCAGCAGAGACGGCCAGGCCTCCACCTTGGCACGTATCAGCAGAAGCAGTTCTCAGCTGTGCCTCTCTCAGCAAACCAAAGATCAGCGAAGACTCTAGACCAACAAGCGTTTGCACAGCTAGCTATGCCAAGCAAGCCAAGCTCAGCCTCCATCACTGTCTGTGGAGTACTTTTTATACTCCATCCAAACATGTATCCTCCACGGGTCTTTTCTCAGCACTTGTCTTGCCTCAGCACATGTGTCTGTCTTAGCTGACATCACTCTGCCAATCAGCTCCAGTCTGTAGAAGCAGCAAGAAACTGCAGCACACCTGTCTCTATGGAGTCCTGACAAATGGAGCTCAACTGTGCAATGTGAGGTGGACCAACACATGTGTGTCATTATCAAAGCATCCTCATCACATGTCCTTTCGGGTGCTTGCTTTAGCAGAACATCCTTTCACCTGTGTCTGCTTCAGCCAAACCGAGAGGCTAAACCTACTCCATCTTGGGGCCTCCATTTCAAAAGCCTGAGAATTTGACCTGCAGCTGAATCCAAGCTCTTCATGCTAAGACAGTATCTATCTTTTGCACTGAAGTGTGTTTCATGGAGACACCAAGAAGATGGTCCCTATTTTTAAAAGAGATCTACTATTGGCTTTTGATTGAAAAATTCAGACTATTAATATACAGAATCATCAGTGAAAGGTATGTATTGATTCTGTAGTATTTAGTTCCCACCCCCTCTTCCTATCTTGATTAACTATTGCTGTAGTGTGGTTTATTCTTTTCCTGCAGCCCAGTGAATGGATTTGTTTATCTCTTTTCCTAACTCTGAGAAATTTTCTGTTATAATTCTTTTAAAAATTTTGTTTTGTTTGTCTTTAGAACTAGTTTCTTCTCCTATGCACATTACCACGGAATTGGTCTTTTCAGAGTGTTGTGGCTATCTCAGAATTCCCACTGGTATCTTACACTTATTTTATCTTTGTTGTTATATATCCTTCAGTTATTTCACCTGTCCTCAAGCTCAGGTATTCTGGCCTCTCCTGTAGCCATGTTATTTGTGAGACTGTTCAAAGAGCTTTGGATTTTACTCATGTTTTTATCTCCACATTTCACTACTTTCCCTCAGTGCTTGTCTTTGTTGAATTGCCCTATCATGTCACCCATCACCTTTCTTACTTCATCCAGGTGTTTGTGTTCTTGAACGGATTGTTTTTTTCTTTGATTTCTTGAAACATACTTGTATTAATTCTTTGATTTTATCTGACTCTTTTAGGTGGCGTTATGGTAGGATTAGTCGTATTTGGAGGAGTTATATTAGCTTGTGTTTCTCATATTACTATGTTAATATTTTGTATCAGGATTTATTTTGGTATTGTTAATTTGAATCATAAAAAATCAGTTGTATTCTTTCAGTAAAATATTTGTAGTGTTCCAGTGGGACTTGGATGTAGTAGAGTTGGGCGAGTAGTTCAAAATGTAGTTTATTAGTCTAGGGGCTCAGGGTGACTGGCTTGAACTCTATATTATTCCCTAAGTAGAACATTAGTTTTATGGCACAGACATGGAAATTGGCCCAGAGACCTGCCTCCACGCCAAATAGCAGCTTGGGTGAATGGAGGACACCCAGTGGCTGGCCCATTGCCACAGGCATGGGTGGGCTGTAGGCACACAAAGGCCTGCCTTAAGCCACACCACAAGGTACAGACAGGCAGAAGACACCCAGAGGCCTGCCTGCCATCAGGGTATGCAGAGGAGGCTTGCCAGCTGTGTGGCCGACCTGCAGCAAGAGCCACTCTAATATGTAAGCATGTGGTGGACAGATGGGAGAGAAAGAGACGCATAACAGTTGGAGCACTATGAAGAGAGGTGGAATTGGAGATGTGAGAATGAGAAGAATAACCCTGTTGTGAGTAGCCTGACCTGCCACCTGAGGCCATGGTGAAGTCTTGGCCCATGCTGCTGCTGAGTGCCATGTCTGTGTCTATGGCCATGCAGCACCAGGCTTCTGTGTATATGTCCATGATTCCTATTACCACTAAAGACCATGCAGATGTTCCTGGTCTGGGCAGCTGCCTGGGACCACATAGATGTCTAAGGGTTATGCAGAGCTGGCCCAACTCCTCACTGTCTGTGGTGTAGAGCTGGCCCCACCCCTTGCCCGTGGTAGCATCCAGGAGAGTGTGTCCCACACCTCGCCTGGACAGCACAGTAAGAGCGTGGACTCATGGCAAGGGTGCGGGTAAGCCACCCGGAGGGCATGAGAGTAGATCTGAGCCTGCCCCAACCCTGCTGCAGCACTGAATGAGCTCAGCATTCTCTCAGCGGGAGAGCTCACCATGGTGGTGTTGGGTACAGGAAAGCTGGTGGGCTGACCAATCCAGCTACCTCCCAGGCACAGATCCAGGCCTTTGAGTTGGCCTGCCCCAACATCTACCCCATCTATGAACTGTTGGAGCCTGTTAAAGGGCCGATCCGGTAGATTCAAAGCTGCAGGATCTCCATGACACAGAGCAACAAGAGGATGTCTGAGAGGAGGCCTAATGACGATCTAGTATTAATAGTGTAGCAGAAGCCAGAGGCCTCTTACCAGACCAATGAGTGAGTCACTGCGATGAACATTTGCAAACAAAGATGTGTAGACAAAGGGGTATACCACATTGTGACACACTACAGCATCCACGATGAGATGTTTTCTATGCTTTGTTGTGTTTATTTTTCATTATTACTTTTTATTTTCTTTTGTGGGGGGATTGCAAGATATGAACAGACAGATATGAAAGGATGGAGAGATGAGTGGGAGCGAGGTGCATTATGTGAAAGAAGAATCAACAAAGTTGTTACGAAAGAATATTACTTTTAAGAACGATCACAACTGCTGATCTTATATAGTGGTTATTTGTCTGGACTTCGTCTAATCGGAAGCTGGTACTATGGAATTGGTAATTTTAGGAAGACTCAGGTTGCTTCGACTTCTTATATTTCCTGTTTTTCCAGATTAGGTCTTGAGTCTCTGGGATTTGATCACTGGTTGTGGGACTGCGTAAGAGTATTCTGGGTCATGGCTGAGCAGTTGCCTAGAACCCTGAGACTCTGCGTGAGAACCGGCAGGAGTTCAGCACGCCCCCAGAACCCAGGGTCCTGAAAAGCAGTCTAGTCTCCATAGAATTACATTGTTCAGTCACATAGACCAGACACCCCCTCCCAAAGTGCACAGGTAGAGGGAGTGACTAGAGGCTTCAGGCCCTAGTGATTTACATACTAATGAAGGCCAGAGGGCGGAGCAAATTAAGCACGCCTCCCCAGATCCTCCCCAGATCCTCCCCCTTTCCCTCTCTCTATTTAACTCAGGACTGGCCTGAGTTTTACAGGGGTACTTCCAGATTCATCCACCATCCGCCATGACAATAAACCCTTTTGGAACCAAAGACTTCGTTGTGTCATTGGGGCCTGCCACCGCCAAAGCATCCAGGCTGTTGGAACCATAGATGTTCCTCGTGCATGTGGGACCCACCACAGCATGGAAACCCCTGGGGACTCCACAGCTGTGGCCCATATTTCTCCCCACAACTGGTTATGTTTATTTTAAAAAAATCAATATTTTTCCAATGGAAGTATTTGTAATGTTCAAATAATGCTAAGTGATAATATGGTTGAAGTACTTTTTTATCCTCTGGTTTAGGGTGAGCTCACATGTTCAACTCATCGGGTTCAGCCCTGTGTGCTTCCAACACTAGAGTACTAACTGCAGAAGCAGCCATGAGTGATGCTTATGTCCACTATGAAAACGCTATAATGCTCATTTTAAAATAATTGCTTCTTCAATTCCAGAGCCCTTTGTGAAGTAAAGGAGCATATGTAGTGCTGTGTGCACTGAGAAACTTGCTACAAAAAGTACAGATACAAAGAAAGAGCAATACTGGTGGTTAGGGTTAGGCACTAAAAATACAGGAGGGAAAAGTAAATACAAGGGAAGAACTGCGAAACAGGGAGAGGACATAAGGTGAACAAAGAGGAAGAGGTAAAGAAGGGGGGAGCTTGTCCAATACGCTGGCATTAGATATCCAACCCAAGCAGTGTCAAAGGGAAGGAAGAGTTGCCCAGGGTTCAGGCTCTGTGGAAGTCTTTTTGCCTGGCTCTGTCTTGGCAATTCTCTGCAGGGTAAGTAGTCCCTCTGGGTGGTCTATTGTGGGCCTGTCTATCTAGACTACAGCTCAGACTAGATAGTTTGAATATTGCATGACTTGGAGTCAAAATTACCCTGCTCCTCCGAAGGTCTGCAGGCTGTTTAAAGTATATCCCCTTGACCTATAGCTTTCTAGAATGTATGAAGTTTTGCCTTTAGGGTTGACAAACCATGACTCCACAGAGGTCTTTTTAAAATGGCCCTTTGCCATTGTTCTATTGGTGTAGTAAATACAGGGGAGAGAAGATTTTCCCTACCTTCGCCTCCCTCTGCAGGGGCACCTGCCCTCTGCAGCTTTTGTCTCTGCCCTCTCCATCCTGTTAACTGAGAGACAGTGCACAGTTTCTCAGTCTTTCTTCTTGTTTTAAGCCGTGGTTCTCGCACACTCCAGTTGGACTGCTTTTGCTGGGAGGAGGGCATTCCCAAATTGGAGCTAACTACTCTAAGGAACTCTCTCTCCTTCTGTTTCACTATGAAGTTTCCTATTTTACTTTGCTACAGAAACTAGCATGTCTCCACCATCACCCACCTCTTAGGACAGCTGTACTCCAGTTACCCTAGATTATCCCTAGAGATTCTAGCAGTCTGTGAGTGGGTGTCGTCCACCATCTTCTGGAAGCTTGGCTTGTGTGTTCATTCTTTTTATAGTGTCTGCTTCAGAATATACTGATTTAATTTTAATGAAATACAGCTTATCAATTCTTTCTTTCCTGAATCTTTGCCCTTGGATTCATATCTAAAGCATGACAACTAAACCCAAGGCCATTTAGGTTTGCAAGCATGCACTCACAATTGCATGGGGACACACACACACACACACACACACACACACGGAAAATAGTGATCAGTGTTGGTGCTTTCTCATTTGATCTCTGTCCTTTTCTTGCAACAGTGTACTGAGAGTTCAGTCTCTCACTGAGCCTGGAGCTTGTTGATGCATCTGGACTGGTTGGCTAGCGAATCCCAGGCATCCTTCTGTTTCTACATCCTCAGTTAATTGCAAGCCACTGGGTGTGACTTTTATGTGGGCTCTGGAAACTAAGGTCTTCACACTTGTGCAGCAAACATGTTACCAACTGAGCCAGCCACCTCTATGCCTATTTAGAACTTTTATTGCATTTCAGTGTGTGTCTGTGTGTGTGTGTGTGTGTGTGTGTGTGTACACCAGCCACCTCCATGTCTATTTTAGGAACTTCACAGTTCTGCATTTTACAGTAAATTTTTGTAAAGATTATAATGTCTGTGTCTAGAGATTCATTGTCTTTTTTTTTCCATGTGGACATCTGTTTGTTCCAAACCACTTTAGAGGTGTCTTTTGATTTGTTTATTGTATTACCTTTGTTCCTTTGTCAAAGAAATGTTGATTTTATAAGATGAATCTATTTGTGTTCCAATGATCTATTTGCTCTTCTTTCACTAATACCAGGATGTTTTCATTGTGGGGGCCTTGTGGTAGGTCCTGAATTTGAGTAATAGTCATTTCAGCTTCTTCTCTTCAGTGTTATATAGACTAGGCAGGCTTTTTTGCCTGTGGCGGTTTGAATATGCTTACCTCAGGGGGTGCCACTACTGGGAGATGTGGTCTTTTTGGAAAAAGTGTGTCATTGTGGAAGTGAGCTTCAGACCCTTTTCCTAGACATATGGGAGCCAGTCTGCTCCTGGCTTCCTTTGGATAAAGATGTAGAACTCTTAGTTCCTCCTGCACCATGCCTGCCTGGAGGCTGTCAGGCTCCTGCCTTGATGATAATGGACTGAACCTCTGAACCTGTAAGCCAGCCACAGTTAAATGTTGTCTTTTATAAGATTTGCCTCAGTCATGGTGTCTGTTCACAGCAGTAAAACTTTAAGACAGTGAGTAAGCATTAGAATCATTTGGTAATCCCTGTTAATTGTGAGGTTTTGATGGGAATTGACTCTACAGTGTAAGGAAGAAATGATCTCTGGGGTTCTGCTTAACCACAAACACGTGATGTTTTTGTATTTACTTGACTTTTTAAATCAGAGTCTTATACTTTTCATTGTATAGTTTATACATCTTTGTTAAGTCTGTACATAAGCATTTTACTTTGGTAGTGCACACATATTGTTTTAGTTTGTGTCCATGTATGTGTGTATTGTTGAGAACCTTGTGCATACTAGGCAAGCATCATCATTGAGCAATATCCCCAACATTAAGAATTTGTTTTTAATTTCAGATTCTATTTGTTTTGTGTTGTAATACAGGAAACTGATTGACTTTTATTAACCTTGCATCTCATAGTTGCTTTAAAGCTACAGATATTTTCTTGTTAATTCTTTCTGTAATTCTTCCATGAATTTAAAAATGAAAATGGATAATTATAACTAAGGCTATACTTCTAAATTGTTAAAATGTAAAAGTAGTCTTAACAAAACCTTGTTCTTTATTTTTTTGGAGTTATTTCAAGATAAAATAGATCTTTTTTTGAGAAAGTAGATCTTAATGAATTTATTTCATCATGACAATTACATATTTAAAAATTATCATAAATTAAATACAACATACCATTTTTCATCTTCAGTCATTCTAATTGGGTGGCTCAGTAGGTTAAGTATATTGACTTTGTCATGAAATCAATCTCTAGAATATTTTAATCATGAAACACCAGATCTCTATATGCACTTAACAAATAGGACCTGGTTCTCCCTTCCACCATGACAACTACAGATTTGCTTGCCATGTCTATGAATTTGATTCCTCTTGATACCTCCATTCAGTGGAATGATATACTTGTCTTTTTTTGACTGGTGTATTTCTCTTAGCACCATGTCTTCAACGTCCATCCATCTGTGTTGTAGCATATGTCAGAACTGCCTTTTTTTTAAAGGCTGAACATCCCACTGTGTATGTGTATACACCACACTTTGTTTATCCATTCATCTGTTGGTGGACATTTGGGCCTTTCTACCTTTTCCCTGTTTGAATAATACTGCTGTTGATATGAAAGTGTAGATACGTGTTGGAGTTCTTCCTCTGAGTTTGCTTGGGCATGTGTAGAAAGTGGTAATGATGGATCATACAGTAATTCTATTTGAAGGTGTTTTTAAAATGATCATGCTGTTTACAAATGGCTGTACCATTACCATTTACTTACCATTCCAATTTCTATGAATAATGGGCAATGGTCCCCATCTATCTTGCCAACATTGTTTTGTTCTTGTTTTTTTTTTTTAACGGACTGTTATTCAGCTGTAAAGAAATGAAAATTTCAAGAAAATAGATATGAAAAGAATTTTATTTCTCTTTATTAAAACTATTGTTTTCTTAATCAATATATCCTGATTATAGTTTCTTCTCCCTCCACTCCTCCCAGTTCCTTCCTGCCTTCCTTCCCCTCCAGATCTATTCCTTTTCTCTTTCTCATGAGAAAACAACAGGCTTCCAAGAGACAATAACCAAACATGACAAAAAGATAATAAGACAAAACAAAAGCTATCATATAAAAGCTGGACACCGTAGTCCAACAGGAAGAGTCCCCCAAAGCAGGCATAAGAGTCAGAGACACACAATTAAGAAGTTCCATAAAAATATAGAGCTAATGGCTATAATATGTATGCAGAAGACCTGGTACGGACCCATGGGGCCTGGGCTCACTACTTTGTTCCCTATGAGCTCAGATATGCCATGTTCATTCCGAGGGCCTTGCTCTCCTGGGACCCTCCATAGGCTCTGGTTCTTAAAAAATTGTTCAGTTTCCTCTTCTGTGAGATTGCCTGAGCTCCGAAAGGAAGGATTTGATAGAGACCTCCCATATAGACGTTCTATGTAATGTCTCTGCATCAGTAGTGAGCCTCCATTATGTAATGTCTAGTTGTGGGTCTCTGCATCTGTTCCCATCTGCTCCCAGAGAAAGCCTCTCTGATGATGACCCTCATAAGATAAGGCCCTCATCTATGAGTATAACAGAATAACATTAAAAACTATTTTATTGAGTACACATGGAGGGAGCCATAACTCCAGATACATATGTAGCAGAGGATGGCCTTATCTGACATCAATGGGAGGGGAGGGAGGCTAGATGTTCCAGCTTAGGGGGATGCTAGAGGGATGAGGCAGGAGTGGATGAGTGGGTGGAGGGGCACCCTCATAGAGACAAAGGGGATGGGGGGAATGGGATGGGGGTTTGTGGAGGGGTAACCTGGGAAGGGGGATATCACTTGAAATGTAAATGAATAAATGATTAATAAAAAAGTTTAAAAAACCATTTTATTGATGCTTATTTTTAAAAACCAGTAGTTTATGTCTCTAGGCTATCTATTCTCTGGTTCTTGTTTATCCAAGCAGTGTTGGTTATGGGTATCTTCTTTTGGAGTGGGCTTTAAGTCAGACATTGGTTGGCTACTCTCACAAGTTCCATGCCACAATTGAAGGACAGCTTGTAAGTCAAAGGTTTTGTGGCTGAGTTGGTTTTCTCATTTCTCTTTCAGTAGCCTGCAGAGTATCTCCCCTCAACAAAGAGAATAGAATGTGGTGGTAAGGCCTTCATGTAGGAACCAGCCCAACTTCTCCATGTTCAATTAGTTTTGTGTATGTTGTCCTCAGCAATGGGGCCCCTGCTGTCAGTTTGTGAAGAGTAACCCTTTGTCTTAGCAACAGCCTGGGTGGTTTGGAGATTTCCATGGGACCTCCTTGGCTAACAACTCAATTGAATGCAACCCAATCCTGCCACTGGAAATCTCACCTGGTGAGACTCATATCCTGATTCTAGGAGTCCTCATTAGGATCATCTTCATAGATTCCAGGAAGTTTCCGCTGCACTAGATTTCCACACCACCCCTCAAAAGCCCCCCAATTCCAGCCATCTCTCCCTACACTCTTTCTCCACCTGCCACCTGACTCCTTTCTTTCATCTCCAACCATTCTCAGTCTACCCATGAAGTCTATTCTATTTGCCCCTCCTAGGAAGATGTATATGCTGTCCCGCAGATCCTTTTTACCTAACCTCTTGCGGTTTACAGATTATAGCTTGGCTATCATCTACTTAACTGCTAATATCCTCTTATAAGTGAATTCGAACAATATTTGTCTTCCTGGGTCTGGGTTATCGCACTTAGGATGGGTTTTCCTAGTTTTATCCATTTGCTTGCAAATTTCATGATATCATTTTTTTTTTTAGGCAGCTGAATAATACTCCATTGTGTAATCATACCACATTTTCGTTTTTATTTATTGGATATTTTATTTACATTTTAGATGTTATCCCCTTACCCCATTCCCTCTGCCCCGCCCAGGAACCCTCATCTCATCCCCCCTCCTCCTGATTCTATGAGGATGTGTCCCCACCTAACCCCCCACTCCTACTACCCCACCCTCGAATTCCCCCACACATGGCGTTCAGCCTTCATGGGACCAAGAATCTCCTCTCCCACCTATGCCTGACAAGACCAACCTCCCTTACATATACAGCTGGAGCCATGAGTACCACCCTAAGTGCCCCTAGGCTGGTGTTTTAGACCCTGGGAGCTCTGGTCTGTTGCTACTGTTGCTCTCTTCATGGGGCCACAAACCCTTTCAACTCCTTCAGTCTTCTCTCTAACTCCTCCATTAGGAACCCCATGATCAGTTCAATGGTTAGATGTGAGCATCCACCTCAGATATGTCAGACTCTGGCAGACCTCTAAGGACACAGCTATCTCAGGCTCCTGTCAGTATGCACTTCCTGACATCCACATGAGCATCTACCTTTGGTGATTGCACATGGGATGGATACCCAGGTGGAATGGTCTCCAGACAGCCCCTCCTTCAGTTTCTGTCCCACACTTTGTCTCCATATTTGCTCCCATGAGAATTTTGTTACTCTTTCTAAGAAGGGCCAAAGCACCCCTACTTGGTCTTCCCTCTTCATGAGCTTCAGGTGGTCTGTAAGTTGAATCTTGGGTATTGCAAGCTTCTGGGCTAATATCCAATTATCAGTGAGTGAATACCATGTGTGTTCTTTTGTGAATGGGTTACCTAACTCAGGATGATATTTTCTAGTTCCATCCATTTACCTAAGAATTTCTTGAATTCGTTGTTTTTAATAGCTGAGTAACATGCCATTGTGTAAATGTACCACATTTTTTTGTATCCATTCCTCTGTGAAGGACATCTGGGTTTTTTCCAGCTTCTGGCTACTATAAATAAGGCTGCTATGAACATAGTGGAGCATATGTCCTTGTTATATGTTGGAGCATCTTCTGGGTATATGTCTAGGAGTGGTATAGCTGGGTCCTCAGGCAATGCTATGTCCAATTTTCTGAGGAACCGCCAGACTGATTTCCAAAGTGGTTGCACCGTCTTGCAGTCCCACCAATAATGGAGGAGTGTTCCTCTTTCTCCACTTCCTTGCCAGCGTCTACTATCATCTGAATTTTTGATCTTAGCCATTCTGACTGATGTGAGGTGGACTCTCAGGGTTGTTTTGATTTGCATTTCCCTGATGACTAAGAATGCTAAACATTTCTTTAGGTGCCTCTCAGCCACTAGAATTTCCTCAGTTGAGAATTCTTTGTTTAGCTCTATACCCCATTTTTTAATGGGGTTATTTGGTTGTCTAGAGTCTAATTTCATGAGTTCTTTGTATGTATTGGATATTAACTCTCTGTCAAATGTGGGATTGGTAAAGATCTTTTCCCAATCCGTTGGTTGTCGTTTTGTCCTATTGACAGTGTCCTTTGCCTTACAGAAACTTTGCCATTTTATGAGGTACCATTTGTCAATTCGTGATCTTAGAGCATAAGACATTGGTGTTCTGTTCAGGAACTTTTTCCCTGTTCCCACGTATTCAAGGTTCTTCCTCACCTTCTCCTCTTTTAGTTTCAGTGTTTCTGGTTTTATGTGGAGGTCCTCTATCCACTTGGACTTGAGCTTTGTACAAGGAGATAAGAATGGATCGATTTGCATTCTTCAACATGTTGTCCTCCAGTTGAACCAGCACCATTTGTTGAAAATGCTGTCCTTTTTCCACTGGACAGTTGTAGCTCCTTTGTCAAAGATCAAGTGACCATAGGTGTGTGGGTTCATTTCTGGGTCTTCAGTTCTATTCCATTGATCTTCCTGCCTGTCTCTGTACCAATACCAGGTAGTTTTTATCACTATTGCTCTGTAGTACAGCTTGAGGTCAGGGATGGTGATTCCCCCAGAAGTTGGCTTATTGTTGAGAATAGTTTTCGCTATCCTGGGGTTTTTGTTATTCCAAATGAATTTGAGAATTTCTCTTTCTAACTCTGTGAACAATTGAGTTGGGATTTTAATGGGGATTGCATTGAATCTGTAGATTGCTTTCAGCAAGATGGCCATTTTGACTATATTAATCCTGCCAGTTTATGAGCATGGGAGGTCTTTCCATCTTCTGAGACCTTTTTTCGATTTCTTTGTTCAAACATTTGAAGTTCTTGTCATATAGATCTTTCACTTGCTTGGTTAAATTCACACCAAGGTATTTTATATTATTTGTGACTATTGTGAAGGGTGTCATTTCCCTAATTTCTTTCTCAGCCTGTTTATCTTTCGAGTAGAGGAAGGCTACTGTTTTGTTCGAGTTGATTTTAAAACCAGCCACTTTGCTGAAGTTGTTTAAAAGGGTTTAGGAGTTCTCTGGTGGAAGTTTTGGAGTCACTTAAGTATACTATCATATCATCTGCAAATAGTGATATTTTCACTTCTTCCTTTCCTATGTTTATCCCCTTGACCTCCTTTTGTTGTCTAATTGCTCTGACTAGGACTTCCAGTACTATATTGAATAGATAGGGAGAGAGTGGGCAGCCTTGTCTAGTCCCTGATCTTAGCGGGATTGCTTCAAGTTTCTCTCCACTTAATTTGATGTTGGCTACTGGTTTGCTGTATATTGTTTTTACTATGTTTAGGTATGGGCCTTGAATTCGAAGACTTTTACCATGAAGGTATGTTGAATTTTGTCAAATGCTTTCTTACCATCTAGTGAGATGATCATGTGGGTTTTTTTTTCTTTGAGTTTGTTTCTATAGTGGATTATGTTGATGGATATCTGAATATTGAACCATCGCTGCATTCCTTGGATAAAGCCTGTTTGATCCTGATGGATGATTGTTTCGATGTGTTCTTGGATTCGGTTTGCTAGAATTTTATTGTGTATTTTTGCATTGATATTCATAAGGGAGATTGGTCTGAAGTTCTCTTTCTTTGTTGGATCTTTGTTGGGTATGAGTGTGATTGTAGCTTCATAGAACGAATTGGGTAGTGTTTCTTCTGTTTCTATTTTGTGGAATAGTTTGAAGAGAATTGGTATTAGGTCTTCCTTGAAGGTCTGATACAATTCTGCACTAAAACTATCTGGTCCTGGGCTTTTTTTTTTGGTGGGGAGACTTTTAATGACTGCTGCTATTTCCTTAGGGGTTATGGGACTGTTTAGATGGTTTATCTGCTCCTGATTTAACTTTGGTACCTGGTATCTGTCTAGAAAATTGTCCATTTCATCCAGATTTTCCAGTTTTGTTGAGTATAGGCCTTTGTAGTAGGATCTGATGATTTTTAAAATTTCCTCAGTTTCTGTTTTTGTCTCCCTTTTCAGTTCTGATTTTATTAATTTGGATACTGTCTCTGTGGCCTCTGGTTAGTCTGGCTAAGGGTTTATCTATCTTGTTGATTTTCCCAAAGTACCAGCTCCTGGTTTTGTTGATTTTTTTTTTTATAGTTCTGTTTCTACTTGGTTGATTTTAGCCCTGAGTTTGATTATTTCCTGCCCTCTACTCCTCTTGGGTGTATTTGCTTCTTTTTGTCTAGAGCTTTCAGGTGTGCTGTCAAGTTGTTAATGTATGCTCTCTCCAGTTTCTTTTTGTAGGCACTTCTAGCTATGAGTTTTCCTCTTAGCACTGCTTTCATGGTGTTCCACTAGTTTTGCTATCATGTGTACTCATTTCATTACATTTTAAAAAGTCTTTAATTTCTTTATTTCTTCCTTGACCAAGTCATCATTGAGTAGAGTGTTGTTCAGTTTCCACATGTATGTGGGTTTTCCATTGTTTTTGTCATTATTAAAGATCAGCCTGGTGATCTGATAAGATGCAAGAGATTATTTTGATCTCTTTGTATCTGTTGAGGCCTGTTTTGTGACCAATTATATGGTCTATTTTGGAGAAGGTACCATGAGGTGCTGAGAAAAAGGTATATTCTTTTGTTTTAGGATGAAATGTTCTATAGATATCTGTTAAGTCCATTTGGTTCAGAACTTCTGTTAATTTTGATGTGTCTCTGTTGAGTTTCTGTTTCCATGATCTGCCCATTGCTGAGAGTGGGGTGTTGAAATCCCCCACTATTATTGTATGAGGTGCAATGTGTGTTTTGAGCTTTAGTAACGTTTATTTTATGTATGTGGGTACCCTTGCAGTTGGAACATAGATGTTCAGAACTGAGAGTTCACCTTGGTAGATTTTTCCTTTGATGAGTATGAAGTGTCCTTCCTTATGTTTTTTGGTTACTTTTTGTTGAAAGTTGATTTTATTTGATATTAGAATGGCTATTCCAGCTTGTTTCTTGGGACATTTGCTTGGAAAATTGTTTTGCTTCCTTTTACTCTGAGTTAATATCTGTCTTTGTCCCTGAGGTGGGTTTCCTGTATGCAGCCAAATTCTGGGTCCTGTTTGTGTATCCAGTCTGATAGTTTACACCTTTTTATTGGAGTATTGAGTCCATTGATGTTAAAAGATATTAAGGAAAAGTGATTGTTGCTTCCTATTATTTTTGTTATTAGAGGTGGAATTATGTTTGTGTAGCTATCTTCTTATAGGTTTGTTGGAAGAGTACTTCCTTGCTTTTTCTAGGTTGTAGTTTCCTTCCTTGTGTTGGCATTTTCCCTCAATTATCCCTTGAAGTGCTGGGTTTGTGGGAATATATTTTGAAAATTTTGTTTTGTCATGGAATAACTTGGTTTCTCCATCTATAGTGATTGAGAGTTTTGCTTGGTATAGCAGTCTGGGCTGGCATTTGTGTTCTCTTAGAGTCTGTATGACATCAGTCCAGGATCTTCTGGCTTTTATAGTCTCTGGTGAGAAGTCTGGTATAATTCTTATAGGTCTGCCTTTATATGTTACTTGGCCTTTTTCTCTTACTGCTTTTAGTATTTTTTTTCTTTGTTTTGTGTATTTGATGTTTTGATTATTATGTGATGGGAGGTATTTCTTTTCTGGTCTAGTCTATTTGGCATTCTGTAGGCTTCTTGTATGTTTATGGGCATCTCGTTCTTTAGGTTAGGGAAGTTTTCTTCTATAATTTTGTTGAAGATATTTACTGGTCCTTTAAGTTGGGAATCTTCACTCTCATCTATACCTATTATCCTTAGGTTTGGTCTTCTCATTGTGTCCTGAATTTCCTGGATGTTTTGTGTTAGGAGCTTTTTGCAATTTGCATTTTCTTTGACAGTTGTGTCAGTGTTTTCCATGGTATCTTCTGCACATGAGATTCTCTCTTCCATCTCTTGTATTCTGTTGGTGATGCTTGCATCTATGACTCCTGATCTCTTTCCTAGGTTTTCTATCTCTAGGGTAGTCTCCCTTTGAGATTTCGTTATTGTTGCTATTCCATTTTTAGATCCTTGATGGTTTTGTTTAATTCCTTCACCTGCTTGGTTGTGTTTTCTTACAATTCTTTAAGGGATATTTGTGTTTCCTCTTTAAGGGCTTCTTCCTGTTTACCTGTGTTCTCCTGTACTTCTTTAAGGGAGTTACTTATGTCCTTCTTAAAATCCTCTATCATCATCATGAGAAGTGATTTTAAATCTGAATCCTGCTTTTAAGGTGTGATGGAGTGTCCAGGACTTTCTATGTTAGGAGAACTGGGTTCTGATGATGCCAAGTAACTTGGTTTCTGTTGCTTATGTTCTTGTGCTTGCCTTTCGCCATCTGGTTAACTCTAGTGTTACTTGCACTCACTGTGTATGACTGGAGTCTGTCTTTCCAGTTATCTTGCTTGTGTCAGAACTCCTCAGAGTACAGATGTCTCTGTGATCCTGTGATCCTAAGCTCCATTTGGAAGAATTCCTAGGACTCATGCTTCCTCTGGGATCCTGAAATCCTGCTGCTCTGAGTGCAGTGGCTCCTCTAGGATGGCTCAGGATACAGTGTCTTCACAGGAGCAGACAAGCTAGGTATCTGCCCCAGCCAAAAGGACCAGGTGAGTGGTGGAAGGGAAGTGGTATTCCGGAGGGGCAGAGTTTGGGTTGTTGATGGGTCCTAAGCGCCCCTGTCTCCCAGTTGTAACTCTGGGGAGTAGGGTAGTGGGAGAGGGTTCTTACCCACTGCTCTGAGTGCAGTGGCTCCTCTAGGATGGCTCAGGATATGGTGTTTCCACAGGAGCAGACCAGCTAAGTGTCTGGCCCAGCCAAAGGGACCAGGCAAGGGACCACATTTTCTTTATCCATTCTTCTGTTGATGGACAGCTAGCTTGCTTTCAGTTTCTGGCTATTATGAACAAACCTTCAATAAATATGTTTGTGCAAGTGTCCTTGTTGTAGGATGAAGTGTGATTTGAGTATATGACCATGAATGGAATATTTGAGTCTTGAGGTAGATCAATTCCCAACGTTCTGAGGAACTGCCACTGCCATGTTGATTTCCATTGTGGCTGTATAAGTTTGCACTACTACCAGCAATGGAAGAGTGTTCCCCTAGCTTTACATCTTCACCAGAATGAGCTGTTGCTTGTGTTATTGATCTAAGCCATTCTCACAGTAAGATGGAATCACAAAGTAGTTTTTATTTTTATTTCCTGGATGGCTAAAGATGTTGAACATTTGTTTCTCAGCCATTTGTATTTTCTCTATTCAGAAGTCTGTTTAGACCTGTACCCAAATTTTTAATTTGATTATTAGCTTTTTGATATGTATATGTATGTATATTGGATATTAGTCTTCTATCAGATGTGGAGTTGCTAAAAATCGTTTCCCATTCTACAGATTGCTGCTTTGTCCAACTGACAGTGCCCTTTGCCTTTCAGAAGCTTTTCAGTTTCATCAAGTCCCATTTATTGTCAGTCTTGGAGCCTATGCTATCAATGTTCTGTTCAGAAAGTCTCTTGTGCTGATGCATTTAAGTCTATTCCTCACTTTCTCTTCCAAAAGGTTCAGTGTATCTGGTTTCATCTTGAGGTCTTTTATTCATCTGAACTTCAGGTTTGTGCAGGGTGATGGTTATGGATCTATTTTATACTTCTACTTGCAGACATCCAATTTGTCCAGCACCATTTGTTAAAGATGCTGCCTTTTTTCCAGTATGTATTTCTGGCTTCAAAAATCAGGTGTCTCTATGTGCGTGGATTTATGACTGGGTCTTCAAGATGATTCTATTGATCAACCTATCTGTTTTTATGC
The DNA here is from genome assembly GCF_004785775.1 of Grammomys surdaster. Classification (NCBI taxonomy): domain Eukaryota; kingdom Metazoa; phylum Chordata; class Mammalia; order Rodentia; family Muridae; genus Grammomys; species Grammomys surdaster. The sequence goes on from NW_021604569.1 coordinate 8,253,251, forward strand.
CAATTCTACCAAATTCTATGAGGTTTTCATTACTATAGCTCTGTAGTACAACTTGAAATCAGGAATGGTGAGATCTTTATAGTGGTTCTTGTATTGTTCAGGATTGTTTCGCTATCTAGGCTTTTTTGTCTTTCTATATGAAGTTGAGAATTGCTCTTTCAAGCTCTGTAAATGTGTTGGAATTTTGATGGGGATTGCATTGAACTTGTAGATTGCTTTTGGTAGGGTAGACCTTTTTACTTCATTAGTCCTATTGATCCCTAAGCATGAATAATTTTTTTTTTTAGTAAGAATAGATATTTGTTAAAAAGGAAATATACAAATATATAACGGGCAAATTTTCTTTTCTTTTTATACTAGAACTCAATATCTAAAGGATTTTATTGTCAGGTGTGAGGAAGAAGGAAATCAAGAATTCCCTGCTGTTCCAGATAGACCTTTTAGAAGGTCCCTCTGAAGTCTCTTCTCCTTTGTTTTTTGTTTTGTTTTTGTCTTTTTAAAATCAAATCGTAATTTTTACTTATTCACACAGGGGTTATAAACACAAGAAGGCAGAACGTGGGGAAAGGCATGACACCGGGTGTGGGTGTTCAAGGGGAGTACAGATATCTTTCAGAACAGGGTATTGGCTGGGTGAAGGTTCAGGGGACAGGTCACTATGACTCTGCCTATGATTCACTTGTCCGTATCTAAATTGGTACTATCTGCCAAGGCTACCTATTTACAAGGTATATGACTACTCAGGCTGGTAAATTTCCAAAAAAGCTGCCTGTGTACAATAGCTTGTAGCCATTTGTTTCAGTGTTTTTCCACAGAGACCCAAGACTTTGTGTTAGCATGCATGTATGACAGGCCTATTGCTGATTTTAGGCCTTCAGTGTGTAAGCAGGGCTGCCCCTGACATCTCCTCCCTTCTCTAAGTATAGAAGGGCTGTGGTGATTCTAATCTTGTGAAGTCGGGGATAGAGGCCTGACCTCCAGTAATTGAAGGGGACCTTGTAATGGTTCTGGTCCCCCTGTCGTTGTCCAGTGAATCATGAGGGCCATACCCATCCCAATGTCTTTTTCCTGGAGAGGGGATAGTTTTGACATCAACCCCTATGCAGTCAGGCTTGTCCCTCAGGGAACCCAGAGAGATATTTTTAACTTTTATTTATATTTCCTTGTAGTGCTTAGCTTTACAGCCTAAGCAAGAATTCAGATCGCCAGTCAGAGGGGGTTCTGGGTGGCCCCTCTCTGCTTGGTCTAGGGGCAGAAGTCCCCCCTTTTAGGTTGGGTGGAGATGGGTTTTGGGAACACCCTTGATAGAGTAACAACCTCATCTTAAGTCTTGTGGTCCTCCATAGCTAACTTATGATAATGTATCTGAATAGGTTTTGCTACCAAATTATCTATTTGTTGTTTCACAAAGTTAGTCAGCCTATTTAAGTCTCAAGGACCAAAAGAAATAAGCAAAAATAACCTGATTAATAGTCCCAAGATAGAAGGAGGTAGGGTTGACAACCATGGAGAGGTTGAAAATCAATTCTTGTACCAGCACTCATCTTTCTCTTTCTCTCTCTTACTTTTCTCAGGGCCTTCGCTGACCTTTTTCATGCTGTCTTTAACCATCTCTGTCTTGTCTATGTAAAAGCAACATTCTTCTTTAAGGGTTGTACACAGTCAAGAGATGTACACAGTCTTTTCTTCTATAAAAAAGTAAGTCAAGTCCAATAAAATCCTTTGCAATTTTTGGGCATCTCTTCAGACAGCAAAATGAGGGATTTCTTCAGATTAGTGATGTCAATCTCTAGCTGTTTGATGTTCTTGTCAATGGCCTGTCGAAGGTCTGAGTAGTATAAGTTTGGAGACTAGCATCTAGATTAGAACTTCTAACAGCAGACATCACAGGTGATTCATTCTTACCTGAGATACTGCCCCGGTTAGAGCTCCTGGGAGGCCCGCTTCCCCTGGGTTTTGTGAGGTTGGGTAGGGAGCTGCTGCCTGGGGTCTGCTCTGTGCTCTGGCCCAGACTGGAAGAGCATGAGTAATCTTTTCATCTTCTGATATCTTCTTTAATTTCTTCCTTCAAAGACTTGAAACATTTTATCATCGAGTCTTTCACTTTCTTGTTTAGGGTTACCCCAAGATTGTTTACATTATTTGAAACTATTGTAAAATGTGTTTTCCTGATTTTTTTTCAGTCTGTCATTTGTATATAGGAGGGGCCACTGATTTTTTTTTCTTGAATTAATCTTGTATCCAGCCACTTCACTTAAAAGTGTTTATTGGCAGAAAGGTCTTCAAATGGCCCCTCCTTCAGTTTCTGTCCCTCACTTTGTCTCCATATTTGCTCCCTTGAGTATTTTGTTGCTCCTTCTAAGAAGAACTGAATCACCTCCACTTGGTCTTCCTTTTTTATGAGCTTCGTGTGGCCTGTGAGTTGCATCTTGGGCATTTCAAAGTTCTGGGCTAATATCCGATAATCAGTGAGTGAATACCATGTGTGTTCTTTTGTGATTGGCTTACTTCACTCAGGATGATGATTTCTAGTTCCATCCATTTACCTAGGAAACTCTCGAATTCATTGTTTTTAATAGCTGAGTAATACTCCATTGTGTAAATATACCACATTTTTTGAATCCATTCCTCAGTGGAAGGACATCTGGGTTCTTTCCAGCTCCTGGCTATTATAAATAAGGCTGCTATGAACATAGTTGAGCATATGTCCTTGTTATATGTTCGAGCATCTTCTGGGTATATGCCTAGGAGTGGTATAGCTGAGTATCCATCCCATGTGCAGTCACCAAAGGTAGATGCTGATGTGGAAGTCAGGAAGTGCATGCTGATAAGAGCCTGATATGGATATCTCCTCAGAGGCCTTCAAGAGTCTGACATATTCAGAGGCAGATGCTCACAACTAGCCATTGAACTGATCATGGGGTTCTCAATGGAAGAGTTGGAGTGAGGACTGAAGGAGCTGAAAGGGTTTGTGGGACCATGAGGAGAGCAACAATACCAACCAACCACAGCTCCCAGGGTCTAAACCACTTTGGGAGCACTTAGGGAGGGACCCAGGGCTTCAGCTGAATATGTAAAAGTGGAGGGCCCTGCTGGGCATAGGTGGAAGATGAGATCCTTGACCTCATGAAGCCTGGACGCCCCAGGGGGTGGGAATTTTGAGGGTGGGAAAGTGGGAGTTGGGGGTAGGTAGGGGTTACATCCACAGAGAAAAAGGAGGAGGGGTAAGGGGATAGGGGGTTCCCAGGTTGGTGGGGGATGGGGTAAGGGGACAACATATGAAATGTAAATAAAATATCCAATAAAAAATTGTAACATTTTATTAACTATGAAATAAAAAGAAAAGGTTTGAATGCTTATTATAATAAAAAAAAGTGTTTATTGGCTGTAGGAGTTCTGTGGTGGAATTTTTTTTGGTTCACTTATGTACACTACCCTATCATCTGTAAATAATGATACTTTGACTTCTTTTCTTTTTTGATGTGTTCTTAGATTAGGTTTTCAAACATTTTATTGAGTATTTTGTATCAATGTTTATGAGGGAAATTGTATGAAATTCTCTTTGTCTCTTTATGTGGTTTGGGTATCAGGGTAACTGTGGCTTTAGAAAATGAATGTGGCAATGTTCTTTCTGTTTCTATTTTGTGGAATATTTTGAGGACTATTGGCATTAACTCCTTGAAAGTCTGGTATTATTCTCCACTAAAACCAAATGTCTGGATCTGGCCCTGGACTTTTTGTTTTTGGTTGGAAGACTTTTCATGACTGCGTCGATTTTCTTAGGGATTATAGGGCTATTTAAATTGTTTATCTGATCTTGATTTAACTTTTGTAAGCAGTACCTATTGAGAAAATCATTCCTTTCTTTTAGATTTTCCAATTGAGTAAAGTACAGATTTTAAAGTATGTCCTCGGGACTCTTCAGATTTCCTAGTGACTGTTTTATATACCCCATTTCATTTCTGATTTTGTTAATTTGGATAGTCTCTCTGCCTAAATAGCTTGGATAAGGGTTTATCTATCTTGTTCATTTTCTCAAAGAGCCAGTTCTTGGTTTGATGCACTATATTATTCTCTTTGTTTCTATTTTATTCATTTCAGCCCAGAGTTTTTTTTTTTCTGTCTACTCCTCTCATGTGTGTTTGCTGTTCTAGGCAGCTGTTTTCAACCATTCTAATGATGTAACCCTTTAATGAAACTCCTCATGTTGTGGTGATTCCCCAACCATAAAATTATTTCTGTTGCTACTTCATAATTTTGCTACTGTTATGAAGTGGTAATGTAAATATGTGTTTTCCAATGATCTTAGGCAACCCTGTGAAAGGGTCGTTTGACTTCCCAGTGGACTTGCAACCCACAGGTTGAGAAGAAGCACGGCTCTAGAGCTTTCAGGTGTGCTACTAAGTATATATATATATATATATATATATATATAATCACACAATATATATATATATATACTTAGTGGTATGAAATTTTCTCTTAGCACAGCTTTCATCATGTCCTTTAAGTTTGGGTATGTTGTGCACTCATTTTCATTAAATTCTAGAAAGTCTTTAATTTCTTTATTTCTGTCTTGAATCTGCTTTATATTTAGTAGAGAGCCTTTTAGTTTCCATGAATTTATAAGGTTTCCATTGTTTCTGATGTTGTTATACAGTTTTAATCTATAGTGGCCTGATATGATGCAAGGAGTTACTTCAATTTTCTCTCATTTGTTCAGACTTGCTTTGTGTCTGAGTGTATAGTTAATTTTGGAGAAAGTTACATGAGATGCAGAGAAGTTATATTCTTTTGTGTTTGGGTAAAATGTTCTGTAAATATGTTAGTTCCATTTGGTTTATAACATTATCCAAATACTTATATTTGGTCTTTGTCTAGATGACTTTTCCATTGGTGAATGTGGGGTATCGACTCCACTTTCATATGAGTGTGTGAGGGTCAATGTGTGATTTAAGCCATAGTAGTGTTTCTTTTACAAACATAGGTGTCCTTGTGTTTGGGACATAGATGTTAAGAATTGAAATGTCATCTTGGTGGACTTTTTCTTTAATGAGTATGTTGTGTTCTTCCCTATCTCTTTTGCCTAGTTTTGGTTTGGTATATTTTGTTAGATATTAATGTGGCCACACCAGCTTTCTTCTTAGGTACAATTGCTTAGAATATCTTTTTTCAAACCTATACCCCGAGACAATGTCTATCCTTGATGTTGAAGTGTTTCTTGGATCAGCAGATAGATGGATCCTGTTTTCACATCCATTCTGTTAGTCTGTGCTTTATTGGGGAATTGGGATCATTTATATTGAGAGATATTAATGATCAATGATTGTTGATTCCTGTTATTTTATTGTTGTTATTGGTGGTAGTGGTGTATGTATGTGTCCCCCCCTTTTTTATTTTGCTCATGTATTTCCTTATTTGTTTGTTTGTTTTGTTTTAATGGATTTAACCTCAAGTTGAAGTTTTCCTTCTAGTACCTTTATAGAGCTGGATTTGTAGATAGTTATTGACTTTATCATGGAATACCTTATTTTCTCTATGAAGATTTTTCTGGGCATGGTAGTTTGGGAGGCCATCTGTAGTCTATTAGAGTCTGTAGCACATCTGCCCAGGTTCTTCTGGCTTTTGAGCTTCCACTGAGAAGTCAGGTAATTATAATAGGTCTGCCTTTTTATATTTCTTGGTCTTTTCCTCTTGCAGCTTTTAATAGTCTTTCATTGTTTCTGTATGTTTAGTGTTTTGATTATATGGAGAGGGTATTTTCTTGTCTAGTCTACTTAATGTTCTGTATGGCTTCTTGTATCTTCTTTTGGTTAGAAAAATTTTCTTTTATGATTTTGTTGAAATTATTTTCTGGACCTTTTAGCTGGGATTCTTCTTCCTTTATTCATATTCTTAGATTTGGTATTTACATAGTGTCACAGGTTTTCTGGATGTTTTGTGTCAGGAGTTTTTTTTAGATTTAATATTTTCTTTCACTGATGTATCTTCTTCTATTGAGTCTTCGAGAATACCTGAGAGTCTCTCTTCCATTTCCTGTATTCTGTTGAAGCTTTCCCCTGTAGTCCCTGTTAAAATTCCTGAATGTTTTCATATCCAGAATTCCCTCAGTTTGCATTCTTTATTAATTCTGCCCATGTTTATGTCTTAAACAGTCTTATTCATTTCATTCAAATGGCTGTTTGTATTTTCTTGGATTTAAGGGGTTTATTTATGATTTATTTATTTCCTCCAATTTTTTTTTTTTTTTTTTGCGGGGAGGTCTGAAGAGACCCGTGTTTTTATTTTTGTCTGCATCTGCTTTGTAAAACAATCCCTGAGATAACACAGCAATGTAAAGTAGGAAGGAGATGTGGTTGAAGCTTTTCCTATGTGAACACAAAACAAGATCCTAAACCGGGCGGTGGTGGCACACGCCTTTAATTCCAGCACTTGGGAGGCAGAGGCAGGAGGATTTCTGAGTTCGAGGCCAGCCTGGTCTACAGAGTGAGTTCCAGGACAGCCAGGACGACACAGAGAAACCCTGTCTTGAATCATGGATTTCATTAAAGGATTTATTCATTTCATCTTTGAGGACTTCGATCATCTTCATGTAGTTGGTTTTAGGTCTTTTTCTTGTGCTTCAGCTATGCTGGAATATTCATGGCCAGCTCTGGTAGGATAGCTGGGCTCTATCGAGAACATTTTGCCCTTGTTGTTATTGTGTTTTTATGCTGCCATCTAGGAGTCTGTTTAGGTGATTATATGTCTAGGTGCTAATTTCTGGATATGCCTTTGTTGGGTGAGTGTTTTGTTCCTTCGTTTCTGATTTCCTTCTGGATTTTCAGAGTGATGGCTGTGTGTCACCTGTTTTCCTGGCCTGCTCAGCTGGTGTGTTCACAGTGAATGCCTGCTGGTTTTAGAGGCTGGGATACTGAGATGAGGTGGGAGAGGAAAAGTTGGAGGAGAAGATGTGTGATCCCTTGGGGATGGGGTCAGAGAGGAAAGAGAGACCACAGCATGTTTCCTGCTACAGAGTTGGGGATAGGACTGAGGGAGTTGATCCTAGGAACAGTAGGAGAGGTGCAAGTATGCCTGGCCTTCAGGAGACTCCTTGCCCTGAGAGGAGCAGCAGGAGGTCCATGCTGAGGTTGGCATCTAGGAAGAAGCAACAAGTAGTCAGTGGGAAGTTAGATGGGAGGGGGCAGGGCAGGGCAGGGCAGGGCAGGCCATGCTGCCAGGTGAGTTCTGCTACAGAGCTGGGGACTAGACTGAGGGACTGGATCTGGAGAAAGAACTTTATAGGTTCTGGGAGAAGATGGGTGGGACTTGGGGTAAGAGACAAAGGACAGCATGTCACAGCCATAGGAGACAGAATTAGCCACCCTCTGCCCTCTGCCCCATGTATTCCACATTTTCACATTTCCATGTGGCACAGTGGAAGGAATGTGGAGAGAGGAAGCCTGTGCTAAAGGAGCTCATATCTCCTACACCATGCTGGCTGTAGCAAGGCTATCAGTCCCTCAGTGCAAAAATCTGCAATGGAGAATTTTTTTGTTTTAGGAGGTCTGGACAGAAACGTTTGCTTAATAAACATCTTATTAGTAATGTGAATAAAAGCAGGAGAAGAATTTTGTAAGGATTTATTTTATTATATATGTATAAGTGGTTTGCTCACACCATGTCTGTGCTTGGTGTCTGAGGAGGTCAGAAGAGGGCACTGGCTCCCCTGGAATTGGAGTTATTGACAGTCATGAGCTACTATGTGGGTAGTGGGAATTGAACCTGGGTCCTCTGTAAGAACAAGTGCTTGTAGCTACTGAATCATCCAGTCCCCAGGGGAGGAAAAGTTTAAAATATTCAGGAGAACGAGTTTAAATGTTTTACCTCTGATGCTCCAAATGCATAGTTTCAGAATTTGAAAAGCTCACACATTATGAAAACAATTGCTTAGGGACTTTTACTGAGTGCTGCTTTGCTATTGTTATGCTGTGCTGCATGTACTATCTTTCCTTCTATTAAAATCCACACGTGAAGGTTTTTATTGAACAGGTCAATAGAAAAGATACAAAAAGGGCAGCTCTCTTTTTGGAGTTTCCAATGATTTATACCAAACCGAAGTGAACCATTCTGAGAGAACCAACATCTCCAATGTCCTGCAAGTGAAAAGATAAAAACAATTAAAACCATGTTCAAACAGAGTAACACACCAACCTAACATTCATGTCTTTACTATACTCAACCTAACATTCATGTCTTTACTATACTCAACCTAACATTCATGTCTTTACTATACTCAACCTAACATTCATGTCTTTACTATTCTTAAGTATTTCAAAACAGTGAAAGGAAATAAAAATGCACCATGCTTATATGTAAACAGACCTCCATGTTTATCTTACTCAGTGGCTATAATTCTGATAGCTCTTTATAAAGTCTATCCAGAACTAATACATAGGGATCAAAAGGCAGAGCAGGAGGGCTAGGACTAGGCTGTGGAGCATCTATAAATGCCAGGACCTCAGTGTGGCTCAAGGCTCCGAGAACATGTGCTTCTTTTTCTCTTTTATTTTTGTTGTATGTGTATGGAGTGTGTGTGTGTGTGTGTGTGTGTGTGTGTGTGTGTATGGAGTATGTGTGTGTGTATGGAGTGTGTGTGTGTGTGTGTGTGTGTGTGTACACGCGTGCACATGGGCACATGTGCACATGGAAGTCTGAGGTAGACAGCAGGTGCTTTCCACTCTTATTTTGGCAGGGTCTCTCACTGGTCTTAAGCTTGCCAATTCTGGCTAATTCAGCTTGCCTCTCATTGCATCCCAAGTGCTGAGATTACTTGTGACCATCATGCCTGCCCAGATTTTATGTGCATTCTGAGGATCTGCACTCCAGTTCCCAGCTTGCTTTTGTCTTTCCTCTTTCTTTTTTCTTTATTTCCTTCCACCCTTGACCCTGCCCTCACACACCTGCTCCCCACTCCCACCTGTCTCCCTTTCCTTCCACTGATGCCAGAGTTTTCTTAAAAAATATTTTTTTTCTGAAATGCTTGCTTTAAAATCCATTTGGTTCTTAAAACTTTTACTTTAGGGCAGTGATTCTAAGCCTTCCAAATGCTAAGACCCTTTAAGCTGTGGTGACCCCAACCATACAATTATTTTTATTGCTACTTTATAACTGTAATTTTGCTACTGTTATGAATCATAATGTAGTATCTGATATGTAGGATATCTGATATGTGATCCCTGTGAGTGGGTCATTCAACCCTCAAAGGGTCACCACTCACAAGTTGAGAACCATTGCCTTTGGACATTGACTGGTATCCTTTTTATCTTAGGTAGACTTATCAAGATTAACACAATAACGTATTTTATATGTGATAATTTAACATTATTAAAAGTAAAGAATATTCATTAAATACAATTTAGAAAATGGAAACATATGGTTCAATATTTTCTTTCATTATTTCTCCGTATGTATTTTAATAAATGAAATTATTTTAAAGGTCATAAACACATACACATCTATGTCATGTTAGGGATTGTGCATGCTAGGGAAACACTCTACCATTAAACTGTATCCTCAACTGACATTTGGATAAATAGTTTCTGATTTTAACGTCTGAGTTTTATTCCATTATATATTATAGCTTAAAAATTCCTTTCAAATTAATTTTATATGGTTTTTGATTTTCTCTTTTTATAAATAATGCTGTGATGGATGTTCTTGGGCATAGACTCTTTTCCTGTGTTTACCAGTTCTAGAAACGGTTCTTGTCAAAGGAGGACTACTAGACTGAGTCTGGTGAGGCTTTAGTCACTGATAAGCACTGGAGACTGGGGAGTTCTGCTTTGTTTCTCTGGTTTTAGAAGTTGCATTCACAGAAAGGCTGACCTCAACCTTTACTGTGTGCTGATATCACGCTAATCCTTGACTGAATTACAGTGCATGTTAATTTTTGTAGTAATTTACAGCAACAAAATGGTATTCTGACTTTCTCAACTGATTTCTACATATGATTTTGTCATGTACTATGGTTGCCACCCAGTGCTGGCCAGGACCAGGTCACTTTCTCTTTGTGCATTCAGACTTTGCTAAGTAGATTCAACAGCACATTAAGAGCTGCTTTGCTATAGCTGGATTTGGGCTACTGTCACTTAATGCTGTTATCTTCTTTGTCTCATTTAATGATAGATTTCCTCCACGTTACTAATGGTGTCTCCTCATGTTTCTGATTTAACAAGCACTAATTTCCAAGAGGAGCAAGGTTGGAGCCTTTGGAAACAAAACCATGTTTTGTTTAACAGGAAACCATGTTACACTGGGGATATTACTATCTCGTCAGAGTTATATATTCTCTTCCTTGTACTTGCATTAGGTTACTTGGGAAACACTATGTAATTTCTGTTCTGAACAGCAAAACAGTACTCAACCTGGCCACAGAACCTTAAGAAAGTTTACAGCCTGTGCTGTAAATCTGCCATAGTCCATGCTGGCCTGAAACTCACTTACTGTGTAGCCATGATTGGTCTGGACCATCTGCTTCTTCTACCTCTAACTCCCAAGTGCCAGGATTACAGTATACACTACCACACCTGGCATAAACCAGAGTTATAACAAGTAATGCACTTTCAGAGCTAAGAGGACAACTTGGGGGAGTCAGCTCCCTCCTTTCACTATGTAGATCAGAGAGATTGAACTCAGTCTTGGTAGCAAGTATCTTAACCCTCCAATCCATCTTACCAGCCAAGCTACAAGATATGACAGAGTCACTTTATTTTTGAGACCTTCCAAGGTTACCTTTAAACTCAAAGCAACCCTCCTCCCTCGTTACTCTGAACCTGGGGTCAGTATAATTATGGCTAATGGGATACAGCCAATCTGCCCTCTGACATTGCAAGGCTTGCAAGTAAAAAGGAAAAGATAGACATCCAAAGTCTTCCCACAAAGACTTTTTGCATTTTGAAATGTTTGCTAAAAAAAATAATCAAAGCCTATTTTACAACACTGTATGAAATCCATGTTTTTATTATAATTATATATATATATATTTTTTAGCAACACAAGAACCTTCAATTAAGAACTGACTTAGGATTCTTTTTTTCTTCTGGTATACCATCAGAGTAACACAGTTGTAACACCACTATATTCTACAAAGCCTAAATATTTTCTATCAGGCACTTTATAGAAAATGTTTGCTGATCCTTGTGCTAAATACTGAAAAAGGAAAGGATCAATTCTTTTCCTGCTTTTTATAAACTTTCTGTCATAGAAACCAACTTGTTGAGGAGGAAAACCATTCAAAATTCCTACTTTTTGAAATAGTATAATCAATAATACATATCAATTACATAAACAAATGGACCTCAAATGTTGTCCCCCTTCCTGGTCTTCCTTCTGCAAACCTCCCACTCCATCCCCCTCCTTTGCCTCTAAGAGTGTGCTCCCCCACCCACCTAGCCTCGCCCCTCTGGCATCCTCTTCCACTGAGAGGGCAAGCCTCCACAGAACCAATTGCCTCCCCTCCCACTGATGTCAGATAAGGTGGAATTTTTGGAGTCACTTATGAATACTATTGTATCATCTGCAAATAGTGATACCTTGACTTCTTTTCCAATTTGCATCCCTTTGACCTAGAACTTTGAGTACTATATTGAATAGATAAGGAGAGAGAGGGCAGCATTGTCTTGTCCCTGATTTTAGTGGGATTGCTTCAAGTTTCTCTCCATTTAGTTTGATGTTGGCTGTTGGTTTGCTGTATATTGCTTTTATTATGTTTAGGTATGGGGCTTGAATTCCTGATCTTTCCAAAAGTTTTAGCATGAAAGGATGTTAAATGTTGTCAAATGCTTTCTCAGCATCTAGTGAGATGATCATGTGGTTTTTTTTCTTTGAGTTTGTTTATATAGTGGATTACATTAATGAATGGATTTCCATATATTAAACCATCCCTGCATCCCTGGGATGAAACCTACTTGATCTTGGTGAATGATGGTTTTTAATGTGTTCTTGGATTTGTTTTTTGAGAATTTTATTGAGTATTTTTTCATTGATATTTATAAGCAAAATTGGTCTGAAGTTTTCTTTCTTTGTTGGGTCTTTGTGTGGTTTAGGTATCAGTGTAACTGTGGCTTCATAGAATGAATTAGGTAGTATTCCTTCTGTTTCTATTTTGTGGAATAGGTTGAGAAGCATTTGTATTAGTTCTTCTTTGAAAGTCTGATAGAATTCTGCACTGAAACCATCTGGTCCTGGGATTTTTATTCTTTTGGTTAGACTTTTAATGACTGCTTCTATTTCCTTAGGGGTTATGGGATTGTTTAGATAGTTTACCTGGTCTTGATTTTACTTTGATACCTGGTATCTTTCTAGAAAATCATCCACTTCATCTAGATTTTCCAGTTTTGTCAATACTTTGGATCTTTTTTAATTTCCTCAGTTTCTCTTGCCATGTCTCTCTTTTTTATTTCTTATTTTGTTAATTTGGATACTGCCTCTGTGCCCTCTAGTTAGTTTGGCTAAGTGAAATTGGTCAGAATCTTGCTTTTCAGGTGTATTAGGGTATCCAGGGCTTGTTGCTATGGTAGCTCATATACTGGGTTCTGATGGTGCCAAGAGGCTTCATCTCAAGAATTGCTTCATCTCAGTTATATGGGGTGGAAGCACCGTCACCCAAGAATGCTTGTGAGAGCCACATCTTCACCAAAATCACTTAAGGCTGGTATCACCCATGGTAAGTACCTGGAAGATGTCATAATTCCTGAAATTTTATTTTTTGTTGATTATATCCAATAGAAGTTGGAAAAGAGGTGATAAAAATGTGGAAAGGTTGAGGTGGCTTACCTAACAGCTGGTTTACTGAAAGCATTACCAGGTTATAGGACCTTTAAGAGGTGAGGCTAGTGACAGCAAAAAAGACACTGGAGGAACTCTTCTCCACAGGACCTCATACTGGACTAGACTGCACTGTTGTAAAGCAGCAAGTCTAACTCTGATCTCTGATGTCTGCAACTTCTCTACACACACTCCTACCTCTGAAATGCCCTCATGAAGCCCTTGCCAGCTGCTGAACTGATAGGACTACCCATCCTGTGCTTTCAGCCTCCATACTATAGTCAAAAATATATTCTTTATGAAGTACATAGCCTTAGGTGTTTCATTACAGCAAAAGAAAACACTCTGCTATGTTAAAAGTACATATTCATGTTTATTGAAGCACTATTATAATATCCAAGTCAGGCAAGTTGTTAATTCACAAAAAAATAATGAAAGCATGGTATATATACACAACAAAATTTTAGTAAGCCATAAAAAAATTAAATTATGGCCGGGCAGTGGTGGCGCACACCTTTAATCCCAGCACTCTGGAGGCAGAGGCAGGCGGATTTCTGAGTTCGAGGCCAGCCTGGTCTACAGAGTGAGTTCCAGGACAGTCAGGGCTATAGAGAGAAACCCTGTCTCAAAAAACCAAAAAAAAATTAAATTATGAAATTAGTAGGGAAATGGATGGAACAGGAGATTATCAACAAAGAAACATGTGCTGTCTCTAGTGGACGCTAGATCATATATGGTTATCTATTTGTAAACATAATATGCACATAGATAGTTATGTGTTTTATATGAAATGGAAGTAGAAGACTAGAAAGAGGACTAGCTAGAGGGGAGAGAGAATATGTATCTGTATCTGTATCTGTATCATCTGTATCTGTACCTGTACCTGTACCTGTACCTGTATCTGTATATGTATATTTAGATGGCTCAGTCTGGGCACATGAGTTTGAACCCTGGAATCTGCATGTTGTAATAAGAGAACAGTCTCAAAAATTGTCCTCTGACCCTCACATGTGCATTGTGGCACACACCCCTACACACAAAAAAGAAACAAATGTAAAGCTTCATTTCTAAAAGTCATTAAAAAGGAATATTTTAAATAAATAGCACACACACACACATAGCAAACTGAATGCTTCAGATTATTCATGCATATCCATTGGAGTATAGGCTCTTTTCCTTAAGTAAATTCAATTTAAAAATAATGTCAATATAGGTATGACTATAAAGATGTTGGTTGAGCCAGGTAGAGACTAGCCCTTTTAATCACAGCGTTTGGAAAGATGAGGCAGGAGAATTGGCCTGTGTTTGAGGCTAGTCTGGGCTGGCTATACGGTGAGCTCTAATGAACCTGGACTACAGAGTGAACTTAAAAATAAGAAAGAAGTAGATTAAAGTAATGATGCTGATAATTACTATTTATTAATAGTTATAATTAACAAACTTCTACTTCACTCATTCAGAAAATACCTTCATGACTATCCTATGGAGAACATGGATTCATATCTGTTTAAAAACGAAGACCTTCAGCCTTAAAGAGATTAAAATGATTTGTCCAAAGGGAAGCCATTAATTGTGCAGCCTTCATTCATAATGATGCCCTATATAAGTCAGTTCACATGACCGTTTATGTTCATATACTATTACTCATATACTATGAGGTCTTTTCTTACGTGACTTTTTTTTTAATTGATGAACTTAGATGTCAGAGACAGAATACAGAGAAGGGCTTAGGAGCACCTGTCAAAAATTATATTCTATATGAATTTCTTATAAAATTATATAAAATTAATGGCATTAGATAAGTTTCCTATGCTAAGTCTTTTTATGTCTTCTGAATAATTTCAAGCATTCACTAGTGAGAGAGTGATATGCACAGATACTCAGACATACACAGATACAAACAGATACAGATCACTGCTGTATTACTTTGCTCCAAGGCTACTAATTTTTAACTGTTGATGGCTTTAGAGGGAGTTTTATTAAAAATAAAAAGCTAAATAGCTATAGTCTGGTTAATGTAGGCCAACAGACAGCATTTGTAGAGTTAAGCCAGTTGTACAGTTCTCTCACAGAGCACTTTACCTGTCTCCTTTGGTCTTCTTTCAGTTCCCCTAAAATGAGATCACAACATGAATACCAATACTCTAATAACATAATAACAAATAATAATATATAATAAAATAATTAATATAATATAATAATTAATCTAATAACCACAAATAAATTAAAATGTTGAAAATGTTAGAGAAAATGATAATCAGATTTTAACCAATATAAGAGTGTCGATTATGAGGGAATACTTAGCTTTCTGGACTCTCAAGACTCTATATCTGCACTCAAGTAAGTAGAAGATGCACATATTGTTCCTGTCTAAAAGATTGTTTTTAGAGAGCTTGTCTCACTAGCCCTGACTATCCTGGAACTCATTAGGTAGATGAAGCTAGCCTTGAGTGCACAGAGATCTGCCTGCCTCTGCCTTTCTAGTGCTTTGGAGCTTGTTTTTTTATACTGATGTCGTCACAGCATGGCAGTTACAGTTCACCTACAGCGCCAGAGCTCAGACTGGACAGTGAAAGTCCATGCACAGAGGCTCATTTGTGGACACACTGCTGCTCCTGTAACTTCCACCTCTTATACGATCCTCTTGACCTGTGATCTGCATAGACTCCCTTTCCTTCCTTATAAGGTGCTCAGTCACACACACCTTACGATTGCAGTATAGAGCAAGTGGAATGAGAGACAAAATGAGTTGGTCAAGCTAGAGTCATCATGGGAAGTGGTGAGGGGACACAGAATAGTCGCATGCATTTCTAGGTCTGTCTAGCTGGCCATGCTGGCTGCCAGTGATTGCTATCACTTTGGCACACTCTTTTCTGGAACCACTTTTAGGTAGCCTCTTACAAAGTTGCTTTTGTTACATATTTACTATATATATGCATACACTGCTTCCCTCCTAAATTGGACAAGAGGCAAGCTACTTTCCCAGAGATTCTCAGATTGAGCCTGCTCAGCTTACCATATATGTGTCACATGAGAGCTTGCTAGAAACATGGACTCAAGGTCCATTCTAGACCTACTGAATTAGAATCAACATTTAACAGGCTCCTCAGATGTATTTATTCATACAATCATCAATGGCTGCCTTTGTTTTTATCAGATAATTTATCAGGGACTAACAGTCTCACTCACAAGAAATGCTAAGGTTTCTCATCACTAATTTACAGAAACTCCTGAAATGTCCTGTTTCCTATCATCCTCTGTGGGACCTAAGCTCCATTACCTTCTGCATCCTGGGTGGTGGCCACTGAAGAGTCAGTGCAGACCTCCTCCTCCTCTTCCTTTCTCTCCTCCTTCCCCTCTTCCTCCTCTTCCTCCTCCTCTTCCTCCTCCTCCTCTTCTTCTTCCTCCTCTTCCTCAGTTGTTCTCTCAATTGCCCATCTGTCAAGTGGGAGGTTATTAAATGGAAAATGGAATTAAGGAAAAAATTAAGGAAAAAAAACTCAATGTAGGTATGTCACAGAAAGAGCTCTATAATCTAATGCATATAGTGAGCATATTAAATATTTTCAAGCTTCTGAATATTTTGAAAATATAAATTTATATTTCCTGAAACCTTCCAACAATATAATCACTTGAATACCATCATATTAAAAAGAAAGTACCGACTCCCCTTCCGCCCCTTGCTTGGTCCTTTTGGCTGGGGCAGACACCTAGGAGGTCTGCTCCCATGAAGACACCATATCCTGAACCTTCCTAGAGCAGCTGAGCAGTACCAGATACCAGTGACAGATACCAGGTACCAAAGTTAAATCAGGAGCAGATAAACCATCTAAACAGTCCCATAACCCCTAAGGAAATAGCAGCAGTCATTAAAAGTCTCCCCACCAAAAAGAAAGCCCAGGACCTGATGGTTTTAGTGCAGAATTGTATCAGACCTTCAAGAAGACCTAATACCCATTGTCCTCAAACTATTCCACAAAATAGAAACAGAAGGAACACCACCTAATTCATTCTATGAAGCTACAATCACACTCATACCCAAACCTCACAAAGATCCAACAAAGAAAGAGAACTTCAGACCAATCTCCCTTATGAATATCAATGCAAAAACACACAATAAAATTCTAGCAAACCGAATCCAAGAACACATCAAAACAATCATCCATCATGATCAAGTAGGCTTTATCCAAGGAATGTAGCAATGGTTCAATATTCGGAAATCCATCAATGTAATCCACTATAGAAACAAACTCAAAGAAAAAAAAACCCACATGATCATCTCACTAGATGCTGAGAAAGCATTTGACAAAATTCAACATACCTTCATGGTAAACGTCTTGGAAAGATCAGGAATTCAAGGCCCATACCTAAACATAGTAAAAGCAATTTACAGCAAACCAGTAGCCAACATCAAACTAAATGGAGAGAAACTTGAAGCAATCCCACTAAGATGAGGGACTAGACAAGGCTGCACACTCTCTCCCTACTATTCAAAATAGTACTGGAAGTCCTAGCCAGAGCAATTAGACAACAAAAGGAGGTCAAAGGGATAAACATAGGAAAGGAAGAAGTGAAAATATCACTATTTGCAGATGATATGATAGTATACTTAAGTGACTCCAAAACTTCCACCAGAGAACTCCTAAACCTGATAAACAACTTTAGCAAAGTAGCTGGTTATAAAACCAACTCAAATAAATCAGTAGTCTTCCTCTACATGAAAGATAAACAGGCTGAGAAAGAAATTAGGGAAATGACACCCTTCACAATAGTCACAAATAATATAAAATACCTTGGTGTGAATCTAACCAAGCAAACGAAAGACCTGTATGACAAGAACTTCAAGTCTCTGAAGAAAGAAATAGAAGATCTCAGAAGATGGAAAGATCACCCATGCTCATGGATTGGCAGGACTAATATAGTCAAAATGGCCATCTTGCTGAAAGCAATCTACAGATTCAATGCAATCCCCATTAAAATCCCAACTCAATTGTTCACAGAGTTATAAAGAGAAATTCTCAAATTCATTTGGAATAACAAAAACCCCAGGATAGCGAAAACTATTCTCAACAATAAGCCAACTTCTGGGGGAATCACCATCCCTGACCTCAAGCTGTACTACAGAGCAATAGTGATAAAAACTGTATGGTATTGGTACAGAGACAGGCAGGAAGATCAATGGAATAGAATTGAAGACCCAGAAATGAACCCACACACTTATGGTCACTTGATCTTTGACAAAGGAGCTACAACTGTCCAGTGGAAAAAGGACAGCATTTTCAACAAATGGTGCTGGTTCAACTGGAGGACAACATGTAGAAGAATGCAAATCGATCCATTCTTATCTCCTTGTACAAAGCTCAAGTCCAAGTGGATAAAGGACCTCCATATAAAACCAGATACACTGAAACTAAAAGAGGAGAAGGTGAGGAAGAACCTCGAATACTTGGGCACAGGGGAAAAGTTCCTGAATAGAACACCAATGTCTTATGCTCTAAGATCAAGAATTTACAAATCGAACCTCATAAAATTGCAGTTTCTGCAAGGCAAAGGACACTTGGTAAAAGATCTTTAGCAATCCCACATCCGATAGAGGGCTAATATCCTATATATACAAAGACCTCAAGAAATTAGAGTCTAGACAACCAAATACCCTATTAACAATGGGGTATAGAGCTTAACAAAGAATTCTTAACTAAGGAAACTCCAGTGGCTGAGAGGCACCTAAAGAAATGTTCAGCATCCTTAGTCATCAGGTAAATGCAAATCAAAACAACCCTGAGAGTCCACCTCATACCAGTCATAATGGCTAAGATCAAAAACTTAGGTGATAGCAGATGCTGGCAAGGATGTTGAGAAAGAGGAACACTCCTCCATTGTTGGTGGGATTGCGAGATAGTACAACAACTCTGGAAATCTGTCTGGTGCTTCCTCAGAAAATTGAACATAGCTGAGGACCCAGCTATACTACTCCTGGGCATATACCCAGAAGATGCTCCAACATATAACAAGGATACGTGCTCCACTATGTTCATAGGAGCCTTATTTATAATAGCCAGAAGCTGGATGGAACCCAGATATCCGTCAACAGAGCAATGGATACAAAAAATGTGATACATTTAC
Source organism: Grammomys surdaster (assembly GCF_004785775.1). Lineage (NCBI taxonomy): Eukaryota > Metazoa > Chordata > Mammalia > Rodentia > Muridae > Grammomys > Grammomys surdaster. Next base: position 8,272,181 of record NW_021604569.1, read on the forward strand.
ACAATGGAGTATTACTCAGCTATTAAAAACAATGAATTTGAGAAATTCTTAGGTAAATGGATGGAACTAGAAAATATCATCCTGAGTGAGGTAACCCATTCACAAAAGAACACACAGGGTATGCACTCACTGATAATTGGATATTAGCCCAGAAACTTGCAATTCCCAAGATTCAACTCACAGGCCACGTGAAGCACATGAAGAAGGAAGACCAAGTGTGGGTGCTTCGGTCCTTCTTAGAAGGAGTAACAAAATTCTCAAGGGAGGAAACATGGAGACAAAGTGTGGGACAGAAACTGAAGGAGGGGCCGTCTGGAGACTATTCCACCTGGGTATTCATCCCATGTACAGTCACCAAAGGTAGATGCTCACGTGGATGTTAGGAAGTACATGCTGACAGGAGCCTGATATAGCTGTGTCCTTAGAGGTCTGCCAGAGTTTGACTATTCTGAGGCGGATGCTCACAGCTAACCATTGAACTGATCATGGGGTTCCCAATGGAGGAGTTGGAGTGAAGACGGAAGGAGCTGAAAGAGTTTGTGGCCCCTTAGGGAGAGCAATGGTAGCAACCAAACAGAGCTCCCAGGGTCTAAACCAGCAGCCTGGGAGCAAATAGGGAGGGACCCATGGCTCCAGGTGTATATATAAGGGAGGTTGGCCTTGTCAGGCATAGGTGGGAGAGGTGATTCTTGGTCCCATGAAGGCTGGATGCTGAGTGTGGGGAAATTCTAGGGTGGGGAGGTGGGAGTAGTTGGGGTTGTTGGGGGAACATCCTCATAGAAGCAGGTGGAGGGGGGATGAGATGGGGGTTTCCTGGGCAGGGTGGGAAATGAGGTAAGGGAATAACACCTGACATGTAAATAATATATCCAGTGTAAAAAAAAGGAAAAAACAAGGACCTTTCTTTTCTGAAAAACTTTTATTATTTTAATAAGATCTCACCATGGGTTCCCAACTGGCCTGCAACTCACTCTGTAGAAGAGGCTGGGCTTGAACACAGAGATCCACCTGCCTGTGTTGGGATTAAAGGCATTGTGCCACCAGACCCAGCCAAAATCTTATTTTTAATGGACTATTTGGACAGTTCTAGGAGTCAAGGCCAGGACCCTGTGCTTTACAGGCAACATTCTAACACTAGAGTGCATCCCTAGCCATGATTCTTTTCTACATAGAACATATTCTGGATATATCCAACTTCAATTACATTCCCCTCTCTCTCCTCCCTTTTACAGGCTCTTCCCTCTTTACAAATAGTTCCCTTCCATTTTCACGGTTTGTTTTCCACATATGAGAAAAAAGCATGAGACATTCACCTGAGTCTGGGTATTCACTAAAGACTATGATTTGCCAGATTCTTGTACCTGACCTTATCCTCTATGGGTAAACCACTTTCAGTCATTCTGCAGTTAAATATCTACATCACGTGTATTCCACTAGTCCCCTCTCTAGGGCTCAGCCACCATCATGGTTCTTCTCTACTTTCCTGGTTTCTGCCAACTGTTCATGTACTCAACAGCTAAGGCACTGAGGCTAGGAACCACAGATAAAAGAACATGTGCTGTTTCTCTTTCTGAGTCTGGGTTATCTCAGTATGATCTTTCCTAGTTCCATCCATTTACCTACAAGTTTCATGGTTTGATTTCTCTTCATAACTGAATAGTATTCCATAGTGTATATGTACATTTTCATTATCCATTTGCTACCTGAAGGACAGTTGGGTTGTCTCCATTATCTAGCTATTGTGAATAGGGCAGCAGTGAATGTGGCTGAGCAAGTATCTCTGGAGCAGGATGCCAGGTCCTCTGAGCGTTTTCTAAGGAGTGTTGTGCTGTGTCATATGGTACATTTATTTTCAGTTTTTGTGGATTCTCCATATTGATTTGCAGAGTGGTTGCACCAGTTTGTTTCCACCGGCAGTGAATGAGGGTTCTGCATCCCCCCTATTCCTCCAGCATTTGTTTCAGCTGTTTTCTTGATCTTAGACATTCTGACTTGGGTAAGATGAAAGCACAGTGATTTAGATTCGCCTTTCCCTAATTCCCAAGGATGAACACTATGTGAGGTATTTCCTAGCCATTTGTGTCTTTGAGAGCTCTCTGGTTGGATCCATAGCCCACTGCTTGAGTGGGTGGTTTGTTTTTGCCTCTGACATTCGAGTTCTTACTGTACTCTGGATATTAATTCTCTCTCAGATGAATGGCTATGGAAGATTCTCTCCCATTCTCAAATGGTTGTTTTCTTAGATGTGAAGAAGCCTTTTAGTTTGGTGAGGCCTCACTTATTAATTGTTGGCTGTGACTTCTGGACATATAGAGCCCTATTCAGAAAGCCATTTCCTGCATCTGATAGGGCATTGCCTGTGCTTTCTTCTAGCACAGGGTTTCAGGTTCTACACTGAGGCCTTTGAGCCTGTTGGAGATAGTTTTGTGCAAGCCATCGATGATGGCTAACGTCACTCTTCTGCACGTGGACATTTAGATTTCCCAGCACCGTTTGTTCCAAGTGCTGCCTTTCTCTGTAGAATATCAGATGTCTGCAGTTATGTACTCAAGTTTGAGTCTTCTGTTTTCTTTCATTGGTCTAAATGTCTGTTGTTCAGGGCAATGTTTTTAATTACTATGGTGTTATAATTTATCTTGAAATCTGGAATGGTAATCCCACCTGCATTTTTTCCCCTCAAGACTGCCTTGGCTATTTGGGTCCTTTGTGGTTCCAAGTAAATTTTTGATTTTTTCTATTTTTCAAATTTTTCATTTTTTTTTGTGAGAATGAGAGAGATTTTGATTGTGCTTGCCTTAAAACTATAAATAGCTTTTGGTAGAATGGTCATTTTCACAATATTAATTCTATCAACTCATGACCTCAGGTCTTTCCATCTTCTAGTGTCATCTTCAGTCTCGTTCTTTAGAGATTTAATATTTTCATTGTAGAGATCTTTCACTTCCTTAGCTGGATTCATTCCTACATAACTTATTTTCTTTGAGGTTATTGTGAATAGGAGTGTGCACAAGATTTTTCTCAGTATTTTTGTTGGTGGTGTATACAAAAAGCTATTGATTTTTCTAAGTTGAGCCTGTATCATGACACTTTGCTGAAATTGTTGATTTTTTTCTAGACTATTTCTGGTGGAACTGTGGGAATTTCTTAGGGCTAGCATCACATCATTTGCAAACAGGGGAAGTTTGACTTCTATTTGTATTTTATTTCCTTGTGTTATTGCTGGAACTTGTGCTTCAAGCAGTATATTGAAAATAATGGGAATACTGAACAACCCTGTCTTATCTCTGACTTGAGTAGGATCACTTTGTGTGTTTTCCCACTTAGGATAATGTTGGCCATACATCACACACAGGTTTTAGTATGTTAGAGTGTGTTCTCTCCAGTGTTTGTCATACATCACACACAGGCTTTAGTATGTTGGAGTGTATTCCTTCCAGCCCTATTCTCTTTAGAGTTTTTATCATGAAGGATTATCGAATTTTGTCGAATGCTTTGTCTGTATCCGTAAGTCCATTTGTATGGTTGCTTACATTTACTGACCTACTTATTTTGAACCATCCCTGAATCTTTGAGATAAAGCCAACTTGATCATGGTAGATGATTTTTCTATATGTACCTGTATATGATTTAGAAGTATTTAATTGTGGATATTTGCATCTATATTGTCTTAACTATTATTTTTGCTGTGATAAAACACCATGATATAAATCAACTTGGAGAGGAAAGGGTTTAAATTGCTTACACTTCTAAATCACAGTTCATCATTAAAAGGAGTCGGGGAAGGAGCATGAAGACAGAATCTGATACAGAGGCCCTGTAGGAGTGCTGCTTACTGACTTGCTCAGCCCCTTCTTATAGCACCATGACTATAGGACAAGGTTGGCCTTGCTCCAGTAAGCTGGGCCCTCTGAATCGATTATCAATCAAAACCAAACTTTGTCCACAGGCCAATCAGGTGGGGGGTACCTTCTCAACTGAGCCTCTCTCCTTCCAAATGACTGTGGCCTGTGTCAACTGACATAAAAACAAGCATATATATATATATATATATATATATATATATATATACACACACACACACACACACACACACACACACACACACACACACACATATACATGCTAGCGGCCTGTAGTTTGCTTTCCAATTTCCAATTTTTTATTTTTTTGGTTATGTCTCTACTAGGTTTTTGTATTAGGTTAATGCTGGCTTCATACATGGAATTTAGAAGAGCTCCTTCTGTTTAAATTTGTCTAATAATTTAAGAGGCACTGGTTGCAGCTTTCTCTGAAAGTTTGGTGAATTCTGCTGTGAGCATCTACAGGCCTGGACGCTTTAGTCATGTGGCTTCTTACTTCTCTTTCAGTCTCATTTGTTATGGGTCTTTTTAGGTCATTGATCTCTTTTTGGTTTAACTTTGGTGGTTAGGATGAATCTAGAAATCTTTCCATTTCTTTTGCGTTTGCCAACTTAATGGAGTACAGGTTTTAGAGGATTCCCTTATAATTTCCTCAATTTCTTTGGTGTCTGTTGTATTTATCTACAATTTTATTAATTTGGATAGTTTCTATCTTTTGATTAGTTGAGTCAAGGATTGTTGTTCTTGTTTATTTTCTCAAAGAACAAGCTTTTATATTTGTTGATGATTTAAATGTTTTGTTTCTGTTTCATTCATTTCTCTTCCTTTTAGTATCTTTAGCTGCTTACTAGGTTTGGATTTGTTTTGTTCTTGTTTTTCCAAATTCTTGAGTTGTATTTTAAAAAAGATTTATTTATGCTCATTTCTATTCTTTAAGAAGGCATTTAGAGTTATAAATTTCCCACACAGGACTTAATACATCACAGAGTTTTGTTGTATGGCATTTAAATTTCTTTTCTCTCTCTCTCTCTCTCTCTCTCTCTCTGGACATCATGATTTCTTTCTCCTTTTATTTGGATTTTTTTATGGGATATTTTATTTACATTTCAGATGTTATCCCCTTACCCCATTTCCCTCCTCCCCTCCTGCCCAGGAACCCCTTCTTGATTTCTTTTCTCATCCATTCAATAACGAGTTGTTCAATCTCTACAAGTTTGTATATTTACTAGAGACTTGTTTGATACTGATTTTAAGTTTTACTGCATTATGGTCAAATAGGATACACAAAGTTATTTCTATTTTCTGTTAAGATTTGCTTTGTGTCCCACGATGTGGCCCATTTTAGAGAAGGTTCCACGGTCTCCTGAACAGAAGTGGTGTTTGGTGGAGTATTCTGTAGATATCTGTTAAGTTTTTGATGTTTGTTGTCAGCTAATTCTGATGTTTCTGTTTGGTGTTTTTTTCCTAGATGATCTTTCTATTGGAAGAGATGGTATACTGATGTCACCAACTATCATTGGGGTGGTGTCAGTCTGTGACTTTGATCCCAGTTGTACCCTTTGGTTATTATGGAGTGTCCTTTATCTCTTTTGGTTGGTTTTTGTTTGGAGTTTATTCTGTCAGATATTAGGATAGCAATGCCTGCCTGCTTTCATCTGATTGGAGTATTCTGTGCTTCCATTTACTTTAAGGTAGCATCTATTTTAAAGCTACCCTGAGTTTCTTGTCACCAACAAAAAGATGGATTTTCTTCCTTAATCTATTGTGCTAGCTGGTGCCTTTTGATAGAGAGTTGAAACCATTGATATATATATATATAATAATTATTGAGCAGTGTGTTGGCTGTAGATACTTGATTGTTGGTTCTGCTGTTTGTATTCCAGTAACCATAGCCTGTTTGTTTTCTTTCTAGAGTTTTAAGTTATGCTTATTCCCTCTCTTCAGCCTAAAGTATTGCTTCCAGTATTGTCTGCAGGGCTGGTTTGGTGGAAAGGCTTGTTTTTCGCCTATTTGCATCATAGAAAGTTTTTCCTCCATCAACTACAGCAGACGTTTGTTGGTACAATAGTCTAGGTTGGGGGATGTGGTGTTTTATAACTTGAAATGCTTTGTTACTCATTCTTGTGGCTTTCCAGTAAGAGATCAGGTGTTACTCTGATGGGTTTTCCTTTATATGTAACTTGTACTTTTTTCTCTTGCAGCTTTCAATACTTTCTCTTTGCTTTGCATTTTTAGTTTTATATGCTTCAGGGAATTACTTTCTGGTTTTGTCTATTTAGTGTTCTATGTGCTTCTTTTATCTGTAGGGGCGTGTCTGGCCTTACTTTGCAGAAGTTTTCTTCTATGATTTTATTGAAGACCTCACCCATGTGTTTGACCTTGGATTCTTCTCAAACATCTATGCCAATAATTCATCTTTTCATGCTGTCCCCACATTCCTGCATGTTCTTTTCATGTCTTTAATTTTTTCATATTCTTTGCATCTGTCGTCTAATCCTCTACTCTATCATTAAGTCCTGATACTGTCTTCTGTTTGATTCAGTCTACTTGTAAGGGTTCCCCTGAGCATCCTGAAACTGTATCATGGGGTTATTCAATTCCATCTTAACTTCTCCTCAGTAAGTTTATATCTCTATATTGAATCTTGTTTTAAAACTTTGGCTTTTCTTGGTCATTAAATAATTAAAATTCAGCTGTAGAACTCTTAGCTCAGGCATTTACCATTCTTCATTTTAAGTTAATGGAATCATTTGATTATATCTCCTTTTAATTTCTTAAATTTTTTGATTGTTTTTGAAGGTCTGTATTCTGGGCTTCATCAAGGTACTTTTCACAGGACAAAACTTATATAGGGTTGGTGGATCTTGGATATGTGAGAAAACTTACTGTTTTCATGTTTGTGTCTTTATGTTGAGGCCTAGTTGTGTGGACTGTTTTTCTAGTTATGTGTTCAATGTAAGAATTAAGGTGGCCTCAGAGTCGACCAAGGTGGGGGGGAAAGCTGGTCTGGGGTCAGAAGTCAGTTCCTAAAACAATGAGAATGGACTCTGAAGAGGGGCTTCAGCTTCCTTAGAACTTGGGGGTTCCTGGGTCCTTGCCATGTGTGGTGGATGTGGGGTCCCTGGTAGGAAGGGTTTGGCAGAGAATCCTACATAAATGTGATAGGGTAGTAGAAACAGCTGAGGAGGGGGAAGAGGTAGAACTGGGGGTGATCCAGGTTTGCATATGTGTGTGTGTGGGGGGAATGGTGAGGTGAGCAGCATGGCAGGTCTAGGCGAAGCCTATGGAGATCACAGTGGAGGAGGGAGAGGAGGGCACAGGTAGCCTATCTGAGTCCTCATCCAGTATGGTGGCCTGAGGGGTCCCTGGAAGACAGAAGGTCTATGTGTGAGCTTGAGTTTTGACTGTGACTTGTCATAAAAGGTCAACTGTAAAATTTACTAATTTTGACACTTTTTTTTTTTAGATCTGGGAATGTTTTAGAGTATGGATTTTGAGTTAGCAATATTTCACTCTTATTGTTAAATCTGCTGTTGCTGATTTTTACCTATGGTGTTATAAGAAACTGTTATATTGTGTCCCATTACCATATGCCTCTTTGTTTTGGTAATGGCAACTCCAACAGATGTTATGATAAGTTTCTTTGCCTTATATTTTCTGAAAGAGATTGTATATAACTACCATTTTGTTTTGTTTTCCCTGAATGTTAGGCAGAATCCACTAATGATACTATCTGTGTCAGAACATATCTTTTTCAAAAGTTTTAGTTTGATGCTAGTTTTATTTTGTTTCCAGATAGAGTCTTACTTTACAGCTTAAGCCAGTGGTCCTCCTGCCTCAATCTCCCTGTATGCTGGGATTTGATCCTGCTGTGCTGGGATTTCAGAGAAGCCTTAGTCACCTAGCTTGATGCACACTCTTATTACCTGTGTTTCCTTACTTATATTTGACTCAAGTTCAATTTCCTTTTCTTTTCGTGTTTCCTCATTGTGGAAACTCAGTTTGTTGACAAAGACATTTTTTCTATGCTCATTTAATGGATTTTTTTAGGATGTAGTATTTTTAAGGCAGATCCCTTGTACAGTATGCCTCTGACTTTCAGATTATCTAGAAGTGCAGTTTTAATTCTGTAAGGGTTTGGGGGATTTTTCTCTATTTCCCTTTCATATCCCCATGTCAATTTCCATTACAATCAGGGAACATAATGTATATTTTTTTAATTTTGTCTTTGACCTTGGATGTGATCTATGAATGTTTATGTCAATTGAAAGTAATTCTGTTGGTGTATGGAACAATTTTTTCTTGTGTAAACTCCTACAGGTTTAGAAATATTTAAATTATGGTCTTTTCTATAAATCCACCTGCTATTATTCACATTTTTAGGATTCTCATATAACTGTTCTAATGTATCCTGCCTGGGATTTTCATATATGTTCAAGGAGAGCCAGCATGGAGTGTGCTTCCTCTATTTCAACTGGAGCCACAAGGTAATGACCATAATTTTAAGTGGCCATAGAGTATCTAGTATTTGGATGTATCATAATTTATTCTGGATTCACCAAAGAAAGACTTTGATTGTTTACTTTTATGCTAACAATGTGATGGAAATTTTAATTTAGACATTATAGAAACAAAATTTAAAGCTATCACATTTTTAGCTTTTTGATAATAACATTAAACTACCTTTTTAAACTGTTACAACACTAGAAAAATTGGCTACTAGAACTGCAACACAGAATTGAAATCCTCCATGTGCACTTCCCTTAATAGTGGTCACCACTACAGGGAGTTGTTATGTTCACCAACTACCCTGAAAACTGATAAATTCAAAGAAATCACCAAGCACCGATTCCACCTTTCAGGGTAACTGAACAGTATGATGACAAAACTTTTTGTTTATACAATTCTAGCTTTCAAATGTAAGAGGAACAACAATTAGAATGTTACCACTTCATAATCTGTAACAAAATAATATCTAAAGAAAAATGACCAATGATTTCAAAACATGATATTAGAAGAAGTTGATATGGAACTTTATATAGAGAAATCCATGGGTCAGTCTTAGTTTCAAACATATAATACCACCTGCTATGAAAATCTGTGGATAGTGTTTTCTTCTTGCTTCATGTGCAGTTTGTGTGACAAGAAACACACAATGCATATTAAAAGCTTCAAGAGGAAAAGGCCAAGTAACATATAAAGGCAGACCTATCAGAATTACACCTGACTTCTCAATAGAGACTCTAAAAGTCAAAATGTCCTCCATAGATTCTTGTAGACCATAATAGATCACAGATGTCAGTCCGGACAACTATATCCAGCAAAACTTCCAATCACAATAGATGGAAAACAAAGATATTCCATGGCAAAACCAAATGTAAACAATATCTTTCTAACAATTAAGCCATACAGAGGATACTAGAAAAATTTAATACAGGAGGGGAACTACACCCAAGAAAATACAAGAAATTAATCATCTCACAACAAGCCCAAAAGAAGAGACCACATAAATATAATACTACCTCTAACAACAAAAATAACAGGAACCAACAATCATTGAACTTTCATATCTCTCAATATCTCTCAATATCAATGGACTCAATTCACCAATAAAAAGACACAGGCTAACAGACTGGATACATAAACAGGACCCAGCATTTTGCTGCATACAGGAAACACACCTCAGTGACAAAGATAGACACTACTTCAAACTAAAAGGCTGAAAAAAAGTTTTCCAAGCAAATTTTCCCAAGAAACAAGCTGGAGTAGCCATTCTAATATTCAATAAAATAGACTTTTAAACAAAAGTTGTCAGAAGAGATGAGGAAGGATACTTCATACTCAAAGGAAAAAATCCACCAAGATGAAGTCTCAATTCTGAAGTCTCAATTCTCAATGCCCCAAATGCAAGGCATCATATTCATAAAAGAGACTTTACTAAAGCTCAAAACACATATTGAACCTCACACAATTAACACTGGGGGACTTAAACACCACATTCTCACTAATGGGCAGGTCATTGAAACAGAAACTAAACATAGACACAATGAAACTAACAGAAGTTATGAAGCAAATGGATTTAACAGATATCTACAGAACATTTCACCCTAAAACAAAAGAATATACCTTCTTCTCAGTACCTCATGGTACCTTCTCCCAAATTGACCATATAGTTGGACATAAACAAGCCTGAACAGATACAAGAAGATTGAAATAATCCTATGCATTCTATCATATCACCATAGACTAAAGCTGGTATTCAATAACAATAAAACCAAGAGAAAGCCCACATATTCATGGAAACTTAGTATCTCGCTACTCAATGATAACTTGGTCAGGGAAGAAATAAAGAAAGAAATTAAAGGCATTCTAGAATTTAATGAAAATGAAGGCACAGCATACTCAAACTTATGGGATACAATGAAAGGAGTGCTAAGAGGAAAATTCATAGCCCTGAGTGCCTCCATAAAGAAATTGGAGAGATCCAACACTAGGAACTTAACAGCACACCTGAAAGCTCTAGAATAGAAAGAAGCAAGCATACCCAAGAGTAGTAGATGGCAGGAAATAATCAAACTCAGGGCTGAAATCAACCAATTAGAAACAAAGAGAACCATACAAAGAATCCTCTGAGAGACTTTACCAGCAGCTGATTGAGACAGATGTCGATACTCACAGCCAATCATTGGATTGAGCCCACAGACCCCTATGGAAGAGTTAGGGAAAGGACTGAAGGAGTTGAAGGGGATTGCAACCCCATAGGAAGAACAATAGCCATCTTACCAAAAGCAATCTACAGATTCAATGCAAGTCCCATCAAAATTCCAACACAATTATTTACAGACCTTGAATAAACAATTCTTAGCCTCATATAGAAAAACAACAAACTCAGGATAGCTAAAACAATCCTGAACAATAAAAAGAACTTCCTGAGTAATCACTATCCCTGATCTTAAGCTCTACTATAGAGCAACAGTAATAAAAACTTCATGGTTTCAGCATAAATATAGACAGGTTGATCAATGGAATAGAATTGAAGACCCAGAAATAAACCCACACACCTATGGACACTTGAATTTTGACAAAGAAACCTAAACCATATAATGGAGAAAAGAAAGCATCTTCAACAAATGGTGCTGAGCTAACTGGATGTCTGTATGTAGAAGAATACAAATAGATCCCTATTTATCACCCTGGGTAAAGCTCAAGTCTAAGTGGATCAAGGACCTCCACATAAAATTGGTTACACTAAATCTAATAGAAGAGAAAGTGGGAAATACCTTGAATTTACTGCAAATTTTCTGAACAGAATACCAATGGCTCAGGCTCTAAGATCAACAATTGATAAATGGGACCTTTTGAAATTGAAAAGCTTCTGTAAGGTAAAGGATATCATCAGTAGGACAGTAGCTTATAGATTCGAAAAGATCTTCACTAACCCTACATCTGGTGAAGGGCTAATACCCAAAATATATAAAAAACTAAATTAAAAAAATGGTGTACAGAGCTAAATAGAGAATTCTCAACAGAGGAATCTCAGATGGCTGAGAAGCACTTACAGAAATGTTCAACGACCTTCAGTCATCAGGGAAATGTAAATCAAAACAACCCTGAGATTTAATTTTATACCCATCAGAATAGGTAAGATCCAAAACTCAAGTGACATGCTGTCAAGGATGTGGATAAAGAGGAACACTCTTCCATTGCTGGTGGAACTGCAAACTGGCACAACCACTCAGGAAATCAATCCAGCGGTTTCTCAGAAAATTGGAAATAATTCTACCTGAAGACCCGGTTATACCATTCTTGGGCATATACTCAAAAGATACTCCACCATACCACAAGGGCATGTGCTCCATCATGTTCATAGCAGCCTTATTTGTAATGGCCATAAGCTGAAAACAACCCAGATGTTCTTCAACCGAAGACTGGTACAGAAAATGTGTTTCATTTACACAATGGAATACTATTCAGCTATTAAAAACCAGGACATCATGAATTTTGCAGGCAAATGGATTAAACTAGAAAATATCATCCTGAGTGAGGTAACCCACACTCCAAAAGACATACATAGCATGTACTGATAAGTGGATATTAACCATTTAGTACAGAATACCCACGGTATACTCCACATACCCAAAGAAGCTAAACAAGAAGGAAGGCCCAAGTGAGGATGCTTGAATCTCACTTAGAAGAGGAAATGAAATAGTCATAGGAGGCAGATGGAGAGAGGGAGCTGGGTGGAAGAAGGGATGAGGAAAGACATGAGGGTGTTTTAGGATCAGGTGTGGGGAGAGACAGGAGAGATAACCAGATGGCTATAAGAATGACTGGAGATCTGCAACTGTCAGGGGTGGGTAGAGTGGGAGGAATTTTGAGGCAGTGTCACAGATCTGAGATGGGGGAGGCTTCCAGAAGTCAATGCAGGTGACCTTAACTGTAATGAATAGCAGTGGGGATATGGAACCTAAAGAGGCCACCTCCTGTAGCCAGGCAGGATCCCCAGTATAGGGATAAGGACACCAACCCACTCACAAAACTTTTGACCCAAAATTTGTCCTATCTTAAAAAAAATGCAGGGACAGGGGATGGAGCAGAGACTGACAGAATGGCCAACCAATAACTGGCCCAACTTTAGACTCATTCCATGGACAAGCACCAATCCTTGACACTATTAATGATACTCTGTTATGTTTGCAGACAGGAGTCTAGCATGGCTGTCCTCTGAGAGGTTCCACCAGCAGCTGACTCTGACAGATGCAGACACCCACAGCCAAACACTGGACAGAGTTCAAGGACTGTTATGGAAGAGTTGGTAGAAGGATTGAAGGCCCTGAAGGGATAGGGACTCCACAGGAAGATCAACAAAACCAACTAACCTGGACTCTTGGGGCTCTCAGAGACTGAGCCACCAACCAAGAACATACATGATCTGGACCAAAGCCCCTGGCACATATGTAGCAAATGTGCAGCTCAGTGTTCATGTGGGTCCCCAACAACTAAAGCTGAGCCTTCCCCTAAAGCTGTTGCTTGTCTGTAGAATCCATTCCCTAACTGGGATGTCTTGTCTAGCATCAGTGGGAGAGGATGTACCTAGTCCTGCAGAGACTTAATTTGACAGGGTTAGGGGATACTTGGAGGGGGGCCACCCTCTCAGAAGAGAAAGGGATGAGGGATGAGGAAGGACTGTGTGAAGGGGGGACTAGAAGGTGGGGTAGTGATTGGGATGTAAAGTGAATTAATAAATAAATTAATTAATGGAAACACACACACACACACACACACACACACACACACACACACACACACACGCACGCACGCTCTCACACTCGCACAAGCAATCAATAGGTTAACAGGTAAGACCTGTAAAGAAGAGTACTGCATGACAGTGACAGACTATGTATGGCCTCATATATACAGTATAGACACATAAAATATACATGCTCATACATGTGCCATTTCAGTCCTCTTGTTCAGTTGCACATGAAAACAACAAAACAAAACCACACACTCCTTTTAGTTTAAACTTTTATGTATGTATATGAACAAACCTCTCTTTCTTTGGTTGTTTTCAACTTTCTGCAATCTCTCTCCAGAAGTCTAACTTCTTAAGCTGAAATGGAAATGAAGCTAATTTGTCAGTACATCTTGAGAGATATTAAAGTCACAGTAACTTCCCTTCCATAATGAACGTTAGTGGGTCAGAATAAGATTAAGAAAATGTACCAGACTGGGTTGGGAGGAAAAACAAAAATATTCTTATTTTTGTTCTCTAACTTCCACTATCTTTCTTACATTGGTTTTTTTCCCCTTAAAAATGTTAATTACATTCATTATTTGTGTGTGTGCCTGTGTGCTTGAGCACCATGTGAAGGTATGAATGAGGAACCAGAGATAACTGTGGAGTCAGTTCTCTCCTTCCAGCATGTGGGTCTGAGGAACTGAACTCAGGTTGTCATTTAGTGGCAAGAGTCCTTACCCTCCCCACCATCTCCCTGGCTTGGATCTCCAGTCAATCCATGCCTCTGCTCCCAGGTCCGGGGTTTATGGTGCCTGTCACCACACTGGGCTTCTCACAATATTTTGTACAGCTTTAAAAATCACTTCCTTAGACTTACTCAAAATCTGTAAATATCTTTTGGTTGCAATGAATTGATGACATACTTTCAGTTTTACTTTTTAAAGAGGGCTTATGATTGACTATATTTTTTGGAAACATGTTTAAAATTGGCTAGCTTTAGTCATAAACCAAACTTAGAAAAAGATCTCTGCAGAGAATTTCTAGTTTATAGGTAGCACCTATAAAGTACCTAGTGGGAAGACTGTGAACATAGCTAGATCTGTCTAATATACTTACAAGCTCAGTTACAGGAAATGCTGAATATATTCTACATTATTTTGGTTTAAGATGCAAAAATGGACTTTGTAGACATATACCATATGCTCTGCTTCCATGCCAAGTTAGCAAGAATTAAGACTGACATGAATAAACAAGGTCACCTTAGGCTGAGCCAAATTAGACAACAGAATAATTGTCAGGTTTTCTGTTGGCAGGGATGGTTTGTTTTGAGCCAATCTTCATGAATTATAGGCTGTAATTTTTTCCTGCTAAGTCCATTGGCAGACATTCTGTTGACAATTTCTTTGTTTTGTAAACACTGAAAATTTCCCTCAGTTATATTGTTTCCAGGCACATAGCAGATCCTGAATAAATGGGTATTTTTGTTTGTTCCATATGTAAGGGAACTCACATAGATATGAGTCAATAAAAATCAATAAGGCCAGGGTGGATGCATTTGCTGAGGCAACCAGAGAAGCTGGCTTGATTCAACTCTAGCCAAGGTGGCACCACAGCTAAGTGGACTATTTCCAGTTAGTCCCAGTACCATTTCATACTGCCCCTCTCACCTGTCCCCTGAACATTTCCCTTCTGAACTGTCCCTTGAGTGATAAAACTATGCATTAGTGGCCAAGTCATAATTACGAAAAACCAGTTATTTGAATAATGAGATGCAATGACTAAAGTCTCAGCCAGATCAGAAAAATAACTATTTGAATACTATTATTAAAAGTATATAAGTCTCAGGGTTCCAGAGATGGCTCTACAGTTAAGAGAACAGGCTGCTATTCCTTAGGACCTGGGCTTTATTCCTAGTACCCACATGGGAGTTGACCATCTAAAACCATCTATAACTCCAGTCTCGGTGATCCAATAATATCTTCTGACTTCTGCAGGCACTGCAGACATAGTACACAGACATAAAGGCAGGCAGAAACATCCATAAATAAAAAAAATTAAAAACAGCTGGTTGGCACGCACCTTTAATCCTAGAGGCTAGTGGATCTATGTGAGTTTGAGCCCCAATTTGGTCTACACGGTGAGTTCAGGGGCAGCCAGGACTACATAAAGAGATCCTGTCTCAAAAAGAAATAATTCTGTGAGCAAAAGTGCTGTCAATTCACATAATGGCTAGTTAAAAAAAAAGAAACTGCTTTCATCTGGAAGCATCTTATCGAATTGTATGGCTGATGCTTACCTGGCAGCATTATCCTAGAGATAGCCTGTTGTGTGGCTAGATTTGATTGCCAACTTGGCACACCTGGAGTCCCTATGCACTGTCTCAAATGATGAATTGACAGGTGAGGCTGGCCTAGGCACATCTGTAGGGACTGTGTTGATTACATTGATTGATGTGGGTGGTGCCATTCCTGGGTTTCAGTCCAGAACTTTGTGAGTAGAGCTCGTGAGCTGGTCACTATGCAACCACGCATTCTCTCTGCCTTTGACTGGATGCCAGTGGATGCTTCAAGTTCTTGCCTTGACTTTTCCACCATGATGGACTGTGATCAGGTACTATAAACCAAAGAAACCCACCCTTCCTTCCTTCCTTCCTTCCTTCCTTCCTTCCTTCCTTCCTTCCTTCCTTCCTTCCTCCCTCCCTCCCTTCCTTCCTTCCTTCCTTCCTTCCTTCCTCCCTCCCTCCCTCCCTCCCTCCCTCCCTCTTCTGTCCCTCCATCCCTTCCTTCCAACTTTTTGTTGATTCACATCATACACCCCAATCCTACTGGTCTCCACGTCCCTTAGTACATTCCCTCTGCCCTTGCAACCTCCTCAGCAAAAACAAAACAAATCCAAACAAAATCAAAGCACAGAAAACACTGTCCTGGAAGCTGCAGTGTGTCACAGTGTGTCCCACAGTATGTCCTTTTGTCCGTCCATATGTCTTTACTTGCAAAATTCATGACAATGACTCATTAGTTTGGTTCAAGGCCTCTGGCTTCTGCTACACCAATACTGGATCTTCACCAAGACCTCTCTCAGATATCCTGTTGTTGCCCTATGTCATGGAGATTCTGCAGCTTTGGGTCTGCAGAACCAGCCCTTTCACAAGCTCCAGCAGTTCACAGATGGGGTAGATATTGGGATGGGCCAATTCAAAGCCCTGGATCTGGGTCTGGGTGGTATCTGTGCTGGTCAGCCCACCAGTTTTCCTATACCTAAACCACCAGGTCAAGCTCTCTAGCACTGCCTCAGCTAGCTCAGCTGCAGCAGGTGAGGGGCAGGGCCAGCTCTCTGGACTGCTGAAGGTGGCAAGAAGTGGGAAAGGCATCACCTCCACGTGCTTGCCACCTCACAGTTCTCCTAACTGCCTCAGGTAGCAGGGTGGGGAACCTCTGGTCAGCCCCACACCCATGCTGCTCACACCCTTGAGGCTGGTCCACCTGCACTCTTGCTACTAGGGCCAGCTTTACTATGCTGCCCAGGAGAGCCACAGGGCCCTTTCTCCAGTGTTCTGCAGCCAGCAAAAGGTGGGGTCAGCTTTCCAGAATGCTGCAGCCAGTGAGGGGTGAGGCAGCTCTGCATAACCCTTGGACAGCAATGTGTCCGAGGCAGCAGCCCAGACCAGTGACGTCTGTGTGGCCTTGAGTAGTAATATGAACCATGGACATCTACAAAGACCCCTGCTGCTGCACAGCCACAGACCCAGATATGGTCAGCAGCAGCAGCATGGGCTGGTGTTTCACTATGGCCTCAGGTGATGGGGCAAGCTACTCACAACAGGCTATTCTTCTCTACCCTCATGTCTTTTCTGTTTCTTTTGAGATAATAATTTCTTTTTGTCATTGAGTCTGTTTATGTGATGTAGTAAATTTATTAATGTATATATTGAATTGGAATAATGGAATGAAGCTAATTTGTGGTGAATGGTCTGAAATTATTTTTTTATTGTGTGTATGTGAACATGCCACATTGTGCACGAGGGGGTCAGAGGACAACTTGAGGGAGCTGGTTCTCTCCTTTCACCACATAGGTCCTGTAAGTCAAGTTTTGTACCAGGCACTTGAAAGTGCCTTTACCCAATGAGCCATTTCACTGGGTCTCTTTAGTCTATTTTAAAAGATTTTCATATATTTTTTTCAGACAAAGTTCCATGGAGCCCTGGCTAGCTTCAAACCCATCGTGCAGCTGAGGGTGAGCTACTGATCTCCTGTGTGCACCTCCCAAGTGCTTGCCTACCACAACTGCTCTGTGCAGTACTGGGGAACAAGCCTACATCTTCATGAACGCTAAGCACACTCGACCAACCAAGCTGCATCTCCAGCCCTGGTATAATCTTTTTGAAAAACTTTGTTTTTAATGTGTACAAGTGTTTTGGATACATGACTTAAATGTTACTACTGGTGGAAGCCAGGTAAGGATTTGGAAGCTCCTCGAACTAGAGTTTCAAATGGTTGCAAGCTGCCATGTGGGTAATGGGAATTGAACCCGGGTCCTCTCCAAGTAGCAATTGTTCTTCAACACTGCTTCTGAAGCATGTATTTTGTTGAGAAGTTTTGTGCCTGTCTTCCCTTATTTTATTGCATCTTTGTTTGCATTTGTTATCAGTATAATACTGGTTTATAGAGTCTGAGCACATTCCTTCTGTATTTCCCAGAATCATTTGGGCAAACACTGATGCTTCTTTAGTGGTCTTCTGGAATTCCAAAGCAAACCTGTCTTTGCCTGAATGTTTCAGTGGGAGATTTCATATTATTGCTTCAACCTCATTGCTTGTAATGAATCTGACTATGACATTTCAAATTTTTAAACATAAGTCCTATGTCTCTACGAATTCATCCATTCCTTTACAACTTTCCACTTGATCTTATTTTCTGAATTTTATTGGTATCTGTTGAAAAGTCTCTGTTTTCATCTCGAATTTTCTTAATTTGTATCGTATTTCTCTTGGCTACTTTAGCTAAAAGTTTATTAAATTTGTTTATTTTTTCAAAGAATCTACTCTTTGTTTCATTGATGATTTTTTTTTTTTGCTGGATTTGTTTTGTGTCCATTTCTATTCAGATCTTATTTCTTTCCATCAACTGACCTGTTCTTGTTTGTCCTTTGGTTCTTAAGATTGATTTGAGTTTTTTTCCCCTTTTTCTTTTCTCCTCTTCCTTCTCTTCCTCCTCCTCCTCATCCTCCTCCTCTTTTTCTTCTTGTTTGATTTTTGTTTTTATGACAGGGTTTCTCTGTGTAGCCCTGGATATCCTGGAACTCATCTGTAGATCAGGCTGGCCTCAAACTCAGAGATCCACCTGCCTCTGCTTCCTTAGTTCTGGGATTTGTCATGAGCCAGCCCTCCAGGGTTCACTGTATATGTAAATAGGTATAGCTATTCATTTCTCAGGACTCCTTTCATTGTATCTATGGGCTTTTGCATATGTTTTCATTTTCATTAGATTTTAGGAATATCTGACTTCCTTTTTACTATGAAACCCATCATTCATAGTGTTTCTGAGTCTCCATGAATTTGTGTGTATGCTCTGTAGTTTTTCTTTTTGTAAATTTCTGCTTTATTTCATGGTGGTCATATAGAATATAAGAAAATATTATTTTGTTTAGGACTTGTTTTGTATCCTAGTATAGGATCTATTTTACATAATGTTCCATTGGCTGCTGAGAGGAATGTGCATTCTGCAGTATTTGGACTTCTTGTATGGTTTAAATCCCTTTGATTGATGTCATTAGGGCAGATGTTTTTCCTTGTTGTCAGGACATCCTGTGTTTTACTGTGTGGGCACCAATGCTGCCTATTTTACTGTGTTGAGTTAACCTATGTCCTTATATCTAAGAATTTGTTTAACAGAATTGGGTATACCTATGCTTGTCTATTTAGGGTCATAATGTTTTCTTGATGGATCATGTCCTTAATGAGTTTGAAGTGACTTTATTTATAATATTCTCACTTATTTGGTTTGAAGTTTATCTTCTCAGTTATTAGAATAGAAACACCTGCCTGTTTCCTCATTCCTTTTGCTTGTAATTCTTCTCTCCATATTCTCACTGTAAGATCATGTCTGTCTCTGGTAATAATGTACATTTCTTGGACACAACAAATAAAGAAAAGCAAAACAACAGAATCCATGTCCTTTTTCAGACAGGATTTTACTGTGTAGCCCTGACTAGCCTGGAACTTGCTCAAACTCACAGATATGTGTCTCTTTACTGGGATTAAAGGTGTTATCACCATGGCTGGATGATTCTACTTTTTGATCCTATCTGCTAGCTTGAGCCTTTTTATTGACAAGATCTATACCAGTAATATTCAAACTGTAGGCACAGTATGAAAATATAATAGGGCAATACAAAAAGACTAGTCTTTGCCTTCCAGTTACTTAAATAAGTAAGAGGACACTAGCAATATTATAATCATGTATTAGTTATTCTATATAGAAAGGAGAAGGCAAGCTAAGATTGCTTATTAATACTGCAATGATAGAGGCAACGATAGAGAGGAGGAGAGCGAAACAGGGTAGCTATGGATAACACAGAATGAAATAGCGAGGAAACGGAATGCATTCAGATAAAGTAAAGCAAGCCCAGCTCTTAGAAGACTGAGATCCAGAGATCCAACACACCAGGTCAGAGACGTTCTCCAGGGAAGTTTATCAAATGGAAAATTAAAAAGGAAACTATAAAGAAAGAAAAGGAAAGGGGTGGGTCATGAGAACAGAGCAGGACAGATCTGGTCTGAAATACTGATACTGCGTATCAAGTGAAGGAAGAGTAAGCATGGAGAGAGCTGGAAGGCGTGCTGTGTGCATGGGCTCTTGGCTGCTTGCTGCTTTCTAGCACTGACACCCAGTTTCTTCCCTAGCTCCTGGATGCCAGGAGAATCCTGGTAGACCCTTTGGAAGGTTGAGGCACAGATGCTCGTCCTGATAATGGGCACTTCTAGGGTCTCATCACAGATGCAGGTCCTGTTTTCGTGGTGCAGGTTAGAAATGTTGGCTCTTTTCTTTCCCTATGTCCAGTGCACATTCTTCTTTATCTATGGCTCCAACCAGGTTTCCCCTCATAGGCCACTTTATGCAGTTCTGATGTAAAACTTCTCTATACTCTAGAGGAATTTCACCAGCTAGGTTTTAGCATCCAGTCCCATCACAATGGGTCTGGGTAGCCACAGAATGTGGTTTATGAAAGGTCTGAGGCCACCTAGCTGCAGGAGTCTTTTTTTTTTTTAACATTTCAAATGTTATCCCCTTTCCCAGTTTCCCCTCCACAAACCCCCATCCCATCCTCCCTCCCCATGCTTCTATGAGGGTGCTCCCCTACTCACCCACCCACTCCCTCCTTCCCGCCCTGGCATTCCCTTACACTGGGGCATCAAGCTTTCACAGGACCAAGGGCCTCCCCTCCCATTGATGCCCAACAAGGCTATCCTCTGTTACATATGTGGTTGGAGCCATGGGTTGCTCCATGTGTACTCTTTGGTTGGTGGTTTAGTCCCTGGGAGCTCTGGGGGATCTGGTTGGTTGATATTGTCCTTCTTCCTTCCTAAGGGGTTGCAAAACCCTTCAGCTCCTTCAGTTCTTTATCTAACTCCTTCACTGGGGACCCCGTGTTCAGTCCAATGGTTGGCTGGGAGCATCTGACTCAGTATTTGTCAGTTTCTGGGAGAGCCTCTCAGGAGACAGCTATATCAAGCTCCTGTCAGTAAGCACTTCTTGGCATCCACAATAGTGTCTGGGTTTGGTGTCTGTATATAGGATAGATCCCCAGATGGGGCAGTTTCTGGATGGCCTTTCTTTCAGTCTCTGCTCTAAACTTTGCCTCCAAACTTCCTCCCATGAGTATTTTGTTCTTCCTTCTAAGGACTGAAGTACCTACACTTTGGTCTTCCTTCTTCTTGAGTTTCATGTGGTCTATGAGTTGTATTCCATCTATCTACTTATCAGTGAGTGCATACCATGTATATTCTTTTGTGACTGGGTTACCTTACTTAGAATATTTTCTAGTTCCATCCATTTGCCTAAGAATTTCATGAAGTCATTGTTATTAATAGCTGAGTAGTACTCCATTGTGTAAATGTACCATATTTTCTGTATCCATTCCTCTGTTGAAGGACATCTGGGTTCTTTCCAGCTTCTGGCTATTATAAATAAGGCTGCTATGAACATAGTGGAACATATTTCCTTGTTATATGTTGGAGCATCTTCTGGGTATATGCCCAGTAGTGGTATAGCTGGGTCCTTGGGTAATGCTATGTCCAATTTTCTGAGGAACCACCAGACTGATTTCCAGAGTGGTTCTACTAGCTTTCAATCCCACCAACAATGGAGGAGTGTTCCTCTTTCTCCACATCCTTGTCAGCATCTGCTATCACTGGATTTTTGATCTTAGCCATTCTGACTGGTGTGAGGTGGAATCTCAGGGTTGTTTTGATTTGCATTTCCCTGATGACTAAGGATGCTAAACATTTCTTTAGGTACTTCTCAGCCATTCACATTTCCTCAGTTGAAAATTCTTTGTTTAGCTCTATACCCCAATTTTTAATAGGGTTATTTGGTTGTCTAGAGTCTAATTTCTTGTGTTCTTATATATATCGGATATTAGCCGTCTATTGGATATAGGATTGGTAAAGATCTTTTCCCAATCTGTTGGTTGCCATTTTGTCCTATTGACAGTGTCCTTTACCTTACAGAAACTTTGCCATTTTATGAGGTCCCATTTGTCAATTCTTGATCTTAGAGTATAAGCCATTGATATTCTGTTCAGGAAATTTTCCCCTGTGCCCATGTGTTCAAGGCTCTTTCCCACTTTCTTTTCTATTAGTTTCTGTGTAGCTGGTTTTATGTGGAGGTCCTTTATCCACTTGGACTTGAGCTTTGTACTAGGAGATAAGAATGGATCAATTTGCATTCCTCTACATGTCCTCCAGTTGAACCAGCACCATTTGTTGAAAATGCTGTCCTTTTTTGCCACTGGGTGGTTTTAGCTAACTTTGTCAAAGATCAAGTGACCACAGATGTGTGGGTTCCTTTATGAGTCTTCAATTCTATTCCATTGATCTTCCTGCCTGTCTCTGTACCAATACCATATAGTTTTTATCATTATTGCTCTGTAGTACAACTTAAGATCAGGGATGGTGATTCCCTCCCAGAAGTTGGCTTATTGCTAAGAATAGTTTTCACTATCCTGGGTTTTTTGTTATTCCAAATAACTTTGCAAATTGTTCTTTCTAACACTATGAAGAATTGAGTTGGAATTTTAATGAGGATTGCATTGAATCTGTAGATTGCTTTTGGCATGATGGCCGTTTTGACTATATTAATCCTGCCAATCCCTGAGCATGGGAGATCTTTATATCTTCTGAGATCTTTGATTTCTTTCTTCAGAGACCTGAAGTTCTTGTCATACAGATATTTCACTTGCCTGGTTAAAGTCACACCAAAGTACTTTATACTATTTGTGACTATTATGAATGGCGTCATTTCCCTAATTTCTTTCTCAGCCTGTTTATCCTTCGAGTAGAAGAAGGCTACTGATTTGTTTGAGTTAATTTTATATCCAGTCACTGCTGAGGTTGTGTATCGGGTTTAGGAGTTCTCTGGTGGAATTTTTAGGGTTACTTAAGCATACTATCATATCATCTACAAATAGTGATATTTCGACTTCTTCTTTTCCAATTTGTAACCCTTTTTATCTCCTTTTGTTGTCTAATTGCTCTGGCTAGGACTCTGAGCACTATATTGAATAAGTAGGGAGAGAGTAGGCAGCCTTGTCTAGTCCCTGATTTTAGTGGGATTGCTTCAAGTTTCTCTCCATTTAGTGTTGGCTACTGGTTTGCTGTAAATTGCTTTTACTATGTTTAGGTATGGGCCTTGAATTCCTGATCTTTCCAAGACTTTTATCATGAAGGAGTGTTGAATTTTGTCAAATGCTTTCTCAGCATCTAGTGAGATGATCATGTGGTTTTTAAATGGTCTCCAGGGGACTTAAAACTTGTGTCCTCACCTCAGCTTTTGGATTCTAGCACCCACAAGGTGGCTTACAACCTTCTTCAACTCCAGTTCCAACATCCTCTATCCTCTTCAGGTCTCTGTGGGCACCAAGTACATACATTGTGCACTTACATACACTAAGGCAAAACACTTGTATACATCAGATAAGTACAATTCTAAAGGGCTGTGAACTGGGAATACAGCTCAACTGATAGTATTTAGATCAACCCTCGTCACCAGGGCTCACTCCCAGGCTCTAATTTCTGGAAGGAGAGGAAGGAGGATAAAAATATCAGGAATCTTCCCATCAGCCCTCGTCCTTCTGCCACTGTGGTACAGCGGTTGTCTCCCTCTGTCCCCCACCACAATAACCTCCCTTTAAAGTGTCTACTATTGAGAGTACAGGGGTACATTGTAGACTTTCTGGGGCTCTCTCCTACACCCTGGCTCTGGTGTCCCTCTAACAGTCCCTATGGATAGATCCTCTTATTCCTTTTCTGCATTGTAAAACCTCATATTTTATTTTTCTATTAAATCAAGAAGTTTTCAGTCATCAACCATCTCTTCTGATAGTTATTATTTAACTTTATCCAGTTTATTCCCAGGAAATTTTTGCAGACTCTCTCATATAGCATCTTCTTCTAAGAAACTTCCAAAACTTTTTATGTAGTTCTTGAGAGAAAGAAGAAATCCAATACAGAATTTCTAAAAGTAATTATAACAAAACACTGCATATTCAAATACATCAGATGTTTAAAAACAACAATCATTTTTATCAATAAAAAGAATAAATGAAGCACTCCTGACTGAGAAACAAAGTGTGAAATCAAGCTAAAATAAACAGCAGGGAAGAATGAAGGTTAAAGCAGTTAATGGGAGAGCCAGCATCAGCAACCTGTCTCCAAATCTAAATATTTGAGGTTTGTGGAACGGAACATGAACTCACCATTGCAACTACTCAGTTTGGTGTTGTAGCACAAAAGTTGTCACTACAGTGGCCACGTGTGGCTATGGTCCAATAAACCTATATACAAAGCAAGATGGTGGCTAGCACCTAAGTACAGTCTGTAGGTCTTCTGGGAGTAATCTGGGGGAAAGATGATTAAAAGATACCAGAGGTGGATGATTTCTAGTAGAAATGGAAAACAAAACTTCACAGACGGTCCATCCTCGTGGGCCTGGCTCAGTATGGGGAATACAGGAAATCTTCCTGGTCCCTTTGTAACAGGTATTTAAGGAGCAGAGAAAGGAATCCAGATAAGGGCAGAGAGCAGCTTTAGCAAATGGAGACTGTTTTTAGTGGGACTAGACTAGCTGTAGAAGGCCATTTCTAAAAGACCCTGCTGAAGAGGCCGTGCTGCAGCCTGTGACCTACTTTGAACTGTAAGATGAGACTTAAGAAAGAGGGCACTGGAATGAGCATACACTGAATCTGGACCAGCAGAACTCTGCCAGCCATTATAAGAGAGGTCTTTGTGTCTGCACTGATGGAGGCGGCAGCTGGATCTGAGCCAAAAGCTGCAGGAAATCTTAAAGAGGGCTCCAAGCAGCTCACCAGAAAACACAACCTGAAGGACAGGCAAGAGGTGTGATCAGCATCTGAGGGAGACTTCATCTTTGTAGTACTGCCTACTGGTCGGGTCACATGTGTAATCCAGTCTACCAAAGGAAGGCCTGGAAGTAGGAACAGGACAGCCCTGGGGACAAACGGACTGCTGAGAGCCAGAGATGAATGTCCCAGACACTGAGAAGAAAGTGGCAAACAGACCGACTGATTGCTTTCAGACTCTACTGGCTCTCCACCTACCACATTTACTCTTTGTATTCGTTATTCATACAGCCTTTATTTAATGTTCATGTCCATTTACCAGGCCAGCTCTGTCGCCCTGTCCACTCTATCCTTCTCTCTCTTTGCCCTCTCCTTCTCACTTTCCCTTTCTACCTGTTTCCATTTCCACCACAGAACAGTCTGGCCAGGCTTATGGGATCAGTTTCCTAAAGCTGAGTTACATATGTCATAGCTACCTCACTCCCGGTCCTTTGTCTCTACCCTACTGTCCTCTACATACATTTCCCTACCAACCCAATACTAACCATTAATATTAGCTTGGGTTATCCTTCCTTTCCACTCATACCTACAGTAACTAATCTA
>NW_021604569.1:8297471-8306393 GCF_004785775.1 Grammomys surdaster
TAGTGCACATGATACTGTATCCATTCCTACCTACAGTAACTAATCTATTAGGCATATGTGTTCCTTTACTTCCCAAAATAATTGGCACTTAAAAAGTGACTGATTCTTTATTCCACTATTACTGTACTTGTACTGCAGGCCTACCCTTTGATATATTGGGGCTGTAGACAATATTATAATTTGCAAGGGAGTGATGGGGGAGAGGCAGAGCCTTTCCCCTCACTTCCGTTCTAGCTGAAAAAAAAAAACCACAGCAATCCTTCATCAATCCAGTCTCTCCTGAGCATGCAAATGCCCCTCTGACAGAATAAGTCTTACTTCAAAGAAATAAATGAAAAGTTTTTTAAAAAAACAAAATAATAATTAAATTCAACCAACCACCTAAATCCAGATGCAAAAACAAGAGTAACATGAAACCCCAAAGCAATTTAACTCCTCCAAAAATTACTAATACCACAGTAATGACCTTCAGTATGAGTGAATTAAATCTCAGACAAAAAAGAAAACCTACCTTGAAGGAAGGAGCATAAATAAGTCAAAGAAAATCAAAGAAAACACAAACTTCTGAAAGAATTTTCAGAAAAGACAACAGCTGAATGAAGTAAGATAGTCTCAATATAAAATATAAGAGAATTCAGTAAAGGACAAAGGGACATGAATTCTGAAACAAACAACAAACAAACAAACAAACAAACAAACCCAAACTGAAGTACTAGAAAATTAAAATAAGCCAAGTAAAAAGTAAGTCTTCAAGGAAGGGACAGAATATCTGAGCCTGGAGATAAGGGGAAAGAATTTACTCAGACTAGCAAGGAAGAAGGATGACAACTTCCCAGACATATGGGACACTATGAAAACATCAAATCTACGATTCTTGGATATAAACAGAAATATGCCTTTCTATTTAAAGGCATAGAAAACTTTTAAAAATTGTTGCAGGATATTTGATCACCCTGTGAACCCCAAGATTGTGTTATTTACTGGAAGAAAGTTTCTAGTTATGGTGTGGCTTAGCCCTTAGTATACACTTTTAATCCTTGTGGCTGGAATACTGACACACCTTTAGTACACATCTTTCATCCCAAACCATGGAGGTAAAGTTAGTTTGTAGAAGGAAGCACTGTGTTTGAAAGTGATGTCAATTGAATGGCAAACAAAGTAATGAATCAGAGAAAGATTTAACAGAATAGGATATGCCTGACTCTTTGTGAAAAAAGAGAGGAAAGGGAAGCTAGAGGAAGAGAGGAAGTAGGCAGTTTCACTGAGTGCATTTTACAGAGACAGATGAAGAGAGAACAAGCTAGACACAGGTGAAGACAGAACAAGCCAGAGAATGAGAAGGAGCCAGAAGATTGGAACAGTTTGCCAGAGTTAGTTTGAGGCCAAGCAGAGTGACTCAGTCAGAAGCTGAGAGAAGCCAGAATGAATCAGTCAGGTTGAAGAGGAGTTTGAGCCAAAACAGCTGAGTTGAATCAGCAAGCTAGGGTATAGAAAGAACAAGAAAGGGTGAATTTATTGAGCAGTAAATCTCAAAGGCTGAAAATATTCTAGGCCTAGGTAAGATTGTAGAGAGGCTAGAAGCTTCTAGAACTAGGCCCTCGGTTAGCAGACTGAGATAGTAAGCCTCAGAGATGACAATTACATCAGGTGAATAAAAGTTACTTTTACAAAAGTAATAGCAGAAACTTCCCAGACTTAGGGAGGTTCCAGTCCAGACACAGGAAACACTTAGAATGCCAAACAGACAAGATCAGAGGAGAACCTGCCAATGTCCCAGTATATTAAAGTACTTAATTAAAGTATTTAAATGTGGATGATAAACACTTTCAACAAAGAAACAAGATAAAAAATGTAACAAAGAGAATTAAGTACCCTTTTATACACCATAATAAACACAATGATGAGATCAGCAAAACAATCCAATTTACAACACACACACGTACACATGCACACACACATACAAACACACACACATGCACACATGCACAGACATACACACACATACACACACACATATACACACAAACATATACACACATACATACACACACACAAACATACACACACAAACATTCACACACACAAACATACACACACACAAACACACACATATGTACACACACAAACATACACACACACAAACATACACACACACATGCACACACACTACTTGGAATAAACTTAATCAAAGGAGTGAAAGAGCACTGTAATGAAAATGTTAAACCTCTTGAGAGAAATTGAGTAACACATTAGTAGATGAAAATATCTCTCGTGCTCATAGACTGGAAGAACCAATATTGTAAAAATGGGTGTCTTTTTTAAAAATGTAAACAAATTTGATTTACTCATCATCAAAATTCCATGGAGGGGGGCGGATCTTAAAGTTAATTTGGAAGTACAAAAGACCTTAGATAGTCAAAGCAATCCTGAGTGGGAAAACAAAACCAAACAAAAAAATCTGAAACCACAAACAAACAAAAAACGGAGTACCATCCTGGAGGTATCATTACATCTTATTTGAAGTTATGTTACAATATCAACTCGGGGATGGGAGAGATAGCTTTCTGTGTAAGTGTAAGGACCTGAGTTCAATCCCCAGAATCATGTAGAAAAGCCAGGTATGGTGGCACATGTTTGCAATTGGTGAAGACAAGCTGATCCAGATAGACTGTTGGTTGGCCAGGCTACCTTAAATAATAAGGCTTGTGATGAGGGAGAGAGGTCGCAACAAAACAAGGTGGATGTCTTGCAAGACTAACACCTGATGGACCACTTGTGTCCACAAGCACATTCACATACCCGTATACCTGTGTAAGCCACCCATACACATACACACAAAAGACTCAACAGCATGGTGCTATGGTACTGGTACATGGAATGGAACAGAAGTCACAGATATAGGCTCACATAGCTACGGCCACATTATTACACATCAATAAATGGTGTTAAGAAAACTGGATGTCACTTTTGGCTGGGACAGTCACATAGCTGGTCTGCTCCTGTGGAGATACTGAATCCTGAGCCATCCTAGAGGAGCCACTATACTCAGAGCAGAAGAGGAGCCACTGCACTCAGAGCAGCAGACATCGAACTTGTTTGCACTTCTGGAGACATAATATCCTGAGCCATCCTAGAGGAACCACTGCATCCAGAGCAGAAGGATTTCCAGATCCCAGAGTTGGCCTGAGTCCCAGGAGTTCTTCCACCTAGGAGATTAGGATCATAAGACCACAGAGACATCTGGACTCTGAGGAGCTCTGACACAAGCAAGATAACTGGAAATACAGACTCCAGTCTTACACAGTAAGGGCAGGTAATACTAGAGTTAACCAGATGGCGAAAGGCAAGTGCAAAAATATAAGCAACAGAAACCAAAGTTACTTGGCATCATCAGTACCCAGTTTTCCCAATATAGCAAGCCCTGGACACCCATGACACTAGAAAAGCAGGATTCAGAATTAAAATCACTTCTCATGATGATGATAGAGGATTTTAAGAAGGACATAAGTAACTCCCTTAAAGAAATACAGGAGAGTACAAGTAAACAGGTAGAAGCCCTTAAAGAGAAATCACAGAAATCTCTTAAAGAACTGCAAGAAAACACAAAGGAATTAAACAAAAACATTCAGGATCTGAAAGTGGAAATAGAAACAATAAAGAAATCTCAAAGGGAGACAACCATGGAGATAGAAAACCTAGAAAAGAGATCAGAAGTCATAGACGCAAGCAGACAGAATCTCATGTGCAGAAGATACCATGGAAAACATTGACACAACTGTCAAAAAAACCCGCAAAATGCAAAAAGCTCCTAACCCAAAACATCCAGGAAATCCAGGACACAATGAGAAGACCAAACCTAAGGATAATAGGTATAGATGAGAGTGAAGATTCCCAACTTAAAGGGCCAGTAAATATCTTCAACAAAATTATTGAGGAAAACTTCCCTAACCTAAAGAACAAGATGCCCATAAACATACAAGAAGCCTACAGAACACCAAATAGACTAGACCAGAAAAGAAATACCTCCCGTCACATAATAATTAAAACATCAGATGTACAAAACAAAGAAAAAATACTAAAAGCAGTAAGGGAAAAATGCCAAGTAACATATAAAGGCAGACCTATAAGAATTACACCAGACTTCTCACCAGAGACTATAAAAGCTAGAAGATCCTGGACTGATATAATACAGACCCTAAGAGAACACAAATGCCAGCCCAGGCTATTATACCCAGCAAAACTCTCAATCACTATAGATGGAGAAACCAAGTTATTCCATGACAAAACAAAATTTTGTTAAATACGTTCCCCAAAACCCAGCACTTCAAAGGATAATTGAGGGAAAACGCCAACACAAGGAAGGAAACTACAACCTAGAAAAAGCATGGAAGTACTCTTCCAACAACCCCAAAAGAAGATAGCTACACAAACGTAATTCTACCTCTAATAACAAAAATAACAGGAAGCCACAATCATTTTTCCTTAATATCTCTTAACATCAATGGACTCAATTCCCCAATAAAAAGACGCAGACTATCAGACTGGATACACAAACAGGACCCAGAATTTTGCTGTATACAGGAAATGCACCTCAGTGACAAAGACAGAAACTACCTCAGAATAAAAGGATGGAAAGCAATTTTCCAAGCAAATGGTCCCAAGAAACAAGCTGGAATAGCCATTCTAATATCAAATAAAATCAACTTTCATCCAAAAGTAATCAAAAAAGATAAGGAAAGTTACATCATATTCATCAAAGGAAAAATCTACCAAGGTGAACTCTCAATTCTGAACATCTATCCTCCAAATGCAAGGGCACCTATATACATAAAAGAAACTTTACTAAAGCTCAAAACACACATTACACCTCACATAATAATAGTGGGGGATTTCAACACTCCACCCTCTGCAATGGACAGATCATGGAAACAAAAACTAAACCGAGACACTTTGAAATTAACAGAAGTTATGAACCAAATGGACTTAACAGATTATCTATAGAACATTTCATCCTAAAGCAAAGGAATATACCTTCTTCTCAGCACTTCATGGTACCTTCTCCAAAATAGACCATATATTGGTCACAAAACAGACCTCAACAGATACAAAAAGACTGAAATAATCCCTTGCAAAATATCAGATCACCATGGACTAAGGCTGGTCTTTAATAATGACAAAACCAATGGAAAACCCATACATACATGGAAACAGAACAACTCTACTCAATGATGACTTGGTCAATGAAGAAATAAAGAAAGAAATTAAAAACTTTTTAGAATTTAATGAAAATGAGGACACATCATACCAAAACTTGTGAGACTCCATGAAGGCAGTGCTAAGAGGAAAACTCATAGCTCTAAGTGCCTACAAAAAGAAACTGGAGAGAGCACACACTAACAACTTGACAGCACAACTAAAAGCTCTAGAACAAAAAGAAGCAAATACACCCAAGAGGAGTAGAAGGCAGGAAATAATCAAACTCAGGGCTGAAATCAACCAAATAGAAACAGAAAGAACAATACAAAATATCAACAAAACCAGGAGCTGGTTCTTTGAGAAAATCAACAAAATAGATAAACCCTTAGCCAGACTAACCAGAGGGCACAGAGACAGTATCCAAATTAATAAAATCAGAACTGAAAAGGGAGACATAACAACAGAAATTGAAGAAATTCAAAAAATCATCAGATCCTACTACAAAGGCCTATACTCAACAAAACTGGAAAACCTGGATGAAATGGATAATTTCCTAGACAGATACCAGGTACCAAAGTTAAATCAGGAGCAGATAAACCATATAAACAGTTCCATAACCCCCAAGGAAACAGCAGCAGTCATTAAAAGTCTCCCCACCAAAAAATAAAATAAAATAAAAAAAAATAAATAAAAGCACAGGACCAGATAGTTTTAGTGTAGAATTCTATCAGACCTTCAAGGAAGACCTAATACCAATTGTCTTCAAACTATTCCACAAAATACAAACAGAAGGAACACTACCCAATTCGTTCTATGAAGCTACAATCACATTCATACCCAAACCTCACAAAGATCCAACAAAGAAAGAGAACTTCAGACCAATCTCCCTTATGAACATCGATACAAAAATACTCAATAAAATTCTAGCAAACCGAATCCAAGAACACATCAAAACAATCATCCATCATGATCAAGTAGGCTTTATCCAAGGAATGTAGCAATGGTTCAATATTCAGAAATCCATCAATGTAATCCACTATAGAAACAAACTCAAAGAAAAAAAAAACCCACATGATCATCTCACTAGATGCTGAGAAAGCATTTGACAAAATTCAACATACCTGCATGATAAAAGTCTTGGAAAGATCAGGAATTCAAGGCCCATACCTAAACATAGTAAAAGCAATTTACAGCAAACCAGTAGCCAATATCAAACTAAATGGAGAGAAACTTGAAGCAATCCCACTAAGATGAGGGACTAGACAAGGCTGCACACTCTCTCCCTACTATTCAAAATAGTACTGGAAGTCCTAGCCAGAGCAATTATACAACAAAAGGAGGTCAAAGGGATAAACATAGGAAAGGAAGAAGTGAAAATATCACTATTTGCAGATGATATGATAGTATACTTAAGTGACTCCAAAACTTCCACCAGAGAACTCCTAAACCTGATAAACAACTTCAGCAAAGTGGCTGGTTATAAAACCAACTCAAATAAATCAGTAGCCTTCCTCTACATGAAAGATAAACAGGCTGAGAAAGAAATTAGGGAAATGACACCCTTCACAATAGTCACAAATAATATAAAATACCTTGGTGTGAATCTAACCAAGCAAACGAAAGACCTATATGACAAGAACTTCAAGTCTCTGAAGAAAGAAATAGAAGATCTCAGAAGATGGAAAGATCACCCATGCTCATGGATTGGCAGGACTAATATAGTCAAAATGGCCATCTTGCTGAAAGCAATCTACAGATTCAATGCAATCCCCATTAAAATCCCAACTCAATTGTTCACAGAGTTAGAAAGAGAAATTCTCAAATTCATTTGGAATAACAAAAACCCCAGGATAGCGAAAACTATTCTCAACAATAAGCCAACTTCTGGGGAAATCACCATCCCTGACCTCAAGCTGTACTACAGAGCAATAGTGATAAAAACTGTATGGTATTGGTACAGAGACAGGCAGGAAGATCAATGGAATAGAATTGAAGACCCAGAAATGAACCCACACACTTATGGTCACTTGATCTTTGACAAAGGAGTAAAACTATCCAGTGGAAAAAGGACAGCATTTTCAACAAATGGTGCTGGTTCAACTGGAGGACAACATGTAGAAGAATGCAAATCGATCCATTCTTATCTCCTTGTACAAAGCTCAAGTCCAAGTGGATAAAGGACCTCCACATACAACCAGATACACTGAAACTAATAGAAGAGAAGGTGGGGAAGAGCCTCGAATACTTGGGCACAAGGGAAAAGTTCCTGAACAGAACACCAATGTCTTATGCTCTAAGATCAAGAATTTACAAATCGAACCTCATAAAATTGCAGTTTCTGTAAGTCAAAGGACACTGTCAATAGGACAAAACGACAACCAACAACTTGGGAAAAGATCTTTACCAATCCTACATCTGATAGAGGGCTAATATCCAATATACACAAAGAACTCAAGAAATTAGATTCCAGACAACCAAATAACCCTATTAAAAAAATGGGGTATAGAGCTTAACAAAGAATTTTCAACTGAGGAAACTCAAATGGCCGAGAAGCACCTATAGAAATGTTCAGTATCCTTAGTCATCAGGGAAACGCAAATCAAAACAACCCTGAGATTCCATCTCACACCAGTCAGAATGGCTAAGATTAAAAACTCAGGTGATAGTAGATGCTGGCCAGGGTGTGGAGAAAGAGGAACACTCCTCCATTGTTGGTGGGATTTCAAGATGGTGCAACCACTTTGGAAATCAGTCTGGCGGTTCCTCAGAAAATTGGACATAGCATTACCCGAGGATCCAGCTATACCACTCCTGGGCATATACCCAGAAGATGTTCCAACATATAACAAGGAAATATGTTCCACTATGTTCATAGCAGCCTTATTTATAATAGCCAGAAGCTGGAAAGAACCCAGATGTCCTTCAACTGAGGAATGGATACAAAACATGTGGTACATTTACACAATGGAGTATTACTCAGCTATTAAAAACAATGAATTTGAGAAATTCCTAGGTAAATGGATGGAACTAGAAAATATCTTCCTGAGTGAGGTAAGCCAATCACAAAAGAACACAGATGGTATTCACTCACTGATTATTGGATATTAGCCCAGAACCTTGAAATACCCAAGATTCAACTCATAGGCCACATGAAGCTCATGAAGAAGGAAGACCAAGTGGGGGTGCTTCAGTCCTTCTTAGAAGGAGCAACAAAATACTCAAGGGAGCAAATATGGAGACAAAGTGAGGGACAGAAACTGAAGGAGGGGCCGTCTGATGACCATTCCACCTGAGTATCCATCCCATGTGCAGTCACCAAAGGTAGATGCTGATGTGGATGTCAGAAAGTGTATGCTGATAAGAGCCTGATATTGAAGTCTCCTCAGAGGTCTGCAGGAGTCTGACATATTCAGAGGCAGATGCTCACAGCTAGCCATTGAACTCATCATGGGGTTCCCAATGGAGGAGTTAGAGTGAAGACTGTTGGAGCTGAAAGGGTTTGTGGCCCCATGAGGAGAGCAACAATACCAACCAACCAGAGCTCCCAGGGTCTAAACCACCAGCCTGGGAGCACTTAGGGAGGGATCCATGGCTTCAGCTGTATATGTAAGGGTGGAGGGCCCTGCTGGGTATAGGTGGGAGAAGAGATCCTTGGTCTCATGAAGACTGGACGCCCCAGGGGGTGGGAATTTGAGGGTGGGGAGGTGGGAGTGGGGGGGTATGCAG
>NW_021604569.1:8306493-8343053 GCF_004785775.1 Grammomys surdaster
AAAAAAAGAAAACTGGATGTCTATATATAGAAGGTGAAACCAGATCTGTGCACAAATCCAATGACAAATGGATGAAACTGGGAAAGGTGACCAGACCCCAAAAGCAAAACAGTTTATGCTCTCTCACACATGTGAGTCCTAGCCTTGAATCTTCAGCTTTGTGGGTTTAACATGGAGTACAGTGGAAGATAGAGAATGAGAAAGGGGCAAAGGAGGATGGAAGGCTCCCTAAGGGATGGGCAATGGGTAAAACAAGGAGAGGCAGAGAATACTGGGAGAAAGTAAAGGAGGGGAATAGAGGTGTGGGGACAAGTAGAAGGGTCAATCATTATATACAGTATATGAAAAGCCATATGTAATTTGTGCTGTAACCCAATTACATAATTTCTTTGGAGATAGAAGGACTGGCAGGAAGGAGAGGAGAGTAATTAGAATGCATTTTATACATGCAAAAATATATCAAAAATTTAATGAAAATTTTTAAATAGGTTAATGAATTGCATAGAAAGTTCTATAAAGAACAAATCTAATCAGCAATAATTTTTTTTAAAGTGTTCAACATCTTTAGGTAGCAGGAAGATTCAAGTTAAAAGTACTTGGATATTTCATCTCAGCACAGAATAGCTACCACCATGAAAACAACAACAAATGCTTGCAGGGAGATGACTTGCTCTCTGATGTGTGAGTGTGTGGTGTGCACACTGGAAATCACTGAGGAGGTCTCTCTAAACATTAAAGGTAGAACTGCACATGTGTCAGATATCTGAAGCGTCTTGTGCCCCTCACAGAGACACTTCCATGTTCTTGTTTGTTGCTGCTCTGTTCTCAATAGCAAGGAGATGCAGTTAGCTGAATAGCCATCAGTGAAAGTATGGGAGATAAACTCAGTTCAGTTTTGTTCAATTATAGAGAAAAGTTCAACTGCAGAAAAATTGATGCAGCTAAAACACATTAAGTGTAGTAACTCTGGTTCCAATAAAACATAACCATTTTAGATACAGATACAAATTTGATTTATATATATGTGGATTTATGTGGAAGTAAATGTGTATAGAAACCAGGAAACTAGAAAGGGGCCAACAAGAAGGGGAAGAGGCTTGAGAGAACACGGGAGTTGAAGACTTTTCCTGTGAGTAGAAGGTAAACACTGGACACAGAATGCTCCAGCAGGATGGGGAAGAGCGACATGGAGGATGGAAGAGAGGAGGGCTACCAGAGCTAAGTATGTGTGAAAAAGTTGCAAGACTGGGAAACCATGACCCAGACTCCAAGAGTGTATTCTGTTGGCTAATTAAAGAGAAAAGTGTGGACTGAGGTACCCTGTGCAAGTAGATAACCTCACTCCCAGAAAACATAAAGTTATTAACTAAAAGCCTCAGCAGCAGAGATTGGCTCCTGAGGTCTTCAGAATAAAGGACATGGTTACCCCTGCTGGTTGCCACCAGTACTATACTGGAAGACTCTTGGTAAAGACAACATATCATTGTGGGTTTAAGACACAGAGAAATGAAACTGACATTGAGCAGGAGGGTCTCCCATTAAGGACAGCCTGTAAAGTGCCAGCAGGGCTAGGTGGGCTGGCATGAGATGGCTGTGGTTGTCTTACTGGGTTGTGGACCAACAACCCTCTGTGGTAATCTAATGGCTGGCTAGATAAGACCCACTGGTACAGTTGTGGCATGACTTTCAGACAGGCAAACGGCTTTATGATTAGACTTCAGGAATGCTCACATGAAGGAATTCAAGTGTGGGTCTATAAACCTTGTCAATACACCATGGCTGGCAAGGTTATAAACCTTAGTGAGGAAGATGCTAATGCTGTTTTGGTAACTGACGTGATGTGCCTGTTGAACTGCCTTCTAACTACTGATGTTTATGTTCACAGACTAGTCCTGCTGTCATCTGTGGTCAGAGAAGCTTCATTTTGCAGTGGGCAGAGGTTATTGCACAGACTCAGGATGGATGTCCAAGTGCTCAAAGTGCAGTTGCTGAATTTTCAACCATAAGTGGGATATCTCTATCACCTTCTTGTGGCTCAGGGACCACCATGCAAGAGTGTAAACATGTAGTGCGAGAGGAAAGGATCAAAGGCTGTGGAATGCTGACTTCTGGATGCTGTCACATTCGGACTCTCAGCAGAGTGGTTACCTGTACAAAGCTGGCACAGGACTGGGCCTATCAACTTTGTCATGAAGTTTTGCCCCTTCCTGAGGACTTTCATATATATTGCATGAATTATAAATAAAAGAAAAATCTTTTTAAAAGGGGCTAGAGAGATGGCTAAGCAGTTAAGAGCACTGACTGCTCTTCCAGAGGTCCTGAGTTCAATTCCCAGCAACCACATGGTAGCTCACAACCATCTGTAATGGGATCTGATGCCCTCTTCTGGAGTGTCTGAAGATAGTGACAGCATACTCATACTCATATACATAAAATAAATAAATCTTAAAAAGGAAAAAATATTTTGTGTGTGTGTGTGCATGCACATGTATCTGGATGAGTTTATGTGTACCACATGTATGCAGGTACCAGAGGAGGCCAGACTTACAGGTAATTAAATAATTGCTAGAAAGATAGAGACTTTTTTTGTGCTATAGCCACTCTGCTAAGTTGCTCATACTCCTGTAAATGACTCCTTACCCTTATTCTTATAATTAACCCTAATTATACTCACTTGGTTTACACACATACACACACACACACACACTCCTTGCAAAGTAAATTCAATGAACATATTAAGAAGATTACGCATCATGGCTAAGTTGTTTTCATCCCCAAAATGCAAGGTTGATTCAAAATATGTTAACCAATAAATATAATGCACCATTACAGAATACACCAATACAAATTACAAAATCATTTCATTAGGTCTAGGACAGGCAGTTCACAGATCAACATACCTGCATGAAGGTTCTGAAGAAACTAGGTATAGAGGGAACACATCTAATAGAACAAAGGCTGTATGTGTTAAATCCATAGACAAAATTGTGCTGAATGAGAAAATATCGAGGCCATTTCCTCTATAGCTTAGAAGGAGACAAGAAGGGTTCTCACTTTCTCTACTCACATTCAATACTGAGATTGGAGTCGTGGAAATAGCAATAAGATAACAGAAATACATAAAGAGATATGAGTGAGAAAACGAGACAGTTATCTCCACTTGCATATGATACAATACAGAAATGATCCAATGGAATCTACCAGAAGATTCTTAGATCTGATAAAATACTTTCAGCAAAGTGACAAGATAAAAAATCAACATAAAGAAATCAGTTGCAAGGTCACATCTGCAGTGTTGAATGTGAAATAATTCCTTATGTAGTAAACACCTAACTTACTATATCTTACCTGCTTGAAGGGCCATTTGGTATTTTCTGTTGAACAGTATGTTTATGCGTTGAACCAATGGAAGGAAGAAGGTCTGGAAATGTGTTTTCTCCTTCAGGAGTTAAAGCTGAGCCAGTAAAACCTTCATTCAGCATGTCTCTTCTGTCCAAGGGCCCCAGGAGTTCTGTTTTGTACATAGTGAATAAGATATGAGAGAATAGAAATACAGTTTCTGCTAACTAGTCTGTGACTAACAATTTTCACGTGCCCAGTGTAGTCCTTTTCTTTATTGTCTGCTGAGTAGCACTTGGTGGTAGGGGGTGGGGACCCCAACAGACCCTGTCTCTAAGTGCTATCATTCTGCTTAGCTAGGGGGCTAACAACATGAGTGTTCTCAAGATCAAATTTGAAAATTCTTTTGTACTTTGCTTATTCGCATTGTCAACACTTTAATCACCTACATTTTCTTTTCTTTTTTTTTTTATAGAAATGTGATTTTTATTACAAAGAGTCACAAAATGAAAATATCTCAAAAAGGAAGCTAGGCTAACAACCTCCACCTACAGAATTGGGGAAGACAGGGGAATGTCTAAGTTTTCTTGTTTGCCCAAGACGGGTGGGAAGGTATAAACAGAACCAATCTAAAAATGGCTGATATTACCCAAGCCTGAAAAGGGGTTCCAGAAGACCTAGTCACCCCTTCTAAAAAGCTTAAAAGGAGCATCTTAACAGAGCTCCTAAGCAGGCACGTGGCAGTTCAGGATTTTGTCTTCTGGCTGTTTTCTTTCCACTCAGACCCTATGTGGTTCAAAGCTAAGATTGGGGGGGGGGGGCAGGATGGACAAAGGAGCTCTGGGAAGAGGTCTTCCCAGCACCGCTGCCCTGTGCTCTGGTCCCTGGTTCCTATCTAGTCCCTAGGGAGGGTATATTTAGTATATTTTATATAAATACACAGAGGAATAGAAAATATAAAATCTGAGAAATTGAGGGATAGTGAGGAACTTCGGGAGAAGATGGGGCTGCAGACCTTGCTCAGGCCATCTTGACCTCTTCTCTGACCCCTTTGGCTTCTGGCTTCTCCTCCTTGGTTTTCTCCTCTTCTGTGACTTCTTTTTTCTCTTCAGGATCTTTCTCTTTCTCATCCTCTGTTTTGACTCTTTTGGCTTTTTTGAAGTTAGAAGACTTCTTGCGACCACCTTCTCCCTCCTCATCTGAATCAGAGAATTCTTCCTCACAGGCAATGCATTTGTCAGAGGAGCAGATGGAGATGAGTTTGTCAGGGTCTTCCTCATCCTCATCACCGCTCTCTTCTGGGATAGCATCCTCAGGTATGGCCTGCATCTGGACCCCAGGGGCATGGGGCAGCATTCTCAAGTTCTCAAAGAGCCGCTGCTTGATCTTTTCCAGGTATTCATTAGTGTTCTGGTTAGTCATATTGGAAGGGCTGATGTGAAGCTTGAAATCTGGTCCAAAGTATTCAAAGTAGTCATTGTATGGGAGCTCATTAGGGATCTCTGTGTCCAGGGCCACAGCTGTCTCGTAGGTCCAGCACCGAGCAACGTTCCGGATGGTGTAGCCACCTCCTCCCAGAATTAGCATAGGCAAGTTGAAACTCTTCACGAACTCCACACACTTGGCATGCCCTTTGATGGTCAGATTGAAGCAACCTAACCGGTCCCCAGACAGGGAATCGGAGCCACACTGTAAGACCACTGCACTAGGCTGGAACATCTCCATTACTTTGGATAGGACTGGCTTGAAGATGGCTTCATAGGACTCATCATCAATGCCGTCTCGCAGTGGGTAGTTAACAGCGTAGTAATTGCCTTTGCCAGCCCCAATATCCCGTAGGTCCCCAGTTCCCGGGAAGTATTCTCCGTATTTATGAAAGGATACAGTCATGACCCGGTCTGTAGTATAGAAGGCCTCTTCCACGCCATTGCCATGGTGAATATCAATGTCAATATACAGCACTCTCTGGTGATACTTTAGCAGTTCCAGGATGTCCAAGTCGATATCATTGACGTAACAGAAGCCAGATGCTTCAGACTTCTTTGCATGGTGCAGGCCCCCAGCCCAGTTCACAGCGATGTCCATCTGCTGCTTATTGAGTTTCATAGCACTTGCGACAGAGCCACCCGTGGACAACTGACAGAACTCAAACAGGCCATCAAATACTGGACAGTCCTCACCTATGTTGAATCTCTGCATCTGGTTGCTGTACTCAGACATACGATCTGGGCGAATAGAAGACAAGAATTTAATGTAGTCATCACTGTGGTACTTGGTCATCTCCTCAGCATGGCTTTGTGAGGACGATAGATTTCCATTTTCCGGTAGAGACCATAGCTGAGCAGCAGGTTGTGGGTCATGCGGATCCGGTGAGGCTTCATCGGGTGCCCTTGTCCATAATAGTAGTTTCCAACGTCCCCGTCTCAGTAGTAACAGACTTTCCTCTTGGTGCCCTGAGTCTGCGCCATCTTGCTCACCGCCTGGCCCTCCCATCAGTCTGTCACCTACATTTTCTTAATGTTATTCAATTGCCATATTATTTTATTACTTTGAGCAATTATAAGAAATCACTCTACTTTAATATGTAGTACATAAAGTTAAATCATTTTAAGGTATTTTATGTGTATGTATGTGTGCTTTTGTGTACCATATGCAGAGAAGGTAAGATGATGCACGATTCCCTAGAACTGGAGTTATAGGCAAATGTCAGCCCACTGACATGGGGGCTAGGAACCAAACCTAAGTCCTCCACAAGAGCAAGAACACATTGTTAACTGTGCATATATCTCCCTAAGCCTGAAGACATCTTTAAAAAACATTTTATTTAGATAAGTATTTTTTGAAACTTTAGTTGTTTCAAAATGTTTGTGTGTGTGTGTGTGTGTGTGTGTGTGTGTGTGTGTGTATATGTATATGTATGTGTTGAAAATTATTTAACCACATACCTGAAAGTTTGTGTCTGGGGTCTCCACTGTGTTTTATTCCATCGGTCTATATCTTTAGTTAAGTATCACAGTGTTTTGATTACTCTACCATTGAAATCTGAAAGTGTAAAATATCTGACATTGTCCTCAATTATTCAGCATCCTTTGCAATTCCATATGAGTTTTTAAATAGAGGGCTATCACGATGGCTTAGTAGGTACACACTGCTCACCACTGAGCCTGAAGACCTGAGTCTGATCCCCAGAGCCCAGGTAATGAAGGAAGAACCCTGAGTCCTGCAGGTGTCCTCTGAGTCCCACACGCACAGCATGCCACATGGACACGGGTGTAATTAAGGCCTGTCCTTGCTGTCTGTCAAGCCGTCATTGCACTTGGAGAGCAGCTCCACTGACTAGCAGTTGCCTTGAGCAGAGTTGCTATTTGTCAACAATTGTCTTCTAGTTAATGGATATGAGGCATCTTACTGTTTTTGCGTTTACTTTTTTTTTCTTGAGACAGTTTGTACACGTGTAGGCTGCATTTGAACTACTGGACTCAAGGAATCTTTCCAATTCAGTCTTCCACCTCTTGGGACTACAGGTATGTGCCACCATACCTGGCTCTCCACTTTCTTTCAGCAACCATTTCCAGTGTACAAATCTCTCACCTCCTTGGTAAGGGTTAGTTTGCTCTTTTGAGACCACTGTAGACAGAGTGGATTTCATCATCACTGCTTTACATCACTTCCTTTGAGCATGTCGACATGCTGACGTGTCTCCTGACACTTTATTGGATTTGCTCATTCTAACAATTTTCCAATGGAATGTAAGATTTTAAAGTTTTCTTTATATAATATGAGCATGTAATTTGTAACTGCTTCTTTTCCTTTTAAAACTTTTTTGCATAGTTAACCTGGCTAGCAAATTCCAGTACCTCATTAGATACAAATAATACAAATGTAAATAGAAGATATCTTGTTTTCTCTCTTTGCCCTATAGAAACAACTTTTAGTCCTTCAAAAATTGTATTTACTTATTGTATTATAGGTATGCATGAACCACTGTGCACACACAAAGGTCAGTTATGTCATTTTACCATGTGGGCTCTGGGGACAGAAACAAGACTTGGTGACACATGCTTTCACATGCTGAGCCATCCTGCCAGCTCTGGTGCTCGTCTTATTACTCAGTTTGCTATAAGCTGGAAGTCTGTTGTATGTAGCCTTTCTTAGGCTAAGATAATTTCCTTTACTCTGCTTAGCTGAGTGTTCTCTATCATAGAGAAGTGTTGACTTTGCACACGTTACATGAGCACTGAGGAGATCCTTATGCTTCTGTCTCTCACTCAGTCCATGGGACAGACTTCCCTGGCCTTCACTTGTGGGACCATCCTAGCTTTTCACAAGTAAGTCCTACTTGACCTCAGTGTCTAAGTCCTGTTTATATTGTCAAATC
The DNA here is from genome assembly GCF_004785775.1 of Grammomys surdaster. Lineage (NCBI taxonomy): Eukaryota > Metazoa > Chordata > Mammalia > Rodentia > Muridae > Grammomys > Grammomys surdaster. The sequence continues at coordinate 8,314,211 of NW_021604569.1, forward strand.
TGGTTAGCTAGGGTTTTCTCAGGACTTTTCCATCAGTACTAATCAGATTTTTTTGGTCAATATTTTTTCTTGTCTTTGTATGACTTTGGTATTAGAACATTACCTTTTAAAAACAGTTCTGGGAAATCTACTCATTTTTTGGGGAAGAGCTTGAAGAGGATGTTGGGAATTTGTCTTTAAATCCTTGGTAAACTTCTCCAGTAAGGCCAACAGGTCCCAGGCTTTTCTCTATTGGGAGGTTTTGGTCACTAATTCAGTTCACTTACTAATTGTATGCCTGTTTCTACTTCTGATCTATCTCAGTATGTCGGCGTTCACTTACATGATGCTGGTTAAGCCCCTCGTCTGACATGTTGGTTGTGATTCCCAGAGGTGCTTCCAACGTTAGCAGGACTGCTTTGTTGTCCTGTCAGATCTGCTGACTGTTGGAGAGCTGCATCTGAGGTATCATTAGCTTTGTCTTTTGTCACTTTCTACTGTGTGTTACTCTCTGTCCTAGTCTTATTATCTCTTCTGCTTCCTTTTGTTTTAATGGTTTTAATTGTTTTAATGGTTCTTTTAGTGGTTTTCTCAGATATAAAGTTTAGGCTATTGGTTTGAGACTTTCTTTTGTAATATATATCATGAATTCACATATTTTCCCTTATCTCAAAAAGTTTTAGAATTTTGTGATTCCTTTTTTTTTGGTTCTTTGTATGTGTATTGCTTTATTTTTTAAATATCTATGGATCTTCAAGTTCTACTTCTGTTACTGATTTTTGGTTTTAATTCCACTGTGATAAGAAGATACTTTATATGATAAAGATTTACTTTAGGGCTGGCGGTGTAGCTCAGTGGTAGAGCACTTGTCTACTATGTCTGAAACCCTAGTTTTGATACCCATCACAGCAAAGTTAAAAAGACCTATTTTATTGCCTAACTTGGGTTAGTCTTGGAGAATTTTCTGGGAGAATCTGACAGGAATGTGTATTCTAGTTGTATGTATATACTGTATATCTCTGCTAAGTCTGGTTAGTCTACAGCATTACTGAATTCTCTAGCTACTATTGAAAACAAACAAACAAACAAACAAAACCCATGAATTACTTAGAATTTTGCTTTGGTCTTTTTTCTTAGGACAAATATTTTAAGTTTGTGGTCCATGTAGCAAATTCAGTTTACAAACGTTTAACCTACAGCACTTAAAAGTTATTTTCTGTTATTTACCAACACTGAAAATTGGTAATTTTTTCTTTAAAATTTCAAAATATTAGAAAGATGATAAATTCTTGAATGTGAAAAGGATAAGAAACTCAGAGTCAAGTGTCTGAGTAAAGTCTGAGTGGAGCACGGTCACCTGGGTCTAACTTGAGTAGTTTAAGCTGAGATTCTGTGACCTATAAAACCCAACACACGATGAAGTCCTTGAACCCTGCTGTGGCTCAAAATATTTCATTCCTCCTGCTTCTTCTTGTTTCTTTTGTCTTTTGTACTGTTTTTATTCTCTTATCCTATTCATGCTCCCAGGATAGAAAGACAGCAGTGAGAATGCACGAGATTAGGTGCCACCTCTGCTCTAACAATCACCAAGATAAGCCATCTCACATCATTGTGCTACGTCTTCCTCACTAGTTCAACAAAAGTCTGAGCAGTGGCACGCATCTGTCATATTAGCATTGGGAGGCAGAGGCAGGAGGATCAGCAGTTCAAGGCCAGCTTGGGCTGCGGAGCAGAGTCTTTCTTCATGACAGTAAGTTCCTGAAATACTGGGTATAAAGTCTGTGTTGTCCATTTCAACAACAGGTTGACTCAAGGCAACTCAGTGCAGATCACGTTTGTTATTTGACATGATCTTATTCTTAAATCTTTCTATTCTGTTGGCTCTGTGCCTTCAAAGGAGATGCCGCCGCGTTTCCAGGCTCCAGAGGATTTTCAGGGTAAGGCACATTTCAAGGTGTGTAATCATATGGAAGAATGAAAATCTTTTATAATACTGTCTGTTAGACTGACATCTCTACCTAACAGAAGCCATTAAAGTATTTACAAAGTAGCAGCTGCTCTTGTTAGAAATACAGGTTTGGGGGAATAAAAATAAACAAGCCGATAAGTGCAAGATAAGCCATGACCGGTTCTGTGTATACACGGAACAACATTTAGAACTCTGATGTTTACACAGCAATCATACTGTAAATTCTCAAGTCAAAAGAACACAGAGCCAGTAAGAGCTGACCTGTTCACAAGAATTCTTCATAGTGATCTTTTAAACAATTTAGGAAATCCCTAAACATAAGCCTTTAAGAAGTGTTAGCCTTTTGGTATGTGTTATTTTTGTACTTAAAACATAGTTGTAAGTAAATGAAGAGATCAGTTGGATCCTGTGCTGTCCCAGAACTTTAGCCAGGACTCTTAGGAAAAATCTACTAATCTACTTATATATATATATATATATATATATATATATATATATATATATATATAAAAGATTTGTATTTTCAAAAGTTTTATACGATTTAATGTTGATCATTGAAGATTATAGAACACCAAAGAGGACAGCAGTGTGTACATCTACCCCTTGACATCAGAAAGAGGAAAGTCTGGATCATTACAGAGAAAATAGATATTTGTCAAGCTCCTGGGATATACGAACCTGCTTATTTTACAGAATAACTTATTTTACTGGACAACTTAGTTATTGGAAGGGTATTATTTGAAAGAAAAAAATCTTTCAGTAGTTGTTTTTAAGTATTGTATATTTAAGAGCTTGGGAAAAATACTACAATTTCATTAGTGGAGTTTTGTGAAATGGCCAGGATTATCCCAAACCTCTGAAAATATTTTGGTATCAGTATCAGTCTTCTTTGCTTCCAGGTTTCCTCCTGCGTTAGTGTCTCTACCATTTCTGTGATTAAATATCTGACCAAAGCTCCTTGAAGGAAGAAGGCTTTGTTCTGGCTCAAACTTCAAGGCCCTGCCTTTCATGCAGGAAGTCACCACAGCAGGAGCTTGAAGCAGCTGTTCACACTACATCCTCTCAGGGAGACAGAGCAATGAACACCACTGCTCAGCTAGCCTGCATCCTACAAAACCCAGGGTCGCTGATCACCACTGTCAAGTCACCTAGTCAAGACGTTCCTCCACAGGCATGGCCAGAATCTGACCAACTCTAGAGGATTTCTTCATGATGTGCTGGTCTCAGATCCACTCCAGATCTGTGGAGATGGATCAGTATCTACCATCACAAACCCACTCACTGAGTTCTGGGATTACTATGCCCAGACAGTGTTTACAGGTGTCCAACACTATGCCCCGCCTATTTTTAACATTTTTCAAATATAGTATTTTCCATGCTATTGATAAGTAAAATATATTTAAAAGTGGGAAAGGTCAGACTATGGGTGGTGGTGGTGGTGATCACGGTGATGGAAGGAGGAGGATGCTCAGAAAGTGTCAGCAGCTTAAACATTAGAAGGAGGAAAAAAGAGGAGTGGTGTATTTAGGGGAAGGGTATGCAAGGGCAACTATGTCTTAGGGTAACCTTTAAGATCGTATAGTACTGGCCTCAGCTACTTTAGTGATCTACATAAATGCTACATCCTCCAGTACAGAAATGACATAGTCAACTGATAGCTTTGTTCACATATTTATTTAATCTTTTTTTTTTACACTCTAGATTTTATCCCCCTCCTGGTCTACCCTCTGACTGTTCCATATCCCACACCTCCTCTCCCCGCAACCCCATCTCCATGAAGATGTTCCCACCCCCCACTCCACCAGACCTCCCTACTCCCTGGGCCTCCAGTTTCTTGAGAGTTAGGTAGGCCTTTTCTGACTAAGTCCAGATCAGGCAGTCCTCTGCTGTATATGTGTTGGGGGCTCATATCAGCTGGTGTAAGCTGCCTGGTTGGTGGTCCAGTGTCTGAGAGATCTCAGTAGTCCATGTAAATTGAGATTGCTGGTCCTCCTACAGGGTTGCCCTCTTCCTCAGCTTCTTCCGGCTTTCCCCTAATCCAACCACAGGGGTCAGCAGCTTCTGTCCATTGGTTGAGTGCAAATATCTACATCTGACTCTGTCAGCTGCTTGTTGGGTCTTTCAGAGGGCAGTCATGATAGGCCCCTTTTTGTGAGCACTAAACAAACCATGCATTTTATATTTCTTTGGAGGAAGACTTTTGTTTTTTTTTTTTCGTTCTTTTTTGTTGTTGTTGTTTTAAAGTTTGAGACAGTATATAGCCAAGGCTAACTGTAAACTGATTCTTCTGCCTCAGTCTCCCAGTGTTTTAATTCACAAGCATGCACCACCATGCCTTCTGTATTTTAACATTTTTAACTGTCTTTAACATCAAAATTTCCCCTTATCACCTCAGATATTTGATAAGTGGGTGGGCCTAAATGAAAAGGCAATAAGTAATCACTCATTCTTGGGGGGAACGTAAAATATTAATATCTGAATCTGTCTGTCTGTCTATCTGCCTGCCTTTCTTTCATCAGTATTGTTTTGTAATAGACAGCGGCTTACTCTATATAGTCCAGGCTGGGCTTGAACTCACAATCCTACCCAGCTCTCAAGTGCAAGGATTGCACACATGTACTAGCACTCTTAGACTCCAGATTTGTTAACATATATACACAAATGTATTTGTTATTAAAATATAATATCTGAAACTCAGGGAATAACAGCAGCTAGCTGTCTGTCATCTGCCTTCAAGGTAGCAGCTTATGTCCAGTCCTGCTCCTGCTCAGCAAGCCTGCTCTGCATGCTGGGACATCTGGATCACTGGGACTAAGTCACAAACAGATCATTATTCCAAATATTTTAGAGTTCATCTCTTAAAAACCTTAGGGCCTCAGAAATGAGGCTCCTTCCCTTTGCTTGCCATCACCAGAGACAGTTTTTGCTTCCCAGTCATTCCTTTCAGATTGCTAACATTGACCATGACAGCATCAGCACGCCAGGCCTCTCTCTCCTGTTCTTTTGCATCTGCTATACTGTAGCCATGTCTGGCTCTGGATCATTTGATTATTTTAGGTCCATCTGGATAATTTAGGTAATTTTCTAGGCCTACTTTGTCATGTAACTACACATTCACAGACTCTAGAGATGAAGGTATAACCATATGGCAGAATTGGCCTCCTACTCATTTTCAGAAACATTCCCTCCATTCAGGTTTTACTAGATTGCATACAGTTGTGCATGTACAGTAGGTTTCTAGTGTGGGTCTTCACTCTAACTTGCAGCTCCTAACATAATTGAGTCTCTAGGTCTCTCATTGGTCTGAGACCTGCTTACTAGATATCAAGTCCAGATCTTTTCATGTGTCTGAAACATTATCTTTTTATTTTTAAAATTTCTGAATCAATATCTCTTCCTTTCTCTGTATTTCCCCAAAGCCATCTGTCTATCTGCATGCCTTATATTCCACATACTGTTGGACTTTGCTTTGTCATGTTTTCTTTTGATGAAAAAGTTTAGTTATTTTATCTTGTTTGTGGGTGAATGTACGTGTGTGTGCAAACATGTGTGGGTGCACACTTCTTCATAATGTATAGAGACCAGAGGTCAACGCTAGTTGTCTTTCTCGATTGCTTTTCTACCTTATTTATTTCCTCATACTATTTCTCACTCAATGTGGAGTTCACCTCTTTAGCTAGACAGGCTAGCCAGCAAGCCCCAAGGGCTGCCCTACCTCTGTTGCTCCGCCCCTTAGCACCATGCCTGGATTTTATGACCTGAGCTCATCTCCTCATGCTTACATGGCAAGCATTTCTGGCTGTGCCAGCTCTGAGCCCCAGGTCATTACTGTTATTTCCTCAGACTTGTCATTTTGATTTATTTATAGCCCTTTAATATCTATGGATGGCTTGCTATAGGATTCCTCATGGATCCCACATCTGCAGAAACTCATTATATAATACACCATGGTATTTGTATATGACATACACATATTTTCCCATATACTTCTAATACCTAGTATAGAGTAAGTGGTGTAAATAATTAATTCTATATTGTTTATGAAAACAATGATTTTTTTTAAAAACTGCGTTTTCAGTATAAATAGTTTTCCTCAAATATACTCTTTCAAATAACTCCCATCTATACTCCTAAGCATGCAAGTATATCATGTGGCTGTGTACATCCGTAATACTTATGAAAGTCTGGGGTCTTTATTCATAGTTAACATTTACATCCACACCTTTCTATAATGCCTTAGGTACCTGTCATTTCTAGGACTATACTGTGTGCTGGTTTTCTAATGTGATCAATCAGAACTTGAACTAGTTCACAACTATTTGTTTCAGCTTACGATTCTTTTTGTCAATGTCAAATTTTAAATTTTAACAGACATTTATAATTCCAGCTAGCACCTGTAAGGGAAGAAGTGTTCTTTTATTTTTATTTTCGTCATGTTAACAGCTTTACTATGTTGTGTCTGGCACTATACCTGTTAAGTGAAGCACATCCCTAGGGCTCTTTATTCTACAAAACCAACTAACTAATGAGACATGGGTCCTCTCACTATCCCCCTTGTAGGGCCTTGACAATAAACTCTCTATGTTCTGTTTCCATGATTTTGGCTACTTAGACAATTTTATGAATGAAACTAGGCAGTGTTTTTGTCACAAGCTTCATTTGTTTAAACTGCATTAATGTAAATATTATAATTTAAAAGCTTGATGCTAGTATTTTCAGGAAGTGTAAATGCCATGACCGTCTCTCCCCTCTGCACCACAGCTCCACTCACTCAGTCTTCCTCTTTCTTAATGGTTCTTTCTAATTACTTTCTGTTTCCAAACATGTATTTGAGTATAAACATAATAGTTGCCTCTCTGAGTCTGAGTTGTTTTGCTTGTGATGATGATATTTCTAACCATTTACCTATAAACGATATGACCTTAGATATTTATTATACTAAGCACAAACTCTAACTCCTTTTGTGTAAAATAAATTTACATGAAATGAAAAGGGGGCTAGGGAAGTATTTGGCCAATCATGAGCACCTAAGCTCCGATCCTCGGGACTCAGGCACAGCAGAGTGTGTCTACAATGCCATCCCTGAGAGGCAGTCAGAAAAGTCCTTGGAACTCACTAGTTGGCCAGCAAGTTCTGCGTTCAGAGAGAGATCATCTCAAAATATGAAATGAAGAAGAGTCTGAGGAAGACACTCAGCATGGACCTATGGCTTTCACACATTCACACGCACTTGAGCACTTTCAAACATACACACACACACTCACAAGCACATGCATGTGCACACACATATTAAAACAACAACAACCACAACAACAACAAAATTATACCCGGGGCAAGTCTCACAAATAGAAACTGTAGACCTGTGGGGATCAGAGCTGACTTAGTTTAGTGTGCCAAGCAGAGGGTGGTGCCAGATGAGATGAAGGGTGTTGACCTTTGGCTAGTGATTGTCATTTCAGACAGTAGTAGACCCTCAGAGAAAAAACAAGACAGAGCCTGTAGCCCTGAATACTAGTCACACAGAGGAAAGTTACACCTAACTCTACTACAACTTATTCCTCTCTATTACACTGCACATGTCTCCACAGAAAGAAAAATGACTTAAACTAAGAAGAAAAAAGCAACAGAGAAAAACTCAACAAGCAAACTAACTCCAGATGTACAAGTCTAAGCACAGAAACAAAACCACTACACACACACACACACACACACACACACGCACACACACACACACACACACACTCTATCAAGACATGTCTGTTCTAAAATTACTAACTCCATAGTAATGGCCCCAGTGAGAACAATTTGGGAGAACTTACAGAAAAATAATATGAAATAATGGTTATAACTGTATTCAGACAACTTAAGAAAGATATGAGTATACTCCAAAATAATATAAACTCAGAGCCAAATTAAGTAAAGAATTCAATTCAAGATCTTGAGACAAATACAATGATTACTGAAGAAAAACAAAAGTAAGATACTGGAAATAAAAAACTCAATACATCAAATAAAGCCTTCAATGAAGGGGCTGGAAGATGGCTCAGCAGTTAAGATGCTGGCTGCTCCTCCAGAGGACCCAGGTTTCACTCCCAGCCATGGAGGCTCACAACTATTTATAATTCCAATTCCAGGGGATCCAAGGCTTTCCTCTTGTCTCTGAAGGGACTAGGTATGCACATGGTGTACAGACATAGATACAAGCAAATCATCCGTGAATGAAGGGAAAAAGCCCAATGTAAGGCTTCATAAATAGAATGGAGCATATGGTATACAAAGGAGAGGAATTAGATCACTTAGGAAAAGTCAATAATAAAATTTAAATATTAATGAATGGACACCAAAGAGGTCTGGATACCATGAGAAGAACAAATCTTCAAAGTAGAGTTTATAATAAGGGAAAAACGCACTAAAAACATAGAAAATATTTTCAACAAAATCATAGAAAAAATTTCCCAAACACGGGAAAAGACGTACCTATCAAGGTACAAATGGCCTGTAGAACACCAAATAGATAAGACCAGAAAAAATACTCATGACATACTATAATCAAAACATCAAAAATACAAAATAAAGAGAGGGTATTGACACCGCGGCCTGCCCTCCTGCCGGCCTCGCCGAGGTCTCCCTGGCTCCCTGAGATCCCTGAGCACTGAGCAGCAGCCTGGGGAGGCCCTGGGCGACAGGGCGAGGAGAGGGAGGGAGGGCGGGCGGGCAGTGGGAGCGCCGCGGATCTCTATATGGCGATGGCTCTGTAGGGTCTGGCTGTCTGGCTGTCGCGCTCGGCCGCTGCCCGCTCCTATGGGGTCTTCTGCAAGGGGCTGACCCATACGCTGCTCATCTTCTTTGACTTGGCTTGGCGGCTGCGCATCAACTTTCCCTACCTCTATCTACATCGTGGCTTCCATGATGCTCAATGTGTGCCTGCAGGTTCATATTGAGATCCACTGAAGGCCATCCTTGACTGATAGGCATCACCTCGACTCACTGCATCAGAGGGCGCAAAGCCTGAGGGCTGGGAGAGGGACCCTGGGTGTTTGCCTGGCCAGTGTAAAGCAGTCACAAGGAGGTGACCTGAACAAACTAGCATGTGGCCTTAAGAAAAGAAGTCAGAAGGGGAACCCCAGCCCATCAGATGTGCCTTCCTGGACAGACCAGCTTGTAGCAGATGCCCATGGACAGTCACGGGGCAGGATAGCAGCATCCTCAGAAATGCAGCATGATCAGAGCAAGGCCAACCTTATACTTCACAGTGGCTTCAGAGTGCTTCAACATCTGAAGGGACCAATGGGGAGAAGTTCAGCTCCAGCAGCCTCCCTGGGAAAGGCTGTGGTTCTGTTCTCTGCTCCTTCAGAAGAACATCTATCCAGGGTGTCCCGTGGCATTGGGGATGCACTAGGAAGTGACTGGATAGGAAGAGGGTCCAGAGCCACAGACAGCCATGGACAGTACCTCAAAGGAGAGTCCTGGGCGTCAGAATGGCCACACCATCCAAAACTGAGGGAAATGGGATTCCTAAGAGGTGAACCCCTAAGTGCTGTTCCCAAGGGGACCGAGTCAGAACTGTCTTACCGATACTCTGAGCTGTGCCAGCTGCCATATGCTTACACCCATTATGAAGTTTTCCCAGAAGACAAGACAAGATGTGTGTCCCTTGACTGTTTAAATCCCGTGTTTCCAGAGGAAACAGTAGAAGATGAGAAAACTGTCTCAAGTGCTTCAGATGGTCTGCAGATGGTCATGGGCTCACTGGCTCTGCAGTCGTCCAGATTAGCAAGTCTCTGATGGCATAGTCAAGGTGCAAGCAGAACAATAAAAATAGCAGATTAATTTTAAAGGTTGTCTGACAATTTCTTTTGCATTAAGTCTGGCGTACGCTGCAGCAATTCAGTTCCTGCTGATTCCTGTGACCAGACACATCTGCTGGTTGACGCAGAGAGATGTTTTCGAGCATGCTTTCAGTTGTTTCGGAAGGACGCTCAGATCTGGGAAACCTCCCCAGGGGAAATGATTGATCTACCCAGTATAAGATGGGACAGGAACCATTTAGCAGAGTTCTATATCATGGAGACCCATTCTCAAGGGCTAGCATCCAGATGCTGCCTGCCTCAGCTCACCTCTGGCCATCTGATGGAAGTGGAGGTCTGTAGGCTGTGCCCTCCACTTCTTGTAAGCCTTGCTTCGGTCATGAAGAGTCTTACATTTCTGCATTGTACAGACTCTGTGACCCACGGCCTGATGTCCCTTCTCATATGCCCTTCTCCTTCTGCCTGAGTTGCAGTTTTTAATGGAGGCACTTTGGAGACGTTGCAATATTAAATTTAGGATAATTTTAAATTACAGAATAATTTTTAAATTACAGAAGAGTTTGAGACTTTTCTGCCGACAGAACATAGATCACAAATGAAGTATTTTCCTTTACCCCGATCCAGGACCTGTGATCTCTTTAACATTAAGATTCCTGCCCCCTTCCCTGAAGTAACTTTCTCTTTGTGGTTTGTTGATAACTTTAATAAAGGTCATTTAAAGAGTGGACATTTTAAAGCCTCCTACCCAAGACAGAGTTAAAAACAGCCATGGGGAGGGGGGGACCTGACTGTATATGTCATTCATATTGTGTCCTAAATTACTATGCCATGGGCTATTTTAGTGTTTTGGGAAAATAATAAAATCTGTTCTTTAGCATAATAAACATGTTTTATTTTGTGTGTGTGCATAAAAAAAAGAGAGGGTATTGAAAACTGTACAAGTAGGGTGAAGTCACTCACAAAGGGAGGCCCATCAGAATATCAGCTGATTATCTGATTAAAGACTTTTAAAGCCAGAAGGGACTGAAAAGATATATTTGAAGCTCTGAAAAACCACAACTGCCATGCCACGCTATTGAACACAGCAAAACTATCTATTGTAATAGAAGAAACAAAACTTTCCAAGATAAAAACAGACTGACGGACTTTATGACCACTAAGTGAGCTCTATAGGGGACACTAGAAGGAATACTTCATATTAGAGAGAGGAGTTTAATTCACCATAAGGCCATAGCAAGGTAATAAACAATACCAGGACAATTAATCACTATAAGAAAACACAACAAAATCAATTAATATATAGTTTAATAGTAACTGAATATGAATGGTTCCATTACTAAAATCCAAAGACCAGCTGATTAGATTAAAAAACCAGGATCTATCTTTTTTACTGCTTCCATCAAAGACAGATACACCTAAAAGTAAAAGGATGGAAAAAGTATTCCAAGTGAAGGGAACTAAGAAACAAAAGATGCAGTCACTCTAATGCCTGATAAAATAGACTGCAAATGAAAGCTAATCAGAAAAGATGAAGAGGGTCCTCACTGTAACAACAATCCATCAAGAAGGTCTTAGAACTTTAAACACATACACATCAAACACAGGGGTGTTCAACTCATTAAAAAATACAATTAAATCTTAAGTGATCCAAACAAAATATAGAGAAACAAAGGAGTTAACCAAATGGGCCTGATAGACCTCTATAGACCTTCTCACTCAAATACTGAAGAGTGCACACACTTCCTCGCAGCTCATGGGACTTTCTCTAAAACTGATCACAAAATAAGATACAAAGTTAGTCTCAAAAGTGTAGAAAAACTGAAATAATATATCCGGTATTCTATCTGACAACTATGGAATAAAGCTAGATATCAACAGTAGTAAAAACTACAGAAAGTGCACACACTCAGGAAGAGCAACCAATGTACTACTGAATAATAAATGGGTCGTTGAAGAAACTAAGAAGGAAATTTTAAAAAATTCTATAAATGAATGAAATGCCAAAAAAACCCCAAAACAACAACAACAAAACAACAACAAACTCAAAACCACCACCACCACTAAGAACAACAGAGCTGCTCCACCCCTACAACATGGCTTCGTCCATCTTGTGCCACATCCTAGTCTTAGCCTGGTGAGTCTGCCTGAGCCTACCCTCTGCACGTACTCTCTTCCTCTCAGACCTGGCCCTGGTTCCAAACCCAGTACCCTGGTCTAGTCCTATCAGACCCACTTACACAACTCATGGCTTCCAGGCTTTAGACATGATGGTTTCCCTCCTACAATATGACTTTATCTCTCCTGTGCTGCATCCAAACTCCAGGACCAGCTGGACCCAAACATCTTGCTCTGAAGTCCAGTCCAGTGAGTATGCCTGCTCCTAATTTCTGGTCACCCTTCCCACTCCCCAGATATAGCATGGGTTTCACATCCCTTGCAACAGCCTAGACGGGTCAAAGGGGCCCTCCCCATGCTTGTATCAGGATAAACATCCTGTTGCTAGCCCAGACACCTGTGTTCACTAGACTTCATCCCACTGATGCTATACTCAATTTTTTAGGCCATCCTATACTCTGTCTTAACCCTCTGTATCTATATCAGACTCACAACCACAAAAAGTTTACCTGTTCAGTCTCATCACAAAACCACAAACAATATGAAAAGTCAAAACAACATCCCTTATGTACCTCAGTCACAAATCATCAGTACTACAGAAATGTTCTCCAATGACAATTATCTAAATGAGCCCTATGGTACAGATCTTAAAAAAACAATATAAACTTTAAGGAGATTAAAGAAGATACCAAGAGCTAAATAAACTTAAAGAGAATGACCTTAAAGCCAATAAACACTCAAGTTATGCCCACAAAAACACAAATAGAAAGCTGAATGAAATAAAGGAAATCTGGGACTTGAAAACTGAATTCAATAAAGAGAAATGTTGAAGAGAATTCAAGTTCAAGTCAAGATGGAATTGAAAAACTCAACAACCCAATTAGAAACCTCTGGAAAATTGTACAAGTAGAATGGACTCAGTAGAAGACTGAATGTCAGATCTTGAACATAAAGTAGAGAAATTAGACTACACAAGCAAAGAATATTGAAAAAAATTAAAAACACAGGGAAGGTACATACATAAAGTCTGGGACACCATGAAAAGATAAAATCTTTAGATTATAGGTATAGGTGAAGGAGAAGAATCCCAGGTCAACAGCACAGATCACATTTTCAACAAGATAATAGAAGGTCATTCCTCTAAACTAGAGAAATACATGTCCATATATATGCAAGAAGCACAAGGAACAACGGATAGACAAGAACAGTAAAGAAACTCCCCACAGCATATCAGTTAAAGCACTAAATATATAGAACAAAGGAAGAGTACTGAAAAGTCAGTAGAAAAAACAAAAGTCACATATAGAGGAAAACTTATCAGAATAACAGCTGATTTCTCAAAGGAAGCTTTGAAAGCCAGAAAGCATGGAACAGTTGTCCTAAACCCTCCAGATGTTGTGACCCTTTAATGCAGTTCCTCATACTATGGTGACCCCAACCATAAAATTTTTTTCATTGCTGCTTCCTAACTATAGTTTTGCTACTGTTATGAATCATAATGTAAATATTTGATATGCAGGATATCTAATATGTGACCCCTGTGAAAATGTCATTTGAACCCTCAAAAGCATTGTGACCCACAGGGTGAGAACCATTGGCCTAGAACAAGGTGTTCTGAGTTCTAAGAGACCATGGATGCCAATCTAGACTACTTTGCCCAACAAAAACTAGCTGCTATAGTTGAGTGAGAAAGAAAATCTCTCCATGGTACAAACATGTTATAGGAACTCATATCTAGCAGAACAACCCTACAGAGGCTACTGGAAGCAATACTTCTATTTAAAGAGAAGAACAAGCATAGCCAAAGGACAGTAGAACAAAAATAAATGAAGCTCTAACTACTGAAACACAAAGCATTGCAGTGGGAGGTATTAAAAAAGATGTGCCTGGGACTTCCCGTCTGGGCCCGAGCATAGAGCAGGTCACAGGCGGCAGCTACGTACCCAACCCCAGAAAACCGAGAGAAAGAGGGACTCCCAGGAGCTTTAACTCAGGCAGCATCCCAGGTAAAAATGAATCACCCGTGATGTCTGCTGTTAGAAGTTCTAATCCAGATGCTGGCCTCCGCACTTATACTACTCAGACCATTGAAGGGCCACTGACAAGAACATCAAACAGCTAGAGATTGACATCACTAATCTGAAGAAATCCCTCGTTTTGCTGTCTGAAGAGACCTCCTAAAATCGCAAAGATCCTTATTGGACTTGATTTACTCTATTACAATAGAAAAGGCTGTGTACAGCTCTTGACTGTGTACAGCCCTTAAAGAAGAAGGTTGCCTTTACATAGACAAGACAAGGAGGGTTAAAGAGGGCATGAAATAGGTAGTGAAGGCCCTAAGAAAAATCAGAGAAAGAGACAGATGAATGCTGGTACAAGAATTAGTTTTCAGCCTCTCCAAGGTTGTCAACCCTATTTCCTCCCATCTTGGGATCATTATTTGGGTTCTTTTTGCTTTTTTCTGCTGGTCCCTGGCCCTCAAATAGGCAGAATAACTCTGTGATACAACAGATAAAAAATTTGGTAGCAAAACCTACTCAGATACATTATCATAAGTTAGCTATGGAGGACCACAAGACTCAAGATGAGGTTGTTACAGGGTGTTTCCAAAACCCATCTCCACCCAACCTAAAAGTGGGGACTTCTGCCCCTAGACCAAGCAGAGAGGGGCCACACAGAACCCCCTCTGACAGGCGATCTGAATTCTTGCTTAGGCTGCAAGGCTAAGCACTGCAAGGGAATATAAATAAAAGATAAAAATATCTATCTGGGTTCCCTGAGGGACAAGCCTGACTGCATAGGGGTTGATGTCAAAAGTATCCCCTCTCCAGGAAAAAAGACATCGGGATGGGTATGGCCATCATGCCTCACTGGACAACAACAGGGGGACCGGAGCCATTACAAGGTCCCCTTCAAATACTGGAGGTCAGGCCTCTATCCCCGCCTTCGCAAGTTTAGAATTGCCACAGCCCTTCTATACTTAGAGAAGGGAGGAGATGTCAGGGGCAGCCCTGCTTACACACTAAGGCCTAAAATCAGCCATAGGCCTAAATTCAGCAATAGGCCTGTCATACATGTATACTAACATCAAGTCTTGGGTCTCAGTGGAAAAACATTGAAACAGATGGCTATAACCTAATGTAAACAGGCAGCTTTTGTGGAAATTTACCAGCCTGAGGGGTCATAGACCTTGTAAATAGGTAGCCTTGGCAGATAATACCAACTTAGATAAGGACAAGTGAGTCATAGGCAGAGTCATAGTGAATTGTCCCCTGAACCTTCACCCAGCTGATACCCGGTTCTGCAGATATCTGTATTCCCCCTGAACACCCACACTCCAGTGTCATTCCCTTCCCCACATCCTGCCTTTCTGTGTTCATAACCCCTGTGTGAATGAATTACGATTTGAGAAAAAATAAATTATAAAAAAAAAAAAAAAGATGTGCCTGGCTGGATCCTGGCATAGCCGCCATGTCCCCACACTAAGCTCAACACCAACTGGTGGTCTCAGTGATGCCAGCTGAGGCCCCTAAGATGCTGGCGTGGCTGCTGCCTCCATGGCTCTTGGCCTGGGCCCTAGGAAGGCCCTAGGCCAACCCTGCCTCCTCCATGGTGCTAGGTTTAGCCCCATGCAGTAACCACTGTCCTCGTGGTTAGATATCACAATACCCAGTAACCCAGTAAATCAAAACTCTAATGCTTATAGTTAACCAATCAGATTTATATATCAACAAATACTCAAATCCCAAGATGTCCACACAATAATTTCAAGGCCAACACAGAATAGACAATTAAGATGCCAACACAGAATAGACAATTTATCTCAATTATCCTAACCTTTTCATATCTCTGCGTAGGGCTAATTAAAGCCATGCTGGCTTTACATCTGCTTCCATATTTGCTCTCACCTCTCTCTCCTCCTCATTCTCTCTCTCTCTCTCTCTGTCTCTCTCTGTCTCTGTCTCTCTGTCTCTCTGTCTTTCTCTCTTTGTCTCTGTCTCTCTGTCTCTCTCTCTGTCTCTCTCTCTGTCTCTGTCTCCCTCCCCCCCCCCCCCCCCCCCCCCGTCTCTCTCTTTCTCTATGTCTCTCTCTCTCCCTCTCTCCCTCTCTCCCCCCCTCCCCTCTCCTCTCTTAGTGTCACCTCCCTTTACCCTGTCCAGTAACAGGCCTCCTGCTGCAAATAGATTGGACAGGGAAATTTCTGCCCCAAGCATGACAAAGAACACAAAAGAACAAAGCAAACAACGAAATGGCTACAATCAACACACACCTCTAAACAGTAACTTTAAATACTAATGGCTTGAACGCTCCAATCAAAAGTCAGGCTAGCTAAGAGGATTAAGGAACAGAAATCAATGTTTCTGTTGTCTACAAGAAACACATCTTAACTTTAAAAATAGATACTAACTTAAAAGATTGGAAATAGTACTCCAATCAAATGGGACAAGGAAGCAAGCAGGCTTATTATCATAATATCTGATGACAGAAACTTCAAACTTAAACTAATCAGAAGAGGAGGACACGTCATTAGAATTAATCAAGAAACACTACAATCCTAAACACATATGCTAAACTCTGGTGCATATAATCGTATTAAAGTCTGCTTCTAGAATTCAAAGACACCAACCCATTAACAATAGGTATAATGCCCAATTCATTTATTTGTCTTTAAACCTATTTCTTTGGGATTCTGTCAGGCAGCCACTGTCCTTCTGATATTACTGTAGCCAGCCCACTTACCTTGTTACAGAAGACCTTTCTCATGCCCGAGTTAAACCTTAACCACATATCCTGTTATGTTCTATGCTCTGGTGTTCTTGGAAATTCCCCAGACCCTCACCCTCCTCTGGAGCCAACTGTAATAAAGGTCAGTTAGAACTGCTTTGTACAGTTAGCTACAATAAGCTTGAGCCTGAACCAACCACCACAACCACCTGGATGCACTTCTTGCACTTGCCTATGAGCTTTTTTATGATTGCTATCTTTATGGTTGCTATGAGCTTTTATGGTTGCTATGAGTTTTTGTGGATTTTGCCATTATCAGATGCCCTAGGGAAATAGTCAGGGTCACAGTCTCAGCTCCTGAGTCTGACCTGTGTCCATGATCAATCAGTCCTGAGGTGTGTGTTCAATAAACTAGCCCTGCTTGACTGAGATCAGTGTCTGAGTGGTCTGTGGGGTGATTCCTGGACCTCAACAATTCCAACACACACTGCTGGACAGCAACTCTATGAATCCCCTGGGACTCCATCAGTCCAGTGCAAGAACACAACTAACAATGGGAAGGGAAATACAGCACCACTAGAGCCCAGCTATTCAAGAACAGAGACAGTCATTGTTGGACTACCTGGAAACAACTCGCAAACTAATCTCTCTCTCTCTCTCTCTCTCTCTCTCTCTCTCTCTCTCTCTCTCTCTCACACACACACACACACACACACACACACACACACTCTTTTCTCTTCTCTCTCTTTCTCTCTTATACACACACACAAACACACACACACACACACACACACACACACACCATTCCCAGGAGAGGTAGGGATAGTTTAGCATACACAAGTCAATAATTGTAATAACTCAATAAATAGATTTAAAGACAAAAATCGATGATCATCTCAATAGATTCGGAAAAGGAATTTAGCAAAATCAAATATACCTTCATGATAAAAGTCCTAAAGTAGGGCTGGAGGGAACATATTCCAACATAACAAAGCCTGTGAATGATATGACAAATGCATAGCCAACATTATCCTAAGTGGAGAAAGACATGCAGCAATCCTATTAAAGTCAGAGATGACACAGGACTGTCCTAGTCTTGTATACCAGTATACCTAGTAGGTATACTAGTATATCTACTGTTAATGGGTTGGCATCTTTGAATACGTATCCCAGTTAAGTGTTACAGCTCTGAGGGTAAAGATGTCCTGGCAATTGAGAGCAAAGGAATAAATACCACAGTGTCACACCAGATAACAAATTTCGCATGAGATTTACTGAGTAAAAGACAGGATGGTGGCTGCCCTACGTGGGAGAAAAGCAGCAAAGAACTGAGTAGGAAGTCGGTTTTATATAGTTTTGGGGGGATGGAGCTTTCCATGGTGGTCTGGGATTAGTGAGATTTTTGCCTGATCTTTACTCTGTAGGGTGAAGCCTGGTGGCTGAGGTCCTCAGGGGCAGCCACTACATTACCCATTTCTTCTCAATACAGTACTTAAAGCATGAGCTACAGCAATAACACAAGGAAACTAAATACAAATAGGAAAAGAAGTCAAGTGACCCATTTGCAGATGATGTGATGTCATCCCTAAGTGATCCCTACAGTTCCACCAGAAAACATCTGGAGCCAATCAAAAATTTCAGCAAAGTGTCAAAATATAGACTCAAATTAGAAAATCAATGGCTTTCCTATAAACCAACAACAAACATGCTGAAAAAGAAATCATAGCCACACTCCTATTCATAATAGCCTCAAAGAAAGTAAATTATGTAGGAATGAACGAAACTAAGTAGGTAAATGGAAATTTTAAATTTCTGAAGAAAGGTATTGAGGTAGACACTACAAATGGAAAGAATCTCATGCTAATGGATTCGTAGAATTAATATTGTAAAAATGGCCATTATACTAAAAGCTATTTAGTCTCAATGCAGTGTGTTCTGTGTGTATTTATTGTTGTTGTTGTTGCTGTTGCTGCTGTTGCTGCTGCTGCTGTTGCTGTCACGGACTCAACACACAAGTTACAATTACAGAACATGCCTCTATTACAATGCCTGCAGGCAACTTTGTGGAATCGTTTCTTGATTAAGGATCGATGTGGAGATGCCAGCCCACTAAAGGTGCAGTATTTCTTGGAAGGAGGTCCTGCATGGTACAGTAAAGCAGACTAAGCAAGCCATAGGCAGTAAGCCAGAAGCAGCACTCCTCAATGATCTCTGTGTCAGTTCCTACATTCAGGCACCTGCCCTGACTTCCTTTCAGGGTGGAACACACACTGTAAAGGGGAATGTCTTAGTTAGGGTTTTACTGCTGTGAACAGACACCATGACCAAGACAAGTCTTATAAAGGACAACATTTAATTGGGGCTGGCTTACAGGTTCAGAGGTTCAGTCCATTATCATCAAGGTGGGAACAATGCAGTATCCAGGCAGGCATGGTGCTGGAGGAGCTGAGAGTTCCACTTCTTGTTCTGAAGGCTGCTAGCAGAATACTGGCTTCCAGGCAGCTAGGAGAAGGTATTAAAGCCCACGTCTACAGTGACACTCCCACTCCAACAAGGCCATATCTTCTAATATTATCATTCCCTGGGCCAAGCATATACAAACCATCACTGGGAATAAATCCTTTCCTCCTCAGGCTGCTTTGGATCATGGTGCTTTGTCACAGCAATGGAAATCTAGGGAGAACACCAGTTTGTGACAAAGATACCAAAGCAGTCATGTGAGAAAACACACCATATGCAATAGATGTCATGAAAACATTGGATATTTTTTATTAATCATTCCATTCATTTGCATCTCAAGTGATATCCCACTTCCCTGTTAGCCCTCTACCCCCACCCCACCTCATATCCACCCTCTCCTCCCTCCCCTTTGCCTCTATGAGGGTGCTACCCCACCAACCCACCCTTTCCTGCCCCACCAATCCAGCATCCTCCTACTTTGGGGCATCAAACCTCCACAGGACTAAGGGCCTCCCCTCCCATTGCTGTCAGGTAAGGCCGTCTGCTACATATGTATCTGGAATCCTGGATCCCTCCAGGTATACTCCTTGGCTGGTGCTCTAGTCTCTGAGAGCACCGAGTGGTCTGGTCAGCCCATGTTGTTCTTCTTATGGGGTTGCAATCCCCCTCTGCTCCTCCAGTCCTTCCACCAGCTTCCTCATGGGGCCCCTAAGCTCAGTTTGATGGTTGGCTCCAGGCATCCACAACTGCATTGGTTAGTTGTTGGCCGAACCTCCCAAGGAGCAGCCACATCAGATTCCTGTCAGCAAGCAGGAAACACCTCTTGAACACAGCAACAGTGTAGGGCTTGGTGTCTGCAGACAGGATGGATCCACAGGTGTGGCAGTCCTTGGATGGCCCTTCCTACAGTCTCTGCTTCATTTTTTTGTCCCTTTTCTTCTTTTGGACAAGAACATTTCCGAGTTAATCCCTGTTGGATTCTGGGAGCCTCTTGTTTACCTTGTGTCTGGGATCCTCCAGTAGCTATCTCCAGGTCCTCATCTCTTCCCACCCATGCTACATATTTTTATTAGATTTCCTGACCCTCTGTACCTCTCTCATATATCCTCCAGTACCTGATACTGCCTGCTTATTTCCTCCCCCTCCTCTCTCTCTCCCAGGTCCCCCTCTCCCTCCAACGCCTACGATGATCCTGTTTCCCCCTCAAGGCAGGACTGAAGCATTTATACTGTGGTCTTCCTCAGTATGGTCTCTGGGTTGAATCATGGGCATTGTGAGCTTTGGGGCTAATATCTGCTTATCAGTGAGCACATACCATGTGTGTTCTTTTGTGTGGGTTACCTCACTCAGAATGATATTTTCTAGTTCCATCCATTTGCCTAGGAATTTCATGAAGTCATTGCTATTAATAGCTGAGTAGTACTGCATTGTATAAATGTGCCACATTTTCTGTATCCATTCTTCTGTTGAAGGACATCTGGGCTGTTTCCCGATTCTGGCTATTATAAATAAGGCTGCTATGAACATAGTGGAACACATGCCCTTGTTATATGTTGGAACATCTTCTGTGTATATGCCTAGTAATGGTATAGCTCAGTCTTCAGGTAGAACTATTTCCAATTTTCTTCGGAAGCACCAGATTGATTTCCAGAGTAGTTGTACCAGCTTGCAGTCCCACCAGCAATGGAGTATTGAAAGAGGAGTGTTCCTCTTTCTCTACATCCTTGCCAACAAATGTTGTCACCTGCATTTTTGATCTTAGCCATTCTGACTGGTGTGAGGTGTTTTGATTTGCATTTCCCTGATGACTAAGGATGTTGAACATTTCTTTAGCTGCTTTTTGACCGTTTGAGTTTCCTCAGTTGAGAATTTGTTGTTTATCTCTGCACACCATTTTTAATAGGGTTATTTGATTAGCTGAAGTCTAATTTCTTGAGTTCTTTATATATATTGGTTATTAGCCCTCTAACAGATGTAGGATTGCTAAAGATCTTTTCCCAATCTGTTGGTTGCTATTTTGTCCTATTGAAAGTGTCCTTTGCTTTTACAGAAGCTTTGCAATTTTATGGGGTCCCATTTGTCAATTCATGATCTTAGCGCATAAGCCATTGGTGTTCTGTTCAGGAATTTGTCCCATGCCCAAGTATTTGAGGCTCTTAGCCACTTTTTCCTTCTATTAGTTTTATTGTATCTGGTTTTATGTGAAGGTCCTTTATCCACTTGGACTTGAGCTTTGTACAAGGAGATAAGAATGTGAAGAGACCATGTGAAGCTCATCAAGAAGGAAAATCAAAGTGTGGGTGCTTTGGTCCTTCTTAGAAGGTAACAAAATACTCATGGGAGCAAATATGGAAGCAAAGGCTGGATGCCACAGTGTGGGGGAATTTGAGGGCGGGGAAGTGGAAGTGGGTAGGTGGATGCAGGCACACCCTCATAGAAGCAGGAGGAGCGGGGATCAAATAGGGGACTTCTGGGGGTTGGGAATGGGGAAAGGGGATAACATCTGAAATGTAAATAAATAAAATATTCAAGAAAAAAAAAGAGTTTAAGTGGCAATGGGGTGGGCTGGATGGAGGGAGGAAGAAGGAGGAGGTACATTAATCAACCCCGAAGATGCATGGGCAAAGTCTTATGGTGACCATTAGTTTGTAAGCTGATCACAAAACACGAGTTTTAAAAGAGTTTAAACGGCAGTACTATGCATGGGTGGACAATACTGATCCCAGAAGACATGGATTATTTAATCAAATTTATAGCAGCGCTTATGGGTCAGGAAGTCCCAGAGAGCTTCCTGCAAAACAGGTTATTGCCACTAGCCTTTGCTGTCCACCATAAACTAGATGGTAAGGACATAGATATATCAACCCTGAACTGACCAGGGAACGTCCTCCTTACTTGCTGCCTTTCACAGTGCTGGAAATTATATACAGACCACTGCCTTAACCATCTATGAACCCTGCATGCTGCAAGACCAACTAGATTCTGATTGGATTTGAGGGCTGTTCCACTGAAAGAAATTCGTATGTGGCATTGTAAGCCTAGCCAAAATTCCACAGCTTGGGATGTTGTAGGCCTTAGGACAGTGGTTCTCACAGGGATTGCCTAAAACTATCAGAAAATAGATTTATTATAGAAATTACTGCAATTCATAACAGTAGCAAATTACAGTTATGAAGTAGTAACAAAAATAATTTTATGGTTGAGGGGTCACCACCACATGAGGAGCTGTATTAAAGGGCTTTGGAATAGGGAGGCTGCAAACCGTTGCCCTCTGGAGTAATCTACTTCTGTTATTTGCTATAACAATCATATCAGACTGCCTTTTAAATAGTAATATTTATTCCTGTAGACTTGGGCTGCTCCCAACACTAGTCAGAGAGCTTCTTTTTGCAGTGGGAATAGTTAATACAGAGACTCATAATTGGTCAATGATAATACTAACTGTAAGTCTTCAGCTCTAAACGAGACAGGCGTGTTGATACCCACTCCACACCAGGGCTCGGGGAACATCATAGAATATAGGGCAGAAAGGATGTAAGAGCTGAAGGATGAGGAGGAGGGCTGTGAGAGGGGGCCTTTGGGATAGGACATGGATATTACTCATAGACTGACAGAAGCTGTACTTATTTACATTACATAAGACTTGTACAAGATCAAGTGGGTAAAACTTCCATCCGAGATGGAGAGATGCTCACAAGGCCATCTCCTCACTGGGGAGCTGGCAGTTGACAGCAGCCAAGGATGGACACTCATTCCTTTTTGAGAGCGTGTCCACTGGTAGGTGCTACAGTGGGTGGCTCCACACATGAACACATGAGCCACACTACTTGGAAACAATGGGATTAAAGAAAAAAAGGAGACAGAATTGGGAGGAGGAAGTTCTCAGGCCTTGGGGGAGCAGAGGTGAGAATGGGGAGTGGATGTGATCACAGTTCACTATACAGTATGCATTCTCAGACAATAGCTTTTAAAAAATTAAAAATCATGCAAAACTAACTTAATACAAAATTGAAGCCATTTACATTGGGTAATTTAGAAAATGTTCAGATGAGCATAGTGGTTAAAGTCTGGAATTTGAGCATGAGCAGTGGAGACTGGAAGATCGATAGCTCCAGATTAGCCTGGGCTATGAATGAGGGCCTGTGTCAATAAAAATAAAACAACAAAAAGATGGTCAAGCGTTTGTGAAAATGTATGTGCAAAGACGGAGTGTGAGAGGCTGTTTGTGTTGAGATGGAGTCTACTGTGCTCACTTTGGCCTTGCCCACTTTTTCTGTCAGGATGCTGACCTGACTCTCTTGCTGACACCTCTCTCAGTGCTAGAACTTCGTTAGAGCACCATGTTCAGGTGGATAAGGAAAGTTCAGACGAGTAAATGAAACCAAGTACATTTATACTGAATACTTATATTTTCTAAGAGAAGTGCTGCAAAACCACTGTGAGACAAGGGCATTGGGTCGGGCTCACGTAGGCAATATTTAATGACAAAACTTTCACCTAGTCCTGTAATGGGTAGTCACTTTTGAACTTACAAAGTACTTTAAACATTTTTAAAACAACAACAACAAAATCAGTACCTTAGTAGCATTTTTCTATGAAGCACAGGTCTATAAAATAGAAAAAGCAAAATAATGTGTAAGAAGAGAGACAGGGTACCAAACTGTGGTCAAGCTGTTTGTTTCTTTGTAACTTGTGAGCTAAAACTGAATTAATTTTTTAATGGTTAGAAAATATCAAAGCAAGAATATTTAGTGTCATGTCAACATTATATGAAGTTAATGGTAATATTTACATCCATAAAGTTTTAACAAAACACAGCATTGGTGTTTCCATGTACACGTGTGTGGTTAAGCTCACAGGCAGAGGCAGAGATGGGGCAGACAGCATGGCTGCAAACTGAAAACTCAATGCCAGTTCTGACAGAAACTTCTGTCTTAGAGACTCCCTTAACCCTCCATGGCCATCTACCTCTTAAATCTGCCCCAATTTTATTTTAGTTCTAACAAAGAAATGATTGGTTTGCTCCTCAATTCATCAACCTTTTCATTTATAACAGGTAAATTCTTGAGACCAACAATAAAATATTTGAAATAGCTTTCTTTCTCTTGAAGTAAATCTCACAGCTGTCACCTTGGAGTAAAAGGGAAGACTAACATATCATTTTGTGCTAGACCACATAATTAATGGACCAGTGCACACATTGATGGGTTTAGATGAAAAGTGACTGAAATCTGAACTGCTAGCTTTCCCTTTCTTGTTACTTCAAAACTAGTTTGAGCTTTAAACATCAACTTACAGGTGTTTGTCTTTTCTTATTTGTCAGATAAAGACTTTTCTTAAGACTCCGTTTTGTGGTTTGGTCCACCTCAAAAATAAAACCCCCAGAACCTCATGATTAAACCTATAAAAAGGTGAGATACCCTGTGTTCTTTAAGGAGCCTCAGTAAGCATTTCCTTCCAAAATTAAAAGCCAGAAGTGGTACTGTGAACAAATGCAAGCAGTGTGTGTCCGCACAGAATGTGCTACTGAAAGTGAGGACCTAGCAATTTGTTCCTGCATAGTGAAAAGGCTAAAAACTTTACTATTTAAAAGATGACACATGAATTAGTACCTTATTGAAATCTGGGAAAATATTCTGTTGCAAATTTAGTTTTTGTTCATGGAAAGAAGAAGGGTTATGGAGTATTTTGATTGACTCTACTGTATCTCTGTGTGGTTTGAATTTTTATGATTTTATATGTTTTTAAAAATGAAGGGAGTCTCAATATATGTTAACAGGTTTTTTGTTTGTCTTTTGTTTGTTTTTTTTGGTTTTTTTTTTAAAGAGTAAAGATCAAACTAAGGAAGAAGTTACATAGTTGCTGGCAAAGTGTGACATGAATATGTATCTGTTTCTACACTCAATAAAATAATTGGTTATTCTCATTATATGCTTTAAACATGGGTTATTCTATAATTCTCTATAAAATAAAAAGGACTCTAATGAAGTTTTTGGCATTAATACTAATTTTAATAAAGTACACAGTATGTTTTAAAACAATGATTTAAAGTCTACCACAAAAGTTAGTGAAATTATTTTCTTTATCTTCAATCTGAAATAGCTGTTGAACATCTGATCTGAATTATACTCAAGGCTGGGCTACCTAATTGTGATGCTTAACTCTGCAGTATGTATGCACATATGTACATACATATGAACAGGCTCATAAATCCTCTTTGCATTGCTCTTTACTATAAGGGCTTGTTGGGTTTTTTTCCAGATGGGTGCTTTTATGAGTCAAAACATTAAGAACATTTTCTGAATTTACCTCTAGGCATTAAGGCAAAAGAAGTATAGGTATTATAGCCTGCCTTGTTTTAAACATCACTATGCTACTCTGAATGACAGCTTATAATTTACAAGTAGGGTGTGGCTAATAAAGTCACTGAAGCAGACACAAGCATAGGTTTTCCCCTTATACACTCCTGGCCTGTCAGTCACGCCTCCCAAATGCTTTGTTGCACAGACATGCCAATAACTAAAACCACATTCTACCTGTTTTTGTGCCCAAAGGCTTTTAAAAGGCTATACAACCAAATCAGTGCTTAGAAATCCCAGATTAAAGCTCAAGACTTCAAGCCCAGGCTTTTATTTCATCTAAAATAGTAAAACAACCTTGTATTTTCTTAAAGTAATTGATATACTATATCAAGAATGATAAAATTATAACTTAACAAAGTCGTTAGGGTTTGGGTTTTAAATTGTGTCATTTCCAATGTTTTCTATACTTCTAAACAATATTAATATTAACAAATATTAAAACAAAATTTTCTGTGGCTTAGTGATATTTATGCATATCATACATTGGGAAAACAAACAACAAAAACTTAGGCTCTGCTGAGGACTATGTGGTTCCGAATAGTGTGTCCTTAGCTATTTTTGTCCTCTAATCTGTATGTTATCTATGTATGCTGTATGTGTGTATGGTAATTCTATACAATGCTTTAACTTCAAAGTGTAGATTTGAGTGGTGGAAACAGGCTTACAGACATTAAAAGTTTGTATATTTTTAATACTTCTTGATTTTAGAAAAGTGATTTCCATTGTACTAAATTTCAAAGGGAGACAATGGGGCTGTTGAGATTTCACTTCTTGTACACATTTTGGTATTACCATATGGGATAAGAAAGAAAGCAGAGAAACAGGGAACCATGGAAGGTGAACATCCAGCTTCAGACTGGATATGAATGACAGCTACATCTGTAACCTCAAGAGACTGAAGGGGGTTTTTAGTTCAAATGAATAGTGTGTTGGAAAATGGTGTCTCCAGCTTATATTTCGTTTTCTGGTGACTATGGTCTACTGGTTGGAACATTAAAAGGTTTTCTTTGTACTTTTTCATAATAGCATAGAGGTCTTGAATATCTTTTCCTTAGTTTGTAGGTATTAAAGGCATGTATGCTAGTGCTGAATGGTATAGCTTATAGTTTATTTTCTATATATAGTTTGTATAGAAATAAAATTTTGTGTATGACTCCTGGATGCAGTGACAAAGTAGAAAGAATCGAGCTGGAAAGACAGAAGTATCAGCGGGAGAGAAATAAAGGCTGGCTTGCAGAAGAACAGCTGGCCCAGGTCAGAAAGTCTTGTGGCATCAGGAGCCACAGTTCTAAAGCCACAAGATTCGGAAGAGACTTCCTTCTGAGCTAGGAGATCCCTGGGCTTTGGGTACCACAGTTTCAGAGACATGGGAGGAATTTCCCCAGGATCTCCAGGATAATTACAGATAATCTGTGTTTTGGGCACTGCTCATCCCTTTCCTAGACTTAACTTAGACAAGATCCACTGATGTCTGGGCTTACACACCGAAACAGCTGTTGTCCAAGGCTGTGGGTGTAGAGAAGACCTTCTCCAGGATAAGCAAGAGAAATAATGAATTCTCTAGCATTTTAACCATATTTCTAGAGAGGCAGGGCAACAGACAGGACCTTTCCCTTGTCCCAAGAGATAGTTGTTGGCAGTTCTGGCTTTTCCTTTTGATGCTAATAGCCACAGTCTCAGAGCAGCAGGCTAGGTCCCCAGGGAAGAGTAGAGGGCAGTATTAGGGTTTGGAACACTGAGTGCCTTTGTTCCTGGAGATGAAGGACTTGGCTGGAATCTTTCTCAGCTCCAGCGGAGCAAATGTGATGCCAGAACTTTCTGAACCAGAAACCCTAGGCTGGGATTCAAAGAATCAGGGCAGATAAAGCTGAGATACAGTCTCATATTCTGGAGGGTAGTGGTCCTAAAGCTCCATAAACACTAGGGCTGTCCTCTGCCCTGTTTTGTTGGCAGGCCCAAGTCTTCTGGTGGCATCCGAGAGGTAGATACTGGGCCATAAGGGCAGGAAGGTACCTGTCAGTGGTTGTTGAAGCCACTTGGATAGCATCATGTGTGTTCTTTCATGGAGACAGACTAACTGCATTTAAAAGTCTGTGAACATACTAGATTTCTGCCTTTAGGCATGCCAGTCAACTGCTAAGTTGTGGTTACTTGTACATGGTGCCCTGTCTTTCTCCCTTTGTGTAGACTCACCAATTCCACCCAGAGAGCCTAGATTGAGTTTTCAAGCTACTTTCTTCTTTCTCTGGATCACCTTTCCAACCTTCTGCATTTAGACTTCCTGTTACTTCCTTGGTGACAAGAGTTGTTCTGTGGTCTTTCCTGGCTCTTTCCTCTTAGTCTAGTTCTTGTCTGTAGCAATCATTTACAAGGCTGGTCCTAAACTCACAAGAGATCTACTTGGCTCTGCCCTCCTAGTGCTGGGATTAAAGGTGTGCACTACCACACCCACCCAGTTAGGTTTTTTTTAAAGATGGGGTCTCACTTTGTTGCATAAGCTGAACTAGAATTCATGGCCATCCCAGTTTCTCTTGTAAGTGGCATTACATTACTGATAGAACAACTAGCCTGACTTATACTCTATTCTTAGTGAACCGAGTTTTATTGCTACTAGCACATGGGGTCAGATGTGTCATTTCCTACTAGTGGGAACATGACACTGTTTTAGAGCATTTCAAATTTCTGAGTTAGGGATGCATAACCAAAATAGGGGCAATGACTTTTTGTGGAGATAAAATTCATATAACATAAAATTATTTCAACTCATTAAGAAGTGAACAATGCACTAATTTGATCTATATGGGTCAGTGGCATTTTGTACTAGTTATAATTACCCTTAGATGACACTGTGTGTGACTTATAGAAAAAACTTCAGAGTTTTTTCTTCTAAAGAAGACAGTGTATTGAGTAAAACACAAAAGAGCATTGGGTTCAGCAGCGTGCTGGCTTCTATTTGATTGTCAAGTTGAAGGAATTGAGACTCACTTTGAAGACAAAGTTTTGTGCAATCAGTGAGAGATTTTCTAAATTAGGTAAATGAGTTAGGAAGACCCACCTTAACTACCAGACTAAATAAAAATGGTCATCGCACTCTTCCTTTCTGCATGGGAAGTAGGACTAGCTGCCTCACATTCCTGCCACCATCTTGGACCACACCCTCAAGCCATGAGGCAAAATATACCCTTTCCCAAGGTGCTTTGGGCAGGACATTTTATTGCAGCATGGAAAAATGTAACTAAGTCAGTACAGTAACTGGTCCTAAACTCACAAGAGATCTACTTGGCTCTGCCCTCCTAGTGTTGCGACTTAATAGGCAGTAAGTAACATCTAGAAATGAAACAATGTGAACACAGTATGTGGCAGTGACTGTATGTAGACAGACCACAGTTAAAAACATGGTATGTGGCAGTGACTGTAGTGGACAG
>NW_021604569.1:8343063-8370155 GCF_004785775.1 Grammomys surdaster
AGACCACAGTTAAAAACATGGTATGTGGCAGTGACTGTAGTGGACAGACCACAGTTAAAAACATGGTATTTGGCAGTGACTGTAGTGGACAGACCACAGTTAAAAAAAGAAGGAAAACAAGAAGGAATTCCAAGTAGCCAAGAGAAGACCATAAGCTCACTGTAGCAGAACAGGCCTATAGTAATTACAATGAATAGAAGGGAAAGTAAGGTAACATGACTCAACACAGCAACTCATCTACAGTGAAGCAATCCAGTAAAAAAAACCAAGTAGGGTGTATGTGTGTATATGTATGTATGTGTGTATATGTGTGTATATGTATGTGCGCCTGTGTGAGCAAAAACGCATGCGTGCACGTGTGCCCATAAGTAAAGAAAAACATACAACAGAGAAGAAGTCTTCCTATTTGGATTCTTAATGTTACTCAGCATTATAATTCACTCATTTTAAAAATTACCCATTGAATTACTCAGGACTGTTATGCTTTTGTAACAGTCACATAAATCATTTCAAGGGACTGCAAATAAGTTTATTTCTCTCTTAGGACATATTCTGCTTCACTTAACTGAGGAGGACAGGGCATTGCTCTGTTCTCACTAAGCTAATCAAGATAATAAGGCCCTGCCGTCTTAAGCCTCTCATCTGGCAGCATCTGCACATAGGGAAAAGACTGGCAAGTTTTGCTTCTGATGTTCCAATGTAGCTGCAACATTATTTATTATCCAGAAAAGATAGAAAAATTAGAAAAGTTAGATATGTGTGAAGTCCAGTATTGATTTTAATATACATCTAACAAAATTTATCTCAAATGAAAATATAAATAAAGCCATGAACAATGCAGTCATCTGCTCTGGAAAGATGCTAGAGTTAAATTCCTGTGACAGAGCAATGGGTGGGTGTCTAGTGCAAGCTTCCTCCAGGTTCCTGCCTGCTGATTAGTAGAGGGAAGATAAGGATTAGTGTTCAATTCTGTCCATTTGTATATTCGCTTCAATCTGAACATTAAAAGAGTCTTAAACTAATGCATACTCTGTAATTTGTGGTTTTATATTTACTGTTTTAGCTAGCCTATATCAACAACACAAATGATGTGTTTCGTTGTGTCTTTAATTTTTGAGTTTGGATTGTGCATGTGGAAGTCTTTCCTTACATCATGAGTTCAGGGGTTGACCTAAGGCTGTCCGTGTTCACCCACTGAGCCATCACCACAGTCAGACCCAATCACGGTGGTGCTTTCATGCATGTATTCCTTGTACTTTGCTCAGATGGCCACAGCCTCCATCACTTTCTCCTGTCTCTTCATCCCCACTTCTGCAGGACCCCCTCCTCCCCATAAACTGTCCCCTCACTTTCATGTTATTCATGTTATTTTTAAACTAGAGTTTACATATAAGAGAAAATGCAGTTTTTATTTTTTTTTTGAGCCCAGCTTATTTCACTGAGTGATGGTCCATCCTGCAAGTGACAGAAAGCTTTATGGCCGAATAAAATTCCATTGTGTGCATGTGCATATTTTCTTTACTGACTGCTGGTGGCAGTCCAGGCTGATCCCTCAGCTTGCCAACTATGAACAATGGCACTGTAAATATGTGTGAGCAGTACCTCTACTTTATGGTGACTCCAATTCCTTCAGCTATATATCCAGGACTGCAATATATAACTAGATCAGTGTGATAGTTTAGGTTTGTTTTCCTTTGAAGTACCTCCATACAGATTTCTATACCAGCTAAACTAATGTACGTTAGTACATTAGATTGTCATCAGATTCTGTAAGAATTCTGATCCCCCATGAATTTGTTTTCATGTATCTACTTGCTATCTATGTTTCTTCTTTTGAGAAATGTCTGTTCATCTGCCTATTTGTCGATTGGGTAATTTAGAACTTGGGGTATAACTGACTGTTGAAAGCTGAGTCATAAATAGCTGTGGTTATCAGCAACAGACCTATATAAGATTGGTCCCATCAACATCCTACCACAGACAGAGGAATAGATCAGGAGGCCCCATCCTCCCTGAGGATGCAGTTAATGATCACTGAAGAGGGAGAGACATTTTCTTCCATGGTGGCCACTTGTAAAGTACCCATGCTACTGTGAACACTGCTTAAAGTAAAGGGAACAGCACTTTAGCAGGATTACTTTGGCTTTGGGTAGATCTACCATCTACCTTTTGTTGAAAGCCCATGTTGAGAAAGGAGTTTCTGATGACAGAATCCAGGAGAAGTTTCAGGAGACTAAGCAGCTAGGGAGATGGATCAGTGTTAGTGACTGCTGTGCAGACATGAGTTTGCTTTGCAACACCCTTGTAAACGCAGGGCCCAGCAATCTGTCTGTGACCCTGTGCTGGGCAGAAGGAGGTAGGGGAAGCTAATCCACTATGGCTTCTTGGTCATTCAGGCTAGCTACACTGGTGAGCTCTAGGTTCAGTGAAGAGATCTTGTCTCAAAACAAGAATGCAGAGAGCCACAACAGAAAACCCCTGAAACTGTATGTGTGCGCACCCACACAAAGAAAGGCAAGAAAATAGTTTTAATAGTTAAAGGAAACAATTTTGTCACTTCAACTGTTGGTCAACAAAGAAATATGGAAACTAATTACTTGTATCTTCTGGAAAACACTCTGAACCTGACAGACTTTAAGCTTCAACCTTTATCCCAATTGCCAAACATTCCCTTCTTTTCTGAGAAAATCTTAAAGTAAATTACTATTGAAAACCCTTTAGCCTGCTGTGGTGGTATAGCCAGCTGTAGCAATGTAGCCAGCTGTGGTGGTGGTAGTGAAGCTAGCAGTGGTGGTGGTGTAGCCTGCTGTGGTGGTGTAGCCAGCTCTGGTGATGCACTAAGGAAGCATAGGCAAAGCAGATGGTCTGAGTCCAGGGACAATTAGTCTACATAGTAAATTCCAAACAACAATAAAAGACCCTTTTAAAGTTTTCAAGATTTCTTAAAATTCCAGACGTGAGTCTTGGTGTTGTGTTCTATGCAGTGACATCACTTTGAATAAACAGAAGAAAGGTTATAAAAACTTAGCATGCACACCACCCGGCAGGAGAACATATGCCAGTTATTTCTTCTGCTTAAGTGAATCCATTTCAAACATCTAGATTGCCATCTTGAAAAAAGCTATATGCTTCATAAAATAATGAAACAAGATTTTGTACATATGATTACAGTAATATTCATAAGTAATATATTTATGAATAAATCTAATTCTGAACAAGATTGGAGTTTTTGAACAGAACTAATATTTTTCTCTTTCCCATTTTGTCTGTCTTCTGCCTTTGGCTGTGGCTCTGAGCACAGACCTGTCTGCTTCCTCCTTAGAAGCAGCTCAGAGAGAACATGACAGCTGGCTGCTATGAACAACACAAACAAAATTAAAATCAGCAGAAAATGGATCCAGTGTTTGAGGCATGCGCTCACTAAGCAAACTACCATGAAAGTTTAAATAAACTCAGCTAGCTCTAAATGCTTTCATTTGTAGTTCTGGAGGCAACTGAAGTGAGAAGCTATGATACCCAAGAGATGTAGGAGAAAGAATGTCTCCAACTGAAGAAAAGTAACTCACACAAATCTCTGTTAAAGTAGACTATTATATCATATTAATAATATAGCTATTATATTATAAATATAGCTGTCAGTTAAAATACCCACTAAACAAACAGTTCAGTCCTGTTTAATTTCAGAAAGTGCTTCCTACTCACAAGGGTAGAGACACTCAAAGTCTACAGAGCAAGCATCTCTTCGTAGAATGTATTTGCTTGCCATACAACAGCTCTGAAGAACCTGAGATGGGCTCAGAGCCACCATCTGGCAATGTGCGGCCAACACATCAGAGGCAACCTTGTTGGTATTGTTTAGCATATGTGGAAAACTATGAGGACAAAGACCCTTTCCCTCTCCCCCTCCTCATCCCCATGCCCCTCTCTCTCCATCTCTCTGTCTCTCTCCCCCCATCTGTGTGTATGTGTGTGTGTGTATGTGTGTGTGTGTGCGTGTGTGTGTGTGTGTGTGTGTGTGTGTGTGTATGTCTCAAAATTCTTAAATCACAGTAGTAAACCAGTATCATAGTTATGGCAGTGGCAGCAAGACATACAGGAATATCAATGAACTCCTAACATCAAAGTGGTCAATGACTCTGAACGAGCAGTATGCAGTCAAATGGGCATGGTCTTCAATTTCGCTCTGGAACTCTGAGACTGGGTCCTCATTTCTAAAGTTGAAAACTAATACTTAACTCCTATGGTTACTGTACATGAAAAACATGGCTATAACTGTGCCTAGTGAATAACATGTGCTAATTTATAGCAATTATTTTCCAGGAAAATTGATTTCTTTACACCAGTGGTTCTCAACCTGTGAGTCATGACCCTCTTGGGGTCATATATCATACATTCTGCATATCAGGTATTTACATTACAATTCATAACAATAGCAAAATTGCAGTTATGAAGGAACAAGGAAATAATTTTATGGTTGGAGGTTAAATGTTATTTACCTTTTTAAAATATTAATGTGTGTTTGCTTGTATGTATCTGTTAGGCTTGCAGACAGAAGTCTATCATGGCTGTCTTTT
This sequence comes from Grammomys surdaster, assembly GCF_004785775.1. NCBI lineage: Eukaryota > Metazoa > Chordata > Mammalia > Rodentia > Muridae > Grammomys > Grammomys surdaster. The sequence goes on from NW_021604569.1 coordinate 8,347,638, forward strand.
AAGAAGCTCCACTCAGCAGCTGACTCAGACAGATACCGACACCCACAGCCAAACAGTGGATGGAGCCTGAGGACTCTTATGGAAGAATAGGAAGAAGGATTGTGACTCAAAGGGGATAGGAACTCCACAGGAAGACCAACAAAATCAACTAACCTGGACCCCAGGGGCACTCAGAGTCTGAACCACCAACCAAAGAATATACACGGGTTGGATCAAGGCCTTTCTGCTCATATGTAGCATATGTGCATTTAGGCCTTCATATTGGTCTCAAACAACTGGACAGGGGCTATCCCAAAAGCAGTTGCTTATATGCGAGATATTCTACTAGCTAGGCTGCCTTGTCTGGCTTCAGTGGGAGAGGAATCTTCTGTTCAATGGCATCCTAGAAACACTCCAAAGCAAATACCTCACCTAATATCATTCCTAATAGGGACTATTCCTAGAATCAAACCAGAGACCACAACACACATTTAGCCTGGGTTAAGAATCAATGTATAATAATAGATTGACCACATACTTTATATTGTGCTGAGGACTGATGTCAATCGGACTTCTCAGTATTCTACTGCAAACATCACAATCACAAAACAAAGTCTTCTTTAAAAGAAAATCTTAAGGGGATGCCCACACTTACTTCTCACCCAACATAAGCCATTTACTCCCTATTTAGTAACGTGAAACATTAACTAGGTAGAAATTAGTGTATACTCAAAAATAAGTCACTAACATCTAGATTTTATAGGCATTGTAGCTTATCACAAGAAATTATTACAAACGCATGCCAAGTTTTAATTTGAAAGGAACTATTAATAGCTAGCCATTGCTAAGCTTACTCTTTGCCAGTCACTGTGCAAAGCATCGATTAACTACCATCAATCCCATCCTAATCAATAGCATAGGTACTAAACATTTGTTGAAGACAGAACAGCTAGGCACAGAGAAGGTCTTGGTAGTAAACAGCTGAGTTTCAAAGGTCAGCTGTCACCATATTGCATTCTATAAACTTAATCAGCCATTCTTATAAATCTTCCCAGGTTTAATCTTATATTTAACACAACTGAACACATTAATTCCTTAAACAATACCTGAAATAATTAAGTAGCATAAAAATGAATAAATCCTCTGTTTAGGTCAACAAAATTTTCAACTGCCTCAATTTACATTATTATATAGTTATTATACATTATTGTATATGTTATACATAGCACATACTATTAAATATTATATAGATTACGTACAATATATATGTGTATATATATACATATATATATACACATACATACATTGTTATAATAATTACCTTTATTATAATAGAGCTATTGCGTTTTGGCTTATAGGATTTGAGTTTTCCAAAATAATTTAAAGTATAGAATCTCATCTATGCATTTTCTTTATTTTAGCTCTTCTTGTCAAATGAATAAGCAATATAAATATATCATATAGTACAAGAAAAAATAGAAAAAAATGCAAGAAAAAATAGAAGAGACAAACTATTTTAAATGTTGCCACTACCATTAAATGCTTATAAAGGCAATTTTGTTTTATAGGGATTAGTCACATGGCTATGTTACATCATGTCAAAAATGACTCTCTTTCTCCCTGAGAAACTCTACAACAGTTAGAACTTGACTGGTTTGCTCTGGCTCTATGGTGCTGCACCCCCTTCTGTACTATACCTCAAGAGCTGCGCTTGAGGTATTGAAGAGAGCTGAGAAGTGCTGATTTGGGGAGCAAAAATAACCAAAGCATAACATGACTTATTGGGGAAGACATTATAGTATTTTTCAAGCACTCCCAAAGTGGGAATCTTCTACAAAATGGGTTTAGGAATTATACAGACATGTGAAAACAATTCTACTATGGTCCTGGAAGATTGTTTGTTTGTTTGTCATTTTGAAATAGAAGAACAATGAGAAATAAGAATTTTTATATCCAACTTTCAATACTGGAAGTTTCAGCAGCATTAGACAAGCTGAGTTTAGAAACAAAAAAGTACATGTAGACGAACTGTCATTTTGCTATGTTACATACAAAACCTTTCATTTTGTTATAAAGTTTAAATGGACTTTAACAGTCAGTGTAGGTTTTGGGTCAACCTTTACAATATGGCATTGAATAGGGACATTAGCAGCTTGTGAGAAATGTGTTCCCCCAACACACACACACAAATACAGGCATGCACAAAACCTGAAACACCATGATAAAAGAGAGAGTTATTTTAATATATGACATAACTATTTATCAGCACAGTGTTGGTTCATATCAGCACTGATGATATGTCTCTTTCTCCCCAGATCTCATGAAAAGACCAAGTGGGACCAGTGAGATGGCTTAATGGGTAAAGGCACTCACTCCAAGCCTGGCGATCTGAGGTCAGTCCCTGGAATCCACATAGAGGAAGGACAGAATCAACTCCCACAGGCTTTCTGTCCTCAACACATGTGTTTTGGTGCACAAAAACAAAATAAATATATAAGTAATATGTTTTTACATTTTGTTAAACAGTGACCTTAGCCATTACTACCTATCAATTTCTTTTAAAATTTCAAATTATTAATAAAAATGGTATAATTTCAGAAAGCTTAATAATTCATGCTTTTAAATATAGTGTGTTACAAAGAGTAATTAAAATAAATCAATTATGCCCTACAGATACAATAGAAATGACACTAAGAATCTCCTAGAACCAAAGTACTTTTTCAAAATTTTTATTTTAGGTGCATTGTCGTTTTGCCTGTGTATACGTCTGTGCGAGGTTGGACTACCTAGAACTGGAATTATAGACAGTTGTGAACTGCCATGTGGGTGCTGAGAATTCAAACTGGGACCTCTGGAAGAACAGCAAGTGCTCTTAACCGCCCAGCCATTTCTCCACCCCCTTAACCAAAACACTTTTAACAACGTGAATTAACCCTTACCGACTCCAGAGGATATTGACTCGACATCAATGTCATGTGCCCTTCTTCTTGCCACTTCAGCCAATGCCAGTTCACCCGTATCCAGGGCAAGGTAATGAATATCCTTTGGAAATAAAGAGACAAAGGATTGACTAAAATGTAATCTTGATAAAGTTATAAAGTGAGTCCAAGAAGAAAAACTCTTCAGATAACAAAACAGATATGGACAATCCTTTTTTTCCGTTTTAAATTTATTGGTATTCTTTACCAGATGAGGGTAATTTTTCTTTGAGAACATGGTTGTAAATAATTATTTTAAACCATAAGGTAAAAAGCATGATTCTAGTAAACTGACACTAACACTTAGTTTTATGAAAAGTTAAAACTTTACTTGTGCCTGTGTGTGTATAGCTAAGGATTTAGTGGGTAAGGGAGTTTCTACACACACACACACACACACACACACACACACACACACACACATGCAGTTGCTATGTGTTCCAGGCTGGTCTCAAACTCTTAAGCTGAAATGATCCTCCCTCCTCCTTCTACCTTTCAAGTAGCTTGTCCAAACATTGTATGCCATTGCATTCTCTCTAAGAGAGTTGACTATAATTATACTAAGTTCTCTACAAGGAATATTACATAGAACTTTATTTTTATGAGCCTCAAAAATATGTGTTAACACTGATACTACTTTTTAAAACTCAGGTTACATATAATTATTACATATATTATATAATGTAATTCCAGTCTCAATTTTTTTAATCTAGTAGAAACCCAAATCATTATAAGTGAATTGTTAATTATAAAAACTGAAAGACTTCAATGGAAACTATTTGTACATACTGAAGCTAAAGAGGAAGGAGCTGATCTTTGATCTCAATGTTGAAGGATTATATTAGCAGAAAGCAGCAGTGTAAAGGCCAGCTGGTGCATGTATGTGAAATGCTTGACCCGCTCTGTGAAGGGATACAGGTATATCACATAGAAGACACGTTGGACGTGCAGAAGAAAGTAGTGGAAATTACAGTGGATAAACACAGGAAGTACATGCTGAAAAGAGCTCTAGAATGTGCAGAATGGTCACAGGAATGAAAATTCTACTGCAATAAAAATGGAAAAAGGATATAAACAGGCAGTCTATAATGAATAAATATAAATGCCCTATAATTATGTAAAGATATTTCATATTATTCAAATAAATGTAAATCAAAAAAACTAATTTCTGAATTTTTGAATTATATGAATTTATAGGAAATAAAATGTCATACTTTGATATATGCACAGTATGCAATGAATCATCACATCAGAGAGTTAACATTCATATTGGCTAAGTTTCTAAAAGTTAATGATTGGTTGCAAAGCTTTGGGAAACAAGCACATTTACTTAGAACACAGTTACTAAAGACTTTAGAGATTAGGGGTTAGCAAACTGTGCCCAATGTGTCAGACTAGCCAGTGTTGGCACATTCCTTAATGTAAGAATGGCTTCTAAATTTTTAAATGGTTGAAAGATCTGTGTTCAACCACCGGCCATGAACTTTGAAGGGCTGTGGAATTAGCGTGAGCTGCAGACTTGAAAATGTTTTAAACTAAAATTACAAGGGAAAATTGCTTCTGTGAAACACACTGTGATAAAAATCATTCTGATGAGAACTAAGGTTGTTTGAATTGCAAGTCATGCCAGGACTACACTGTCAAGGGATGTGTTTTTTAAAGTGATATCTTCATTCCTATAAAAATTCCCAGAAATATATTGTAATTTTAAACCAAAGCAATGTTTTTCAGGTCTGTATGCATGTATAGAAAAAAATTACATATTCCGAAAATCCATTTGGTGCACAATTGAGGAGCTTCTACTAGAAATGATTTGCAATGTAATGACATGCTAAAGACATTCTAGCCTTTCAGTTAATAGAATTCTAAAAATGCTTCCAACCTGTGAATGTACTCAATGAAAGCCATGTCTCATGGATACATGCTAGCATTTGACAGTAGTGGTATATATGTGTGGAAAGATATTTGCAAAGGTTTTTGAACTATGGAAGTCTCATCATAAGTCAGCATCAACAAATCAACCTTTATGATAAATTGGAGGTTTGGGACCACTACTGTTATAGTTCAGAAAAGCTCCACTTTTCATATTTGTAAACCTATATTCAGTATACATAATTATATGATATTTTAAATTTCACCAATAAAATGTTTATGGAGGGGTATGGGAGATAGCTAGGTGAGTAAACGACTTGCTACACAAGCTTAAAGAGAGAGGATACACAGAAACTACATAATGTTCCCTCCAAGAAACACACTTCATTATCAAAGATGATGCTACCTTGGAGTAAAAAGATGGGAAAAGGTATTCTAGCAAGATGAACTAGGAAAAGATGAAGTCAGAGCTAATTCAAATACTGAACAAAGTAGACTTGAAACCAAAGCAAGACAGAAGTAATAAAGAAAGTCACTACATATTAAGGGAACAATATATAAAAAGCACATTTCAACTCTAAACATATAGGCACCAAACATGGTAGTCAATTTCATTAAACAAATATAACTAGATATGAGGTAATATATTAATGGAAATCCAGCAGTAGTGGGTATCTTCAATATTCCACTATCACAAATAGGTCATCTGGATTAAAAACTGAAGAAAAAAATGGAGTTTAATGATACCACGAATCAACTGGACCTGACATACCCACAGAACATTCTGTACAAAAGAATACACTTCCTTCTCATCAGCCCATGGATGTACACTAATTCATATATCAGGACACAAAGAAGGTTTCAGTAGCTCCAATATTCTATTTCACCACATGAAATGTTGGAAATAAACAGCAAGAGAAAGTAGAGAAACTCACTGAGATTACACAATCTAACGATGAATAACAAATGGGCCATAGAAGAATTCAAGAAGGAAATTTAGAACTTCTAGATTTAAATGAAAATGAAAACACAACATACTAAAATCTTTGGGATACAAAAACCATTCCTAAAGCCGGGCAGTGGTGGCGCACGTCTTTAATCCCAGCACTTGGGAGGCAGAAGAAGGCGGACTTCTGAGTTTGAGGTCAGCCTGGTCTACAGAGTGAGTTCCAGGACAGCCAGGACTACACAGGGAAACCCTGTCTCAGGAAAAACAAAAAACAAAAAAACAAAAAACAAACAAACAAACAAACAAAAAACAGTCCTAAGAGGGAGGCTTATAACTATAAACTAAAAACAACAACAAGAACCACACACACAAGAAAAAACAAACAACAAAAAACCACACAAAAGAAAAAGAACAAACAAACAAAGACCTGAAAATACAAATCAATAACTTAATGATGGGCCTTTGAGAAAACCAGACAAACACAAAAGTAGTAGTCATGGAGAAATAATTAAGACAAAGACAAAGGTTAATGAAATAGAAACAATCCTTAACTGAATTAACCAAAAGAAAGAAGAGCCAAACAAAAAACTTTAGAGATGAAAAGGGGAGACATCACAAAAGATACTAAGTGACTGTTGATTACTCAACCCTAAACAGGACATTAATACAACCACTTCCAAGACTCAAGGAACACTAAGAAAATGGGCAGAAAGAACATACAAGTTGGATGCTGGGGAGAGGGCAGGAAACATTGTCATTGGGCATGACATGGCCTTTGCACTGGGGGTGGTGAAGCTTAGACCTAGTGGGCCACAAAAGTGAAACAAGAAGAAGGATTTGGGGGTGAATACATTAAAATACATTGTATGAAATTCTCAAAGAATTAATAAGACATTGTTTTAAAAGTGAAAAAAATATGGGAGTAGGAGTGGCACTTGTATAGGAGGGGCTGGGCCTATCAAGAGGGAGAGGACACAGGAGGGAGGGCTCAGTTTGTGTGTTGACAATGTACCATATGTACACATGTATGATGTTCTCAAAGAATGTTTACTATGTATCAAATGCTGAGGTAAATTGGCTTAGAAACTTAGTGAAGTTTAAACTTTGTCCCTTCTTACTTGTCTCAGCTTTTCCTGTACACAAGCTTCAATCAGAAAACATAAGTTTTTTTCTAAAGAACTACACAGGCACAGTGGCATATGCCTATAATCCCAAAACTCAGTAGGAACTAGTGAAAAAACAACTTTAAGTCTAAATTTCATAGGAGAAAATAACAAATATAAAAGCAGAAATAAATTAAACATAGGAGTGGGACAAAAGAACAAACAAGCTGAAAGCTGGTTATTCTGAAAAGACAAAAGTTGACAAACTTATTGCTAGACAATAAAAAAGAAGATTTGAATACAATAAGAAATAGAAGAAATTACAACTCATAGCAAGAAATTCAAAGGTTTATTAGATAATAAGGGCAACTCTACACCACGATTCTTTGAAACTTTCATATACAATTTTGATATTTGAGAAGAAATTTAAGAGTTGCTAGAAAAATCTTCAAGAATAGGAAATCTGAATAAAAGTTGGTTCCTGACTCACCTTTGCTTACCAATACCCCAGATGAGACAAGCTCCCTTGCCTCAAGTTTTTAGACCTTGTGGAACAGAGAATCAAAAAGAGAAATTATAATGACTCTTGTATTTTTCTTAAATGTGACCAGTTATTCGGACTCAATCATGGTCTGGTCTAGAAATCAATATAATATTGGAAATAACAGTCTTCATTTGGAAGGCTGGTTCTGGACATTTTCAGAGACATATTTAGAAGTTAGCTGCAGTTCTCTATGATGTTATGTTAGCAAGAGATAAAGTTGGAACAGGATCTGGATTTCAAACAAGTACTAGTACATGTGTTAAGGCTCTTTAAATTGTCAAGTTAAAAATGCTTTTGTTTCTTCTATGGTATTTAATGTAAGTTGCATTGATTGTATACTTTCTAATTGTGTTAGTGTGTTGAAACCCGGTATGTCTGTTACGGAGGTCTATCAACCAACTTTTGTTTTATTGCCCTGAGTATCACAGAACCTTGGTCTTCTGGAAAAAGTTTGCAAGTAAGTACTGGAAGAAGTGAGTCAGGCTTTAAGCAGAAGCAAGAGGATAGTGGGCTTGATTATTGCTGGTATAACAGCTTTAATTACATTAATTGCTAGTACCATTGCTTCTGCAATTATTTTGACACAAGAAGTTAAGACAGCTAATTTTGTTAATCATTTAGCAAAGAATGTTACTAATGTGTTGAATATACAAGAGGATTTAGATAGGCATTTGGAACAACGGATGGATTCTCTTTATCCTATTCAAATTATTGGAAGGAGGTTCAGAGTTTAAGAGTAATGAGCTATCTTGAGGGTCATGCCAAATACCATTGGATTTGAGTTCTAAAATTTACAGTGGTAGTCATTATAATTAGGAAAAAGTTTAAAGATACTTGTAGGGTATTTGGCATAATTCTAACACCTCTCTGGATGTTTTAACTTTGCATAGTGAGCTTATGAATTTAAAGAATGCTGTTCTGCTGAGCATTGATGGGGTAGATACTGCTAATAAAATTACTCATGGCCTGAGATGAGTTTCTAATTTGGTCAAGCTTCAAGAATGGCATATATAGCTTGATTATGCTAGCCCTTTTTGTCCTGGGAATACTCTTATTCCTGCTCATTGTATTAAAGCTTGTCTTTAACAACATCAACATGTTTGTAGCCAAAGTACATGGCTTTAACCTAAATATGGAACCCTAGACAGAGTTATTAAATTAACAGGCTGGCAAACCAAGAACACGTAAGATTCTGCACAGAGCCTTACCAACCTAAGACAGAAATGCAGTGCTTTTGATATTGCATATTCCATTATGGGTTAGGAAGGCATTCTTGTCAGAATGACCTAAGACAGGCTCAGTCTTGTTTATGAAATAAGAAAGGAGGAGAGGCTTTTGGGACTGCTTGGCAAGAATCTGACAGGGTCAAGGACAAGGAAATGGGCTGCTTGGCAGGAATATGGCATTGGCCAAGGACAAGGAAGGGGGATTCAGGCAGGAAGTTAACATTAGGCTAGAATAAAGAAGTAATTTCAGGCAGGATTCTAAATATTAGACTAGAACAAAGAAGTAATTTCAGGCAGCAATCTAAACTTTAGGCTAGAACAAGGAAGTAGGCTTCAGACATGAAATGACTTTGGGCTAGGACAGGAAAGTTGGCTCAGATATTTTGGTCATCCTGATAAGCCCTCAGAAACAATGATCACAGGAGTGTTCATGGAATTTCTTTATTGCCTTTCTTGTTCTTTGACTATTTGTGTTTATTGTCTTGCTTGTGTCTTGAGTATTTGCCTCTATTGTATTGCTAGTTCCTGAACCTAGAACTGACTTTAATACTTGCATGTAATTAAAATGGTATAAAAGCAAAAAGGAGAAGGGGGGATGGGATGGGGGTTTCTAGCAAGGGGAAATGGAAAGGCATCTGAAATGTAAATACATAAAATATTCAATAAAAAATATTCCTTAGCAACTCAGTTAAAAAAAAAAAAGTTGGTCCTTAAACTGAAAAGGTATAATAAAGGAAACACTTAGGAGAAGAGTTCCAGGACATGGGTCTAAAAAAATAGGACTCATAAACACAGATAAGATCAACAACAGGAAAGCAGGACTCCAGCACACTAAAGGTTTCCTCCTAGCAAAGGAATCCCCTAATACAGCGAAAACACACATGGATTGGGGCCAAATATTTGAAAACCTCACACTTGCTAGAGGCTAACATCTGAAACACTACCCTGATCTGATTATCATGTTATATAAGTATTCTGAGTTATTATATTCTACCTTTATGTCCTCTACTATCCTGTCTTGTTCCTCTTTGTCCTCTTTAGACATTTAGTTTCCCTTTACATCCCATCTTCTACTTCCACGCCATATATGTCTATGTGTATATATATATACATATTTGTATATATCTAGATTATATATGTCTAGATTATACATATGAGACCAAATACACACTATTTATGTAAGCATGACTTATTTTCCTAAATATGATGAACTATCAGTCCATCCATTTTCCTGGAAATAGGATAGTATTATTATTATTAGAGCTAATAAAATTCCATATTTTTTTCTCCAGGCTTTTTAGCATGCAGGGATAATAAATTTTGTCAAAGACTGTACATGTAGCTATTGGAGTCATCTTGTGATTTCTGATCTGAAGTCTACTTATATATTCTAAGACTCCCATTTCATTGATTTTCCTCAATGAACCACCCTTGTATTCCTGAAAGGAAACTAACAGTTCTTGGTGTATAATTTTCTGTGTTCTTTACTTTGGTATATTATTAAGAATTTTACATCTATGTTTGTGCTGGTTGGTTTTGTCAAGTTGACACAAACCTAGACATACCCAGAAACAGGTAATCTCAAGAGAGAAACTGTCTTTGTCAGACTAGCCTATGAGCATCTCCATGGGTTATGTGTGTGTATGTGTTGTTGTTGTTTTGTTTTGTTTTTGATTCATGGTTGATATGGAAGGGCTTAGCCTACATGAGTAAGAGGGGAAAAAATACTTTCCTCCCTAAGTCACTTCTGATCATGCTATTTATCACAAGAATAAAAACAAAATTAGAAGTATGTTCACTAGGAATATTGAACTTAAAGTTTATTTTGTTTTTTAATATCCTTACCCAGTTCTGGTGTCAGGGTAACACTGGTTAGCATGAGTTGGGTAATGGACTGTCCACTCTTATTTTCTTCTGCAGTTTGAAGAACACAACACCTTAAAGTGAATGTAACAGGGCATGGGATTTTCTTTGTTGGGAAATGTTTTCTGAAATAGTATGGTGGTATTAATGAGAATGGCCCCCACAAGCTCATATATTTGAATGCTAGTCACAGGTAGTCGAAGTGTTTGAGAAGAATTAGAAGGTGTGGCATTGTTGGAGGAAGTGTGTCACTGGGAGTGGGCTTTGAAGTTTCAAAATCCTACACCTAGCCCAGTGTCTGTCTCTGTCTCTCCCTGCTTTTTCTATGTCTCTGTCTCTGTCTCTCTCTCTGCCTGCTGCCTTGAGATCAGGATGTAGCTCTCAGCTACTTCCCCAACATCATGCCTGACTGTCTACTGCCATGCTCCCTACTATAATGGTAATGGACTAATTCTCTGAATCTATGAGCAAGTCCCCAATTAAATATTTTCTTCTATAAGTTGGTCATGGTCTCTCATCACAGCAATAGGTGAGATCTAATAATGTAGCCTAGACTGGTGACTCACAGCAATTCTGTCTCATCCTCCAAAGTAAAGGACTGTAAATATATGGCATCATGCCTTATTCTAGGAAACTACTAAAACTTCAATTTCATTGCTCATTATAGATGTTTAACTGTGTATGTATTTTTTATTTATTTTAGCAAATCTTCTACATTTATCCACTTCTAGATTCCCAGGCATTTGTCTTTATTTAATTTAAAAATTATTATTTTCTGTGTATGTATCAGTGTTTTGCTTGCAAAAATTTAAGTGTAAACTATGTGTTCTGATGCCACAGAGGCCAGAAGATGGCATCAGATTCCCAGAAAGTTACAGATGATTGTGACTACTGGGATGTGTTAGGTTAGGCTGTATGGCTGTTGGAAATTGAACCTGGGTCCTCTGGAAGAGGAGCCAATGCTTTTAACCAGTGAGCCATCCCTCTAACTCCCAGGTTGTTTTTTGAAAAATAAATTGTCATACTATTCTCTAATTATTCCCCTGGATTTCAGCAGAATCTGTTGTAGTGTCTATTTTTCCATCCCTAACTTTATTAGTTTGGGTATTCTCTCTTTGTTTTGGTAACTTTGAATAAAAATATGACAAACTTGTTTATTTTTTCAAAGAGGTCTTTGATTAAGGCTATGTATTGTCCTTTCAGTTTCCAGTTAATTAATTTATGCCATATTATTATTGCTTATAGCCAAGTGCCTTTGGGTTTGGTTAGTTCTTGATGAGAGGTTAGGATACATCATTAAGTTATTTTAAATTTTCTTGAGTTTTCTAGCCTCTGATTTTAGTGGGATTGCTTCAAGTTTCTCTCCATTTAGCTTGATGTTGGCAACTGGTTTGTTGTATATTGCTTTTACTATGTTTAAGTATGAACCTTGAATTCCTGTTCTTTCCAAGACTTTTAAGAATAAGGGGTGTTAAATTTTGTCAAATGCTTTTTCAGCAACTAACTGAAATGATCATGTGATTTTTTTCCTTTGAGTTTGCTTATACAGTGGATTTTGTTGATGGATTTCCATATATTGAACCATCCCTGCATCCCTGGGATGAAGCCTACTTGATGATGTTGAATGATCATTTTGATGTGTTCTTGGATTTGGTTTGCAAAAATTTTATTGAGTATTTTTGCATTAATACCCATAAGGGAATTGGTCTGAAGTTCTCTTTCTTTGTTGGATCTTTGTGTGGTTTTATTATCAGCATAACTGTGGCTTCATAGAATGAATTCGGTAGTGTTCCTTCTGATCCTATTTTGTGGAATAGTTTGAAGAGTATTGGAATTAGGTCTTCTTTAAAGATATGATAGAATTCTGCACTAAAACCATCTGGTCCTGGGCTTGTTATTGTTGTTGTTGAGAGAATTTTAATGACTGCTTCTATTTCTTTAGGGGTTATTGGACTGATTAGATGGTTCATCTGCTCCTGATTTAACTTTGGTACCTGGTATCTGTCTAGAAAATTGTCCATTTCATCCAGATTTTCCTGTTTTGTTGAGTAGTAGGATCTGATAATTTTTTTTTAATTTTGTGGGACTGCATAAGGGTATCCTGGGTCATGGTTGAGCAGGTACCTAGAACCCTGAGATTCTCCGTGGAATTCTTCGTACCAGCAGGAGTTCAGTCCCTCCCATCATCCAGGATCCTGAAAAGCAGTCACATAGATCTCCATAGAGTCACATAGGCCAGGCTATAGGCCTCAGGCCCTAGAGATTTACATACTAATGAAGGCCAGAGGGTAGAGCAAATTAAACATTCCTCCCCCCAGATCCTCCCCCTTTCTCCCTCCCTATATAACTCGGGACTGCCCTGAGTTTTGGGGGGTACACCTAGATCCATCTATTATCCGCCATGACAATAAACCTTTTTGTAACCAAGGACTTCCTTGTGTTACTGGGGCCTGCCACCGCCAAGGCCTCCGGGCTGCTAGAACCATAGGACCTCTTCTCTAATGTGGGACAGGCCACGGAGGTGGAAGCCCCTCCGGGGCTTGCACCCCTGTAGCGGCCTTCTTAAATTTTCCCCACATAATTTCATCGGTTTCTGTTGTTATTTCTCCCTTTTCATTTCTGATTTTGTTAATGTGGATACAGTCTCTGTGCCCTCCAGTTAGTCTGGCTAAGGGCTTATCTATCTTTTTCTCAAAGAATCAGCTCCTGGTTTTGTAGAGACTGTATTCAGAGGTTAGTTAGGCACAGTCCCTGGTTGAGGGATGGGGCCACCTACCCTTCTCAAAATTTTAACCCAGAATTGCTCCTGTCTAAAGGAAATACAGGGACAAAGAGTGGAACAGAGACTGAAGGAAAGGCCATCCAGAGACTGTCCCACCTGGGGATCTATCCCATATGCAGCCACCAAACCCAGATACTATTGCTGATGCCAAGAAGTGCTTGCTGACAGAAGCCTAATTTGGATGTCTCCTGAGAGGCTCTGCCAGAGCCTTACCAATACAGATGCAGATGCTCACAACCAACCATCAGACTGAGCAAGTGGACTCCAATGGAGGAGTAAGGGGAAGGACTGAAAGAGCTGAAGGAGTTTGTAACCCCATAGAAAGAACAACAATATCAACCAACCAGACACCCTAGAGCTCCCAGAGACTAAACCACCAACCAAAGAGTACACATGAAAGGACCCATGCCTCCAGCTGCATATGTAGCAGAGGATGGCCTTGTCTGGCATTAAAGAGAGGGGAAGTGGTGGGGTGAGAAACGGGTGGTGGAGAAGCACCCTCATGGAGGCAGGGGGGTTGGATGAGGGGTTTTCAGAAAGGAAACCAGGAAGGGGGATAACATTTGAAATGTTAATAAATAATCAATAAAAGATTTAAAAAATTTTCTCTGAGTTTTCAATGTAACTATAAATTTTTCTTGTATAACCACTTTGCTGTATCCCAAAGGCTCTGATACAATATACTTTAATTTTTTCTTGATTTGAGGAGTGTTTTAATTTCCTCCCTCATTTTGTCAATGAATCATGAATCATTCAGTAATGTGCTGTCATTATGCTCTAATAGAAGACACAACTTTGATTCCCAGCACCCACAGAGTTGCTCAAACTCATTTGTAACTCCAGATTGAGATGACATAACGTCCTCTTGCCCATGAGTACTGTATGCACACTATGCACACACATACATGCAGGATAAACATTCATATACATGATATAAATATTTAGAGAAAAAATTATTCTAAAATAATGTACTATGAGTCTCCTATTTTTGATGGTTTTTACAGTTTTTCTTGCTACTAAATTCTAGTTTTCTTCCACTATTATGTGATGAAACATAAGAAGTTATTTGATGTTGTGTACTTGGTAAGATTTGCTTCTGGTCCAGACAGTGCTGTCTTTTAGAGAGGCCCCCTAAGTTGCTGAGATGATACAAATTCTCTATATGCTACATGAAATGAATTTATATTCTCTGTATGCTGTATGAGATCAATGAATATTCTCTATACACCGTGGAATACTCTGCAAACATTATGTTCATCTAAAGGTGTAACTTAAGTAAAATTTTTGTTTCTAGTCTGAAAGGCTTACCTATATGTCAAATAAACTAGTATTATTGCAACACTTATGTGACATTTTATATCCATTAGTGTTTGTTTAGGAAATGGTGCCAACATTTGGAGCATTCATATTTAGAACTGTTGAATCTTCTAGCTGTTTTTTTCTCTTTTTCACATGCACTGGACATCTCTCTTTCTCTTCTAATATGGTTTGAAGCCTAGCCAGGAGCAGAATAACTTGCACAGCTGTTTCAGCTGTTTTCCTGATAAATTTACTTCCTTCTTTTCACTTTCAGTCTGTGACATCCTTTACTAGTGAAGTGAGCTTCTTGAAGACAAGAAATAATTGAACCTTCTTTTTAAATCTAGAATCTAGTCTGTATGTTTTAATTGATAAATTGGTGTTATTTATATTTATTCAAAAAGAACTGTTAATTCTTCTAATTCTGTTGCTTGTTTTCTGGTTTGGTTAATGTTCAGTTTTTCTTTCTTTCCTATAATTATTACTTGTAAAAATGAGATTATGTAATACATTATGTGGATTATAGGAGGAATGAATACATGTTGTTGCTACATTCTTACATTAAATATAAGAAATACCATTTGAAAAAAAAATATGGTCATAACTTACAGACATGTATCATAGAAGAGCAGGAGGGTATATAGAACACAGCTTTGGACATGCCTGTAAGGGGATTTCCAGAGTGGTATAACTTAAGAGGAAAGACCCACAGTGAGTGTAAGCAGCACCCTCACACACAGTGGGCACATGAAGATGGGGGAAGAATGAGGGCTGAGCATCAGCAGTCATTCTCTCTGCCTCTTGACTGAAGACTCAATGTGAGCAGCTTCCTAATGACTCCACTGCTGTGATCTCTTGACCACAATGCATTCTACCCTCCCAAACCATGAGCCAAAGCAAACCCTTTCCTTTTATAAGTTGTTTTTAGTCATAAAATGAGAAAAGTAACTTAACACATTCTGGAAATACCAAATGGGCAATAAGCTGAGTTTGCAAGGGCCTACCTACAATCCCATCACTTCAGAAGTTGAGGCAAGGAGATTATCACAAGTTCAGTGCTGCCTTGCTTAAAAAAAAAAAAAAAAAAAAAAAAAAGTCGGCTACTGCTGGAAAGATGGCTAAGTGGAACTAAGATTTTAAGAAATACACATGAGAAGTAGCAACCAAATGCAATGCTGAGCTCTGTGTGCATCAAGAGGAAAATCCTTGTCACAAGTAACTTATTGTCAGTCTTTAAAAAAATATCAGGATAAGAAATATCAGGATAAGTGTTTGTATTTTATTTAGTCTGCATATCTATTTTTAATAATGAAGGGTGGCAAAAACAAAACAAAGAACAACAACAAAACACAAAGAAACCTCTAGAGTTAGGGACACTGTTCCACTGGAAGAGTGTTTGCATAAAAAGCATTCATAAGCATGAGAAAGGAAAGAAAGGAAGAGGGCTCAGGAACAAAGTAAAACATGGGTGTCAGTCCTTGAGCAAGAGTTGCCAAGCCATGAATCTTGATAGGTAGTATTGGCATTGTCACTAAATGTAAATATTGGTAATTTCCAACTTGATTGCACTTTTAGCCCAACAGCTATTCTAGTTGCTTTTCTGTTGTCATAAACACCACAACCAAAAGCAACTTGGGAAGGAAAGGGTTTATTTCAGCTTATACTTCCATGTCTATCCATCATTGAAGGGATTCAGGGAGGGACTAAACAAGGCAGGAACTTGAAGTAGAACCATGGAGGAACTCTGCTTACTGGCTTCTTCAATGCTAGCTTTCTTGTACAACCTACATCTACTTGCCTAGGGATGGTGCTACCAACAGTGGGCTGGTCCTTCTTACATTAAGAATCAATCAAAATAATTCCTCACAGACATGGCCATAGAGCAGGCTAACTGAGACAATTCTTCAATTGAGGTTTCCTCTTCAAAGTGACTCTTGTATTGAGTCAAGTTGACAATAAATGCTAAACAGGACAGCTGAAAATGTCCTTAAAAAGTACATTTTAAGGATTGAGGGTATGAGTAAGTGCAGAGAGCTTACTTCAAATGTAAAGAGTCCTAGATTCCATCCCCTGAAATTTAAAACAAAACAGAACATGTTTTTAATTTTTAAGGCATATTTTATTAAGAGAATTATTGGATGAACTCCAGGATATATAATTTAAAAGAATAATCATAAACTTCAAAGAATTCATGGAGTTTAAAAAAGGCAAAAATATCCCAATGAGCTTAAAGAGAATGTAGTCAAAGAGAATCAATGCCTGAGTAATGCTCAACAAAACACAAAGATAAGGTTGAATAAAATGATAAGGAAAATCCAGGATTTGACAACCAAATTCAATAAAGAAGTAGAAATATTTAAGGTAGCTCAAGCTGAAAGACAAACAGAATTTAAAACTAAATAATTCAACAAGAATACTGAAGGGAAAGCCATACCAAAAAAAAAAAAAATGGATCAAGAAGAAGATAGACTATGAGGACTTAAAGGTAAAATAGAAAATTTAGACCACACAATCAATGAATATAAAAAAATGTAAAAGTACAGGAAATGAATATGCAGAAATTGTGGGATAATATGAGAAGACCAAACATTCAAATTTTACACAGAGATAAGAGGATCCCAAGTCAATTACACAGACTAGATCTTCAACAAGTTTAAAGAATAAAACTTCTCCAAAGTAAGAGAAGACACACCCATTCAGATACAAAAAGCATAGAGAGCACCAAATAGACAAGAACAGAAAAGAAATATCCCCATGTCCTCTTAGTTAAAGCACTAATAATAAAAAACATGGAGTACTGAACACTGTAAGAGATAAAACACAAGTCACATAAAAGAAAACTCATTGGAATAATAGCTGATTTCTCAAATGGAAACAGTAAAATCAAAATAGGATGGAGTAGTGCACTCGAATTCATAATAGACCATGGACATTAACCTAGAATACTCTACCCAGCAAAGCTACATGCTGCAGTTGAGGAAGGAAAACCTCTCCATTATACAAACAGGCTAAAAGAATTCATATCCAGGAGAATAACCATAAAAAGAATACTGGAAGCAATACTTTAGACTGAAGAGACGATAAGTATAGCCAGGAGGCTGTAGGAAGCAAACAAACAAACAAACAAACAAAGCTGTAATTATCGGAACACAAAGTAGATATAAAAACTAAAGGAGGAAAAAACCCATATGTCATCAACATACATTTTTAAATAACAACATTAAGGATCAATTGCTTTGATTTCCAATCAAAAGAAACAGGTTAGATGAATACATGAAGAAAAATCTATCTTTCTATTGTCTATAAAAATCTCATTTTAGATTCAAAGACATTCAGTAACTTAAAATGAAAGGATGGGAAAATATACTTCAACCAAATAGGACTGGGAATCAAGAAGGCATCATTACTCTAAAAGTTAACACTACAGACTTCAAACTAAACTAAATAGAAGAGATGAAGGACACTTCATTATAATCAAGTGAACAATTAAACAATAAAACATTACTATCCTACACATAGGAAGTAAATCCTGTTTTACTCAATTTCTTAGAAGGAGGAATTAAAGACACAGGTTTAACACCAAGCAATTAGCATTATGTGATTTGAATACCCTACTTTCTTCAACTGTCAGGTTACCTTAAAAATCAGAGAAAAAAATAATAATTAAATGGCACACATCAAATGAACCTAACATAACTAAGAATACTCCACCCAAACATGAAAGCTGATCATTGAAGCTTCTATAAAGCAGGCCATATGCCAGGAATGCAGAAAGATCTAAAAATTCTTATCTGACCATAATGAAACAAAACTCAAGATTGACAGCAAACAAATCTCTAGTAAATACACAAACTAATGGTGATTAAACAACTCAGTCCTGAATAGGCCAAAGTCCAAAGTAAGAAAGAAACAAAAACATTTAGTTTGATGTTGGCTACTGGCTTGCTGTATATTGCGTTCGCTAAGTTTAGGTATGGGCCTTGAACTCCTGATCTTTCCAAGACTTTTATCATGAAGGGATGTTGAATTTTGTCAAATGCTTTCTCAGCATCTAGTGAGATGATCATGTGGTTTTTTTCTTTGAGTTTGTTTCTATAGTGGATTACATTGATGGATTTCCGAATATTGAACCATCCCTGCATTCCTGGGATAAAACCTACTTGATCATGATGGATGATTGTTTTGATGTGTTCTTGGATTTGGTTTGTGAGAATTTAATTGAGTATTTTTGCACCAATATTCATAGGGGAGATTGGTCTGAAGTTCTCTTTCTTTGTTGGGTCTTTGTGTGATTTGGGTATCAGTATAATTGTGGCTTCATAGAACAAACTGGGTAGTGTTCCTTCTGTTTCTATTTGGTGGAATAGTTTGAAGAGAATTGGTATTAGGTCTTCCTTGAAGGTCTGATACAATTCTGCACTAAAACCATCTGGTCCTGAGCTTTTTTTTTGGTGGGGAGATGTTTAATGACTGCTGCTATCTTTTTAGGGATTATGGGACTGTTTATATGGTTTATCTGCTCCTGATTTAACTTTGGTACCTGGTATCTGTCTAGAAAATTGTCCATTTCATCAAGATTTTCCAGTTTTGTTGAGCATAAGCTTTTGTAGTAGGATCTGATGATTTTTTTCAATTTCCTGAGTTTCTGTTTTTATGTCTCCCTTTTCAGTTCTGATTTTATTAATTTGGATACTGTCTCTGTGTCCTCTGCTTAATCTGGCTAAGGGTTTATCTATCTTGTTGATTTTCTCAAAGAACCAGCTCCTGGTTTTGTTAATACTTTGTACAGTTCTTTTTGTTTCTACTTAGTTGATTTTAGCCCTGAGTTGATTATTTCCTGCCTTCTATTCCTCTTGGGTGTATTTGCTTCGGTTTGTTCTAGAGCATTCAGGTATTGGTACAGAGACAGGCAGGACGACTAATGAAATAGAATTGAAGACCCAGAAATGAACCTATAGACCTATGATCACTTGATCTTTGACAAAGGAGCTAAAACCATCCAATGGAAAAAGGACAGCATTTTCAACAAATGGTGCTGGTTCAACTTGAGGTCAGCATGTAGAAGAATGCAAACTGTTCCATTCTTATCTTCTTGTACAAAGCTCAAGTCCAAGTGAATAAAGGACCTCAACATAAAACCAGATACACAGAAACTAATAGAAGAGAAAGTGGGGAAGCACCTGGAATACTTGGGCATGTGTTCACAATTTCCCGAACAGAACACCAATGACTTATGCCCTAAGATCAAGAATTGACAAATGAGATCTCATAAAATTGTAAAGCCTACGTAAGACAAAAGACACTGTCAATAGGAAAAAACAGCAACCAACAGATTGGGAAAAGATCTTTACCAATCCCACATCTGATAGACGGCTAATATCCAATATGTACAAAGAAACCAAGAAATTAGACTCCATACAACCAAATAACCCTATTAACAATGGGTTACAGAGTTAAACAAAAAAACTCTCAACTGAGTTAATTCGAATGGCCGAGAAGCATCTAAAGAAATGTTCAACATCTTTAGTCATCAGGGAAATGCAAATCAAAACAACCCTGAGATTCCACCTCACACTAGTCAGAATGGCTAAGATCAAAAACTCAAGTGACAACAGATGTTGGCGAAGATGTGGAGAAAGAGGAACACTCCTCCATTGTTGGTGGGATCGCAAACTGGTACAACCACTCTGGAAATCCGTCTGGATTGGACATAGCATTACCTGATGAGTCAGCTATACCACTCCTGGGCATATACCCAAAAAATCCTCCAACATATAACAAGGACACATGTTCCATTATGTTCATAGCAGCCTTATTTATAATAGCCAGAAGCTGGAAAGAACCCAGATGTCCTTCAACAGAGGAATGGATACAGAAAATGTGGTACATCTACACAATGGAGTATTACTCAGCTATTAAAAACAATGAATTTGTGAAATTCTTAGGCAAATGGATGGAACTAGAAAATATCATCCTGAGTGAAGTAAGCCAATCACAAAACACACATGGTATGCACTCACTGATAAGTGGATATTAGCCCAAAAGCTCGCAATACCCAGGATACAACTCACAGACCACATGAAGCTCATGAAGAAGGAAGACCAAAGTGTAAGTGCTTTGGTCCTTCTCAGAAGAAGTAAGAAAATACTCATGGGAGCAAATATGGAGACAAAGTGTGGGACAGAAACTGAAGGAGGGGCCATCTGGAGACCATTTCACCTGGGTATCCATCCCATGTGCAGTCATCAAAGGTAGACGCTGATGTGGATGCCAGGAAGTACATGCTGACAGCAGCCTGATCTAGCTGTCTCCTTAGAGGTCTGCCAGACCCTGACACATATGGAGGCGGATGCTCACAGCTAACCATTGAACTGATCAAGGGGTTCCCAATGGAGGAGTTAGAGTGAAGACTGAAGGATCTGAAAGCATTTGTGGCCCATGAGGAGAGCAACAGTACCAACCAACCAGAGCTCCCAGGGTGTAAACCACCAGCCTGGGAGCACATAGGGAGGGACCCATGACCCCAACTATGTATGTACAGGAGGATGGCCTTATAGGGCATAGGTGGTAGAGGAGGTCCTTGGTCCTGTGAAGGCTGGATGCTCCAGTGTGGGGGAATTCGAGGGCAAGGAGGTGGGAGTGGGTGAGTGGGTGGGGGCACATCTCATAGAAGCAGGATGAGGGTACATAGGGTGGGCGTTCCTGAGTGGGGGTTCCTGGGTTGGAGGACATGGGGAAAGGGGATGAAAAATTAAAAATAAAAAAATCTATTTTCAACCTGTACAAAATTCATAAATGAATGAATGAATGAGTAAAAGAAGAAGAAGGAGGAGAAGGAGGAAGAGGAGGAGAAGGAGGAGGAGGAAGAGGAAGAGGAGAAGGGGGGGGGGGAGGGAGGGGGGGGGGCTAAAGGGAAGGGGAGGGGTAATGGGAGGGGGAGAAGGAGGAGAAGGAAGAGGAGGAGGAGAAACAAGGGGAATGAAAATTGACCATTAAGAGGGAGTGAGGAGGCCCTTCCGCCCCTGCCTGGTCCTTTGGGCTGGGGCAGACACAGAGTTGGTCTGCTCCTATCCTGTGGAGATACTGAATCCTGAGTCATCCTAGAGGAGCCATTGCACTCAGAGCAGCCAACACAGAGTTGGTCTGCTCCTGTGGAGATACTGAATCCTGAACCATCCTAGAGGAGCCACTGCACTCAGAGCAGCTGAGGAGCCACTGCACTCAGAGCAGCAGACACCAAGGTGGTTTGCACTTGGGAGACGTCGTATCCTGAGCCATCCTAGAGGAACCACTGCACCCAGAGCAGAAGGATTTCCAGATCCAACAGGTGGCCTAAGTCCCAGGAGTTCTTCCACCCAGGAGATTAGGATCATAAGACCACAGAGACATCTGGACTCTGAGGAGCTCTGCAACAAGGAAGATAACTGGAAATACAGACTCCAGTCTTACACAGTGAGGGCAGGTAACACTAGAGTTAACCAGATGGCGAAAGGCAAGCGCAAGAACATAAGCAACAGAAACCAAAGTTTCTTGGCATCATCAGTGCCCAGTTCTCCCAATATAGCAAGCCCTGGACACCCCATCACACCTGAAAAGCAGGATTCAGAATTAAAATCACTTCTCATGATGATGATAGAGGATTATAAGAAGGAAGTAAGTAACTCCCTTAAAGAAATACAGGAGAGTACAAGTAAACAGGTAGAAGCCCTTAAAGAGGAATCACAGAAATCACTTAAAGAAATGCAAGAAAACACAAAGAAGGAATTAAACAAAAATATTCAGGATCTAAAAATGGAAATAGAAACAATAAAGAAAGCTCAAAGGAAGACAACCATGGCGATAGAAAACCTAAGAAAGAGATCAGGAGTCATAGACACAAGCATCACCAACCGAATACAAGAGATAGAAGAGAGAATCTCAAAT
>NW_021604569.1:8380155-8386549 GCF_004785775.1 Grammomys surdaster
ATTTGAGATTCTCTCTTCTATCTCTTGTATTCGGTTGGTGATGCTTGCGTCTGTGACTCCTGATCTCTTTCTTAGGTTTTCTATCTCCATGGTTGTCTCCCTTTGAACTTTTTTTATTGTTTCTATTTCTAGTTTCAGATCCTGAATGTTTTTGTTTAATTCCTTCTTTGTGTTTTCTTCCATTTCTTTAAGGGATTTCTGTGATTCCTCTTTAAGGGCTTCTACCTGTTTACTTGTACTCTCC
This sequence comes from Grammomys surdaster, assembly GCF_004785775.1. Classification (NCBI taxonomy): domain Eukaryota; kingdom Metazoa; phylum Chordata; class Mammalia; order Rodentia; family Muridae; genus Grammomys; species Grammomys surdaster. The sequence goes on from NW_021604569.1 coordinate 8,380,400, forward strand.
TGTATTTAAGGGAGTTACTTAATTCCTTCTTATAATCCTCTATCATCATCATGAGAAGTGATTTTAATTCTGAATCCTGCTTTTCAGGTGTGATGGGGTGTTCAGGGCTTGCTATATTGGGAGAACTGGGCACTGATGATGCCAAGAAACTTTGGTTTCCGTTGCTTATGTTCTTGTGCTTGCCTTTCGCCATCTGGTTAACTCTAGTCGTACCTGCCCTCACTGTGTAAAACTGGAGTCTGTATTTCCAGTTATCTTGCTTATTGCACAGCTCCTCAGGGTCCAGATGTCTCTGTGGTCTTATGCTCCTAATCTCCTGGGTGGAAGAACTCCTGGGACTCAGGCCACCTCTTGGATCTGGAAATCCTTCTGCTCTGAGTGCAGTGGGTCCTCGATGACTCAGGATTCAGTTTCAGCTGCTCTGAGTGCAGTGGCTCCAGCTGCTCTGAGTGCAGTGGCTCCTGGATGACTCAGGATTCAGTTTCTCAACAGGACAGGAGCAGACCGACTCTGTGTCTGCTCCAGCCCAGAGGACCAGGCAGGGGCAGAAGGGAAGTGGAATTCCGGAGGGGCGGGGTTTGGGTAGCTGCTGTGCCCTGGATGTCCCTGGCTCCCCGATGTATCTCTGGGGTTTAGGGAGTGAGATGGAGTTCTTACCAGCTGCTCTGAGTGCAGTGGCTCCTGGATGACTCAGGATTCAGTTTCTCAACAGGACAGGAGCAGACCTACTCTGTGTCTGCTCCAGCCCAGAGCTAATGTTTTTAATGGAAAGGTATAAACGTTTTTTTTTTTTTTAATTCAAGTTAACGTATATGTTTGGGCTTAAAATTAAAATCTTGCTGCTTGTTTTATTTATCCTTTTCTGTTTTTAGACAGAATATTTTTAAATCTTTCAATTTTCTGTATTGAGCTTTGAAAGCATTACTATTACTACTATTACATTACTACTGAGTTTGAGCTAGAAAAACACCTTTTACTTACTATAATAGGCAACTCTAACTTGTCACCACATATCTAGAACCTCAGCACTTTAGAAGAGTCTCCACTGTGCAGCAGTGTGACTCCATCTGCTCTCCCCATGTAAGCATCATTCATTTCATTCTTACATACGTTAACACAATGTTTATGACGTAACTTTTACTTTACATACCCTTATTTAAAAGAAAAAGAATATGGATCCTTAAAAGCTAGCCACATACAAATCAACACATAAAAACTATACATATTTGTTGGGTGTCACATTGCTATACTAATATATGTTTTCTAATATTTAAATGAGGATACATACCTCAAACATTTAAATTTCAATTAATGTGTCAAGTATGCTTTAAAGAATAGTAAAATGAAGAGAAAAAAACTATTAATTCATATGCTTCTCATTTTCAAAGCTTGGTGTTATCCAAGTTCTGGTTTAAACATTTTACCCACACCTTTACTTATTTTTGCTACATTTGTTGCCTCTGGTTTATTTAAAATTATCTTCACTTTAATTTTACCAATGGATATTCTCACTGGATACAGTGTGTGTTCAGAGCTTTAATGTTTTCAACACATTAAAAGATGCCCCATTATCTCTTGGTATGTACTTTCTAGTTAAGGGCAACTGTAATTCACATCAGTTACTGGTGTTTTTTGCAGTTAGGTTTACTTTATGGATGATAGCTTTTCTATTTGTATATGCTGTGTTAATAGGATATGCCTGGAAACTGCTTCCTTGTATCTGAGTTTGCTAGGGTCTTTGAATCTGTAGGCCATGCTTTCATGAAGCTCCTACTAAAGACACGACTCCAATTCTACAAGTCATTTACATTGTTCATTTTGTTGTTAGATTTGTTGTTTTTGAGATTTGGTGATTTCTATTCATCTGTCTTTAACTTAATTGACCTTTTCTAAATCAGTCCAATTTTCTCCTGAGCCTAATGGGTAATTTTTTTCTATAATTTTTGTAATTCTTGATTTTTAATTAAAATTTTTTAAACTTTCCAAATTTGTATTTTTAATTATAGCTCCCATATCTCCCCATCTTTTATTAAACATAAATTCTTTTCCCACACAATATAATCTGAATACAGTTTCCCCTCCCTTTACTCCTCCTAGTTCCTCCCATATCCTCTCCTAATCAGATCCACCCCCTTTCTATCTTTCATTAGAAACAAGCAGGATAATAACAAAGATAACTAAGATATAATAACAAAATGTAACAAAATAAAAAATAATACGATAAAACAAAACCCATCATATCAAAGTTGGAGAAGCCAAACCAACAGAAAAATAAAAGAGCTCCAGGAACAGACACAAGAATCAAACACCCACTCATTCACACACTCAGGGGTTCCATAAAAGTACGAAATTGAAAACCAATATATATGCAGAGGCTCATGTAGGCCATGTGAGTTCCAGGAACTTCCTTCAGTTGACTTAGGGGGCCTTGCTGTTCTGGTGTCCTCCATCCCACTTGTCTCCCCACTTCTCTGCCTCCTCTTCTGCAGACAGCTCTCATTTTTTAGTAAGAAACCCACTCAATCATTTTGTTCGTCATTTCTTTAAAGTCTTGAGGTTACTGTGGAACTAGAGCACTTGTTTCAGTGTGACTGTAATTGGTTTCCCTGTGAATATAAATCCAGGCAAAGATAACACATCAGGATTCATGTGAAATAAAACAAATATTTGTTCTGTTTGTGAGAAAAGGAATATGTGTGTTGGGGGGTGTAAGACTACAAATTGCAGGAGACATATTCCATCAGATATGCAAAACCCAACAACAACAACAACCAGAAAACCTGAGGCAACATTCCACTGAGACTCCTCCTAAGCTGACAACTTCTCAATAATGGAGAACAAGAGTAGTTAGACAGGTGAGTTGCCAGACAAAGATGCCAGAGTCCTATGCAGTGAAAGGGATCAATGGCCACAAGGAAAACTCAAATAAACAGGTAGGGGACTAATTTGAAAACTAAAGAAGAAAGTTATGAAATTAATTGAGGATGTAGACAAGAAAATTACTAAACAAGATGAAATAACCACTAACTTGGAAAAATCAAGGAAACAATCAGTAAAGAAATTCAGACACTAAAAAGGAGCCACACAGAAATTCTGGAAATGAAGGAATCAACCAATCAAAACAAACAAAAAACAAAACAAAAACAAAAATACACATAGCAGAAAGCATCATCAAGCATCAAGACCAAGCAGAAGTAGGTCATATTGTTTGCAGGAAAATGGATATAGTTACATCAATTGAATTATGCCAATTTCAGAAAGACAAATTATGTGTTTTCTCTCATTTGTAGTTCCTAGATCTTATACAGATACATAAAGTCTTGGATATATAACATGAAAGTAGAACTAAAACTATGGAGACTTCAGGAAGCAGTGGAAAGTGGATGAAGAGTGAGTAGAATGTGAGGAGAAAGTGCTCAACATGCAGCATAAGCGTAGAGAAACTTAAAAAACCACTACCGCTGGGCACAGGTGGCAGAAGCCAACCAGACTACCCTGCCTTTGTGAACCTGCTACAATGAACGAATGCATAATGGAGAGATGGAAAAAATAGAAAATCAGAGCATAGGGTGCTGGTGTACAGCCTCCTGGAGCTTATTCAGACATAGACTCATCCCCTGAACATGCCACCCAGCTACAGGACCACCATGGCTCTGGGCAACAACGGAGGCCCGAGACAAGGAAAGGTTTACCTTCTGGATTGGGCCACTATGGTCCTCACCAGTGATGCCACCAGAGGTCATTTTGGTGTCTGTGGTCCATGCTGCTGTCCCAGGCTGAGATGAAACCTGAGATCCATGTGGACATATGCAGTTTGTTCTGCTGCCTGCTGCCCTGGTACTGTCCTCAGGCTCTGCTGCCATAAAGAGCCATCTGGAGGTGAGTGGGAGGTGTTGCCACCTGAAGCCACATTGAAGCATGCAGGAGCTGAGGGCCACGAGTGAATCAGTGGTCCTGGTATGGCAGGGGCTGTGCTGATGTCTGTGGCCCATGTTACCATCACAGGGCATGCAGAAGACCGTGGTCTGGACTGTCAACTGAAGCCATGTTGATATCCATGGGCACTGAAGAGCTGGCCCTGCCTCTTGCCTGTATAGTGTAGATACAGGAGAGCTGGCCCTGCCCCTCATAACTGACAGCACAGTGGCTCCAGCAATAGCTTGGGCACAGGAGACCTGGCCCTGCTCTCTGTTGGCCCATTTTCTAGTGAGCGGTGCAGTGGTGGCATGGGCAAGGGAGAAGACTCTCTTTCTCCTTGGGGGCTGGCTACTAGGAGTTTGACTATGGACAACACAAAATAGACTTTTTTCTTTTTCCTTTCCTTTTTCTTGGGGGAGGGAGGCGTATAGAGATCATAGAGAAGAGGGCAGACATGGGAGGACTGGGAGGTGAGCACTATTGGGGTACATGATGTAAGATTCCTATTTGGGAACCAATAAAAAAGGAAAAAAACTACAGAAAGAGGTCAGTCGTACCTAAAGTGATTGATACAATTCTATACAAGCTTCAATAATATGTCCATGCAAAAAACAGAAAAATGAATCCTAAAATTCATGTGCAATCCTAAAGAATCCCAGATACCTAAAACAACCTAATGCCAAAACTAACCGTAAATATACTACACAAAGAAAGCTGCATGATCCTGGCACAAAGGCAGAACTAGGAACAATAGAAGACAAAAAAAAAACCCACAAAAAATATATGTCCATGTATAGCCAAAATTTTTCTGATGAAAATTTAAAAAAAAAAAAAAAAAAGATGCTTACTGGTGCTTACCCTCATGAAGTGATTAGAGTCTCCATGGTTTCACTACTAATGACCTTGAACATTTTCTGTGTTTATGGTTCATTTATAATTTTTAGTTTTGAAATGCCTTGTTGTGATTTATGTTGGTCTTTAACTCTGGTATTTTACAATTCACTGGTTACTTACTTACAGAACAGTTTATTAACTCTTTGTTATGAAGAATGCTGGGCCATCAACATGACTTACTGAAACTTTATGCAGTCGTTTCAAATGCTACCATTGTTGTAGATTAATTCAAGTACAACAAATCTGCTTTCTATGTTAGGAGAACAGATTATGAAACAAAGCTGTCTTGAATGATTCTAACCTATCAAGTAGAAACAATTTACAAACATATAAATTTCAATGGTTGTCTGAAGCCCACCATTACTAATCTTACACACACAACACACACACACACACATACACACACACACACACACACACACACACACACACACAAACCCCTTATAATTAAATACTATACAAAGATTTGAGAAGTGAGTAATAAGAAAAACAGACTAGAAACCTGAGTTTCCAAGTCAGTACAATATGCCAGACACTTCAAATATGTTAACCTATTTCATACTTAGGCAATTTATGCACTGTTGCCCACTGCAGACAATAAAGTGGAGGCAAACAGGGATAGGTAAGCTATACAAACCCACACCGCCAATAGCTGAGTTTGGAACTGAACCAACAGGCCTGAATATTACTTTTAAAAGGTCAATATGAGGGCAGTGGTCCGAGGAGATGGACCTGATGACCCATCTCTGCCACTTTAACCTTTGCCCTGAAAGCTGGCTTACATCCCAGTTTGCACACTGCAGCCTCAGGTCTCCCTCTAAATGAGGAGTAGGCAAACAGTGGCAGGCAGCCAAATGTCACTAAAGAAAAGACGCTTTTCTTTTTTTCTAGTTTAAAGCAGGGTGGGGGAAATCACAGGGTTTTTTTAAATACAACACTTGAAAATGTTATTATATTAAAATTGTTGTAAATGAACCTTTACAGGAACACACACTCACTGTACACGGCTGTGGCTGCCTTCACTCTCTGGTGGCAGTGTTGACTCTCTGAAAGGTAAGTGTAAGGCTTGCAAAGGGAAATACTCACAACCTAGTGCTTTCCAGAAAGGGCTCACACAGCTGTGAGTCCTAACCAGCCTCCAGCTCACACTTGAGGCCTTTCTAGTCTCAGTCGTCTGTTTTCCATCACCAGGGTCGTGTCACGATGTACACCTCTGTCTCCTTACCACCAACAGATGGCACAGGAAAAGCACCGTTTTGGATCACCTCATCCTTCTTGTTTTTTGTTATTGCTTTCTTTCTTTCTTTCTTTCTTTCTTTCTTTCTTTCTTTCTTTCTT
>NW_021604569.1:8386559-8474892 GCF_004785775.1 Grammomys surdaster
CTTTCTTTCTTTCTTTCTTTCTTTCTTTCTTTCTTTCTTTCTTTCTTTAGATAGTCTCACATAGCCCAGATTGGCCTCCAAATTGCTATGCAAACCAAGGATGAGTTTGACCTCTGGTCCTCCTGCCTCCAGCCCACAGGTGCTAGCATGACATGTCTATGCCACCATACCTAGTTTATGAGTGGTGGACTGTTGGGAGCCAAGTCCTAGCAGAAAGTGGCTATCATCTTTGCAGCCATCTCAGACCATATACCCTGACAAAAGACTTGTTTTCAACAGCCTGCAACAGCTGAGCACACTCTAATAAACATCTTGTTTTTCTCACATATCTTGTTTTGCTGTTTAGTGCCCCAAGCTGCAAGGTGCACGTGGTAAAGTGTCTTCAACTGTGTTCCCCTGCTTGTCCATGGCTGCAAGGCACATAGTAAAGTGTATATATACCCATGATTTCCTTTCAATAAACTGGACTTGAACCGACTCTCTGTCTTGTTTCCATTCTTTGCGTCTCTTATCCCTCCATCCCCACTCTCTTTCTTGCTAGACCCTGACACAAGGACAGGAGCAGCAGCTCAGGCCGGGACAGTGGACATCAAATTCAGGACCTTGTGCATGCTTGGCAAACACTTTAGCAACTGAGGTATGCCCCTCCCCAGAGATACTTCTTTTTCTTCTTTTTTGTGTGGTGTCTCTTTGGTATTATTTTTAATCTTTAAGGAAGAGATGGCTTAGAGATAATAAATCCTTTGCAAGTAGAGATAATCCTGCTTACTTTATAAACTTTCATTTTTCAAAAGAGGTAATATTTCTTAGAATATAGTCTATGAACCTCCGGCCAGATGAAATTTAAACAGTAAGAACCAATCTATAAGAAAACATGATAAGTTCTTTTAGATAACTTCAACATCAAGTCTCAAATGTACATAGCACTTTCATAAACGTAAACGGAGCTCTGAGGCCTCAACACTCTTTATTTTGAGATCTCTTAAAATAGACCTTGGCTAAAGGCGGTGTCTTAGAGGAGGAGCGAAGGTTCGGCACTCTGAATAATGTCTGTACTTTTCCAAATCGGAAAGTCTAGTCATCCTCTTCTCTTATTTTAACCCATCAAGTAGAAAATCTCTGTGGATTAAGGAGATTTGAACAAACACAAAGACTTTCTCTAAATTGGTACTGGGTTAAACAGATTAAAATGCTGAAACAAATATGAAAATACTTTAGAAGGTGTTTTGATAATTATATTTACTAATTAATAAAGCAGTAAATTACAGAATATAATATTCTCAGAAAATAGTTTTGCCTAGCAAAAAAACATTACAATTCTAATCATACTTCTTACATGGCAAACCAAAAAAAAGGGGGATGGATTATAGGCATAAAATAAGAAATATGGACTTATGCCTTTAATCCCAGCACTTGGGTGGGCCTCCAGAGTTAAAATTTGTGATCTGTGATTTGGAATTGTAATATCAAAATTAATGAAAACACAGATGACCAAATGTGATGAACTTTATACACAGGAAGAGCAACACTTCATGACAGTATCTTCACAGTGCACACAACCAGTAAAAACCTTTGTCTTACTGTTTCCTTGATAACAATGGAATTGCTGCTTTGTTGATCAGATCTCACTGGGATGAAAGTTCTCATAAGATAGGAGCCCAGAGTGGGGGGGGGAGCAGAAGGGAGGAAGGGGAAGAGAGATGCACTGTAATTAAATTACAGTCTCAAAAACAAATAGCCAGGAACATGACAGTGAGCAATCCTGCACATCGAGGTTCATGGGAAGAAAAGTTCAAGAATCATAAATGCTTTGAAAACATAAAGATCCTTTGGCCCTGGCAAGGAAAATATCAACAAGTTAAAAGATACTAGATAGCTACTGACCAGCTTCCTGAAGGCAATGCTGAAGCCAGGGTGGAATAATGCCCTCCCTCCATGTGTCTAAGGCTGCAAATGACACTAATCCTTTTTAATGGTCACAAAAGCTGACAACTTACTCAGCCTTAGAACTGAAGGCACAAAAATCATCCCTGGGAATGACTTACCATGAACAGGTCACGAGCTCCAATGTCAACAGCAAGAAGAAAGGCTTTTTCAAATCTCTTATACCTGTGATGAAGGAGAAGAGTATTAGTTGTGAATGAAGCTATGTAAAAAAGGAAAGTGGTTGGTTTTGTATATTTATATAGTATTGTTTGCATTCTTCTGATGGGGAAAATACTTTCCAAAAGAAAGGGTCTGGCCCGCTAAGATCCTCCAGCACATGACCCAATCTTACACTGTGGAGGAGCTAAGCACAGAGGCCTTGGGGACCGCGAGTATGACTTCCAAGTGAGTGGGACTCAAAGGAGGAATTGGCAAATCTGGGGGGATATAAACTTAGGAATCTTCCTAATTTTCACTTTATTGCGGGTTTTTAAAGAGAAATGTATAGGGTATAAAGAATATAGCAGGACAAGAATAACTGATACATTATATAACTGTACCTCTGCTTATTAGATGAAAGTTAAGAAATCAAATCTCACATTATTATAAAATCTCACATTTGTAAGTTTTAAATACACTCAGCTAACTTAAAAGCATACGAATTATTTCTAATTTTTAAAAGACATTACTTTGCACTTTTTTTCCAAGACCATATTTCTTTTCAATTTCTCTCTTTCTCTTTGTTTTTCTCTGTGTATCCTTGACTGTCCTGGAACTCTGTAGACCAGACTAGCATGGAACTCAGAGATCTGTCTGCCTCTGCGTCCCAAGAGCTGGGATTACGGGTGTACACCCCCAACACCTGGCTGAAATATTCTTTACTAAAGGTTTATTGTAGGCTAAGACATAAGAGAACAAACTTTAGATTAAGTTTGTTACAAAATTACAAAAGTTTAAGAGTTCAGGAGAAAACTTCATTGTAAACACACTTCAAACAGGTTTTGGACACCAAAACTTGTCTTCTTTTGTCTGAATGCAGATTGTATTGACAGAACTCATCAGTTTTCCTGATCCTCAAATCAGCTTGTAAACTGGCCCCTACTCTAAATTTTATATTACAAAATGCAGTGGGAGAAACCATCATGACATTTTAATTTTAAAAAATAAGTACAAAGACTGGTAGTATACAATTCATCTACAAGGTAACTGTAGGCTATAGGTCCTGGGGTAACTTAGTTTGTTTTGTGGAAAGGGAATTTATCATAACAGGAGGTATACTGTCTCATGAAGCATACAAGGAAAACAGAAGGCATTGCTTGGCAGGGGGTGGATCATAAACCATCAAGCAGCAAGTATTTGTCTATGCCCTTGCCCTCCTGCCCTGCACTGCACTGCACTGCCCACTATGCTACAGGGCTGATTCCCTATAACATTCCAGCAGGAGCAGCAATCCATTTCAAGTGATCAGACTCAGTCTGACTGTGAGACAATCTAACTATATAAACAGTGCCCACTGAAATCATTAGCCTTACTTCATCTCTCTCCTTCACTCTGCTGACCATTTCTGTAGCCTGACTTTTTTCTCTATCTCCCTGAGAAGTTGATATTCTATGGTCTTTTAGTTCTATCCTTAGTCTAGTCTCAATAATCATGTCAATGACTCAAAATTCACCACTCTGAGCTCCATTGCTCTACTAATAGTCAAGTTATTTCTTTCTAGACTGTGGGCCTACACTACCACAGTTCCAAGGTTCTTTAAACTCTATCACTAATGGCTTAAATGTAATTTAAATGAGGTCATATTCTTCAGTCAGCAAGTTACAAATCATCTAAAACAGTCTAAACTTTCACATGAACGTTGAGACCTACCACTCACTAGCTCTGGAGCTGTGTTACAGAACCCAACAAAACAGCTGTGCTTCTGGCGTATCCTCAGACCTGAGGTACTGCATTTTCCTCTCTAAGCCCATGCATCTCTTATTCTCTTGTTCTAGTTTGATTCTGTTGCTTTGTTGAAACATTCTGACCCAAAGCAATGTAAAGAGGAAAGAGTTTATTTGGCTTATGCTCCACCAGGTCACTAACCATCACAGACAACAGTTGAGAGAGAAACTCAAAGGAGAAATAGAAAGGTGGGAATTCTGCTGACTGGCCTCTGTTTAGTTAGGGTTTTTTAAAAAATATGGCTGAGAAGCACCTGCCTGAGGAATGATGCTATGTAGAGGAGCCTGGGCCCTTTTGCATTAATCAGTAAGAGAATCCCTCAGATGGTCCAAGCTGACCTCGGCAGCTCTTCAATGAAGGCACCTCCTTCTCAGGACTCCAGGCTGTGTCAAGCTCACACCTGGAGAGCTCCAGGCCTTCCTCCTCTTTTATTCCTCTTACTCCTTTAACTGTCTCTTCCTCCTTGGCCTGGACACTTCTCTTCTTCACTCCCCTTCCTCCCTCCCTCCCTTATGTTCAACATCTCAGCACTACTTCCATGTGTCTGAATCTTAGAAAAACCAAAACAAATCAATTTGGCTCCTACATCTACATTTAAACACCCACAACGTCAATAAATGGCCTTCCAAATTTCTCTTGCAAATGAAGTAGTTTTTTTGTCTCACTTGCATTTCCAAGGAAACTTCACAAATATTTAAAAAGTAATGTTTAAACAATCCAATTAGAAGATAGGTAAAAACATACAAGAGACATTTCAATTCAGACTATACAGACAGAAAACAAACACGTGAAAAAAACAAGCTCCATCAATATCATTTAGCCACAAGGAAAATGCAAACAAAAGCCTCAGTGAGCTACAAGTTCATAACTATTACTACAGCTAAAATGGAAAGTAATTGTGGGAAAGCGGATCTCTCAATGTGCAAAGCAACACAGCTGGTGTCACTGTGAAAAACAGCATGGCGGAGGGCTGGCCTGCACCACTGAGACTCTCCACCAAACCCACAGGCTCTGCCTTTTAAGAGGCTCAAGCTGGAAATAAACAATATATCCTTTGATAGAAAATTCTCTGATTGGAAAAAATTACACATTTAAAAGCATTTCTTTCAGAGGAAGACTGGAAGGTTTTGTGCATTGGAGGAAAACAATATTCGTTAAAATACTTAAAAATCAAATCTTTCCCCAAACAAAGCAAATGAAAATAAACCTCAGTTCTGAGTGAGACTACAAGACAAATAATGGAAGACGATCCTAGTGTGACGTTACTCACTGTTTACTCACAGAATGTGAAGCACGGTCAGTCTAGACTGTTAGGGAACACCAGTCAGTGTTTTCATGTTCAACAAAAGCAAATCAAGAAAATTACTTTTTATCACTTCCACAAACTCTGTTGATTTTTTTTTTAATTCTCAGAACTCTTCCAATTTTTCCAACATAAAAATTACTTAAATTGCCACCATACCTTATTCCAAACACCTTTTACAGCAGATTCCCTCAGACACCTAGAAAAGCCATCCTTTATTTCCTCACAAGGCAAGCTTCCTGGGTCCTCATCTCTTCTCCTCAGCTGCTTCTCAATAGCCAGTATTTATCTCTGCACACACACACAGATGGCCTGTACTCAGCAAAGTGCTTCAGGCTAAAGCAGATGTTTATTTTAAAACGCTGATAGCAACTCTGCAGCACTTGTTGTCTCTCGCTTTCTTTGCTCCAACCTCAGTGTGCTATCTCCCATCCTTTTTCAATAGTTCTCCCGCAGCTTTTCTTCCATCCCAGCAGTAGGTCTTTCACTAAGGTGATCATTTAAGTTACCATGAAAGCCTCGTTCTACTGAGAACCAGCTAGGCTGACTAATCAGTGCAGTCAGCTCAGACATGGCTCTTACTAAAAACATCTGAACTACATTCAAATGATAAGCATCAATCATCCAGATGCCATAGTAACATAGTAAATCAATTAAATATAGATCTATCCTGTAGGTCTTAGTAAACTGTTTTCATGACAGGACAAAATGGAGGGAAGGAAAAGAATAATCTGGGTTAAAATTAAAGAAACTTTAATCACCTAGCCATGTAGCCATAGACTATGAGAGCTTTTCAAGGGTAATTATACAAGGGTTACAGAAAATAAAACAAAGTGCATAAAGTTAATAGATGGGCAAAATTAGATGAGAATAAGTCAGAAAAATTTATATACCGTGAACTAAATAACACTTCGGTCAACACAGCTACTGAATACCTCATGCATAACCTTGAATACCCATGATATAGCCCAGTTGGCCCAGGCCAGCATCAAACTTACAGAGATGCACTTGCTTCTGTTTGACTAGTGCTGAGATTAAAGGTGTGTACCACCACTGACCATGAATAGTATTTACCAAACAAAGAAGAAAGTCAAGGAACACTTAATTTTACTTGAAAATATTTTATAGGAATAACCTCTAATACATGTTTTTTTTCCCAAATACCCACTTGACTACATTGTTTTCTACAAGATCTGCCAGAAGACAATATAAAAAATATTCAGCTTTTAACTAATTATATTACTTTCTAGAAGACAGGGACTTGCGGTAGCTAGCACTGAAGTCACGGCAACGCCTGTTTCAGCCTCCCAAGCCCTGGATCACAGCGGCAAAGGCAGCTTCTGATTACATCACTCCTGGGCATCTGCTCCCTGTTCTCAAGTGCTGACTTTTTCTATTCTCTTTCCAATAATTTCCCATTAAAATTACATATTGCATTCTTACATTAACAAGGTAGTTTCTAGAGTTAACATCCTTCTTCTCTCTCTGTTTTATTTCTGAATATTTCCTTGTAGGGGACTAGATTACTTCCATGTTTGTGGTTCTGAATTGTTTGATTTCTGATTTCTGTTTTATGAACACAAATTACATTCACAAAGGAGTTGATTACTTTGTCCATTTCAAAACCCATCTAATAACTAGATATATTCACCTTCAGATGCTGATAGTAATTATTTTCACTTATATTTTTTAATTTTAAAGTTTTAAAAATGAAAAACAACACTAAAATTGCAAACTAACCATAATCTTAGCAGTTTTCATGTAATTAGGATACCAAATTGGAAGATATACCTAGAAGAAGCCTAGTTTTTGAGTCACTGGACCACAGCTTTTAACAAAAGTGATTTAATTTTTAAGATCAAAACTTTGGTTCTCATGGCAATTCATAAATAAACTGTTTATTACCTTTCTCTGATTTTTTAACTTAAATGTTCCATTTCCAATAAAATACCTTTTTTTAGTTACTTTTCTTAGTGCTGTGGCAAAGTATCTGGCAATGCCTGAGGGAGGACAGAGGGTTTATTCGAGCTAAGTTTTAAAGGGATCCAGACCATTGTGGTTGGGAATGCAGGTGAGGTGATGGCCACCCTGCATCCACAGTTCTGGAAGCAGCCAGCATGCAATGGTGCTGCCCAGATTCAGGACAGGTCTTTCCTCCTCAGTTAAACCTCTCTGGAGAAGGCCATCACAGCATGCCCAGAGGCACGTTTCCTAGGTGACTCTAAATCCAGTCAACTCAACAATGAAGATTAACCATCACAGCGGTACCTTCCAAGAATGTAACGGAGGCGTATTATTAGAAAACCTGTCGATAAAGCTGAACTATCCTTACAGAACGGGGACACTGGAAGATTAAAATTTATAGATTTAAAGACTTAGAAAACATTCAGTGAGAGGGGAATTATGATTGGCATTCCAGGGAGACAGAAATGCATAAAAACACAGCAGCATGTACAACAACAGTGGCATCACACTGAACTACGGAAGAGTAGCATTTTCTCACTGAAGTAACAAATACAACGAAGGATCCTTAACATAATTATTCACTACACAAGAATCACAGTTTGAAAGCATGATGCAGGGAGCAGGATGATTATCTGTAGACAATTCAATGTCCACCTCAGAAGACAAAATCAACTGCAAAATTATTAGAAATTTTAAATTTCCAAGAGAGTCCTACACTATAAAACTAACACAATATATCAATAGTTACTTACATACCAAGAATCACCAATATTAAGTTTAATTAGAAGAAAAAACAGCAGTATTGGCAAGAAATAAAAAAATAAATATAGTGTTTAGAAGGAAACTAAACAAGACATATATCTGCAAAACAAACAAACAACAAAAAAAGCAAAACCAAAACAAAACAAAAAACCCTACACAGTAGAAGTTGAATAAATGAAGGGAACTTGTTTTTCTTAACAGAAGAGTGACACATTACAAACATACCAGTTTTTCACAAAATCAACACACAAATTCACAATATTCTAATCAAAATCTTTCAGAGACTTGTTTAAAACAACACTAGAGTTCATATGAAAACTTTAAACTCATGGTATAGTAACATTCTGAAGAGTTCTTTGTATCACATCTAAACTTAGAGATGAAGCCAGGTCCAGAGGACAGCCCTATAGTTCAGATCACTGAGCCTGGTTCTAAAACTAGCCCGGGCAGCACGATAAGTCCCCATCTGTATTATTTCACCTTTCTATCTCTGTGATAAAACACTACTCAAAAACCACTAAGGGGAGGAAAGGGTTTATTTCAACTTGTACTTAATAGTCCACAACTGAGGGAAGCCAGGGTGGGCATTCAAGGGAAGAATGCGTGCACAAATACACACACACACACACACAAACACACACACTCATACACACTCATACACAAAAACAGCCTCAAAAACAGTAAATGACTTCAGATTTACTATTGTTTTGTTTGTCTGTGATATCTCAAATCTGTGGGAATGCATGCACATGAGTTTGCAGATCTACCAGATGAATTCAACTTTGTGACTGCTGTCAAAAGCTGTCTCATAATTTTAAGTGTGGAATAAAAGTGAGCTCAGATATCATTGAATCTTATGAACATGTTATTAGATAACTGGCTATGTTATTTACTATGCTAAGTTATTTTCAGAGTACTGGAAGAATAAAATGTGAGGCATAAAGTCATAGAGATGACTGAAATAAATAGGTTACTGATTATAAAGAATTTCTATAATCCTAGGATGATGTATATGGCAAATAAGAGACGACAAACACAGTAACACACAAAATATGCACTGAATTGAAATAAATATCAAGTAGGTTTTAAAAATATTTGTAATGTATGAAAGATATAAAAAAGAAGAAGAAAAACAAAGATTCTACAGCAGGAGTGGGGATAAGGAAGGGGCTGGAGACAAGGAAATTAGTAGAGATTTGATTATTTCCTTTTTATAAAATGTAAGAATAAAAATATAAAAAACAAAAGAGATAAATATTCTAGTAGAGTGAACAGTGAATTCATAAAATAAGCAAGAATGGATCAATGAGTTTATACAGGATCTACACATACACACTAAAATCATGAACCAGATAGAATGCTCATAGCAATATTACAAGTAATAGCCCCAAGCAAGAAGATCTGAGAGATGGGTGAGGAAACACCCTATTCCTGAATGTCCTTGTCCAAAGATCCATCAATGAGCTCAACCTGAACTCCAGGAGGATTTCAGGTGGCTAGATAAAGGCTAACACTCCTCAGTAACTTGTGAAGCTGGGTTCCCTCTACTAAGAGGAGTCACTTCCTTTACCTCTGGCAGAAGGGACCTATGTAGCTGTGGTACCTATCAGCACATCATCTGGCCTCCTCCATGCTCCCTCAATAGCACAAGCACCTGTTACACATTTCAGAGTCTGTGCTAGCTAGCATCCTAGCCCTCCTTACGTCTTGCTCACAAGTTTCTACCTTGTGGCTACTCATTCTTCTTCTAACCATGATACTTTTGCTATAATTTCTCTATACTTTGCCCCTGCTTTTAAAAAAATGAATGAACGAATATGAATAATATTGCCTAGCCACCAGGTTAAGGGTTAAGAATGGAACTGTCATTTATATCTGCTTGGAGAGGGAAAATCCCTTTTCTCCCATGGAGTAACACTGGGTGTATCAACCACTCCAGGCCTTATGCTCATGAATAGTTGACCAGCATATAATTGCCTCCACAGTTTTTGGTTGTGTTTTTATTTGGTTACAGTTTGGTGGGCTTTGTTTTGTTTTCTTTGGGGGAGTTTGTCATCATATTGCACTTTTGTTTGTTTGTTGAGAAAGAACTTAAAGTTGAATAGGTAGTTAGAGGACGGATTGGAAGGACTTGGAGAAGGGGAAGAATAAAATCAAAATACACTTAAAACTAGAATTGCTTTAAGTGATTAAACATAAAAATATACAATAAGTTTCTAAACATTTAGCCTATCAGCTAGCTCACTCACAGATGCTATAAGTATATGTTCTGTTTTGTGGGATCTAGAACTACCATGGGTGTAAACTGAAGGCTGACTTTCCTGCTAGACGTAGCATTTGTCATTTGATGATTACCAGTGTTACTTATCAAAGACCTTTTTGCTAAATGAAAACATAAATTTCATGCACTGGTTTGTGGTGATATATGTTTTAAATAAATACTGGAAAGGAAAAAAGGGCACTTTCTGAGAAAAACTGGTTAAAGATTTAAGAACTGCAATAGCATCTGTTAGCAAAAGTCTGAAGACATTCTAGATGAAAAGAACAGAGCCTGGAAGAATCTTCATAGGACTAACAGTGAGTGAAAAAAAATCTCCAAGGGTTATGTACTATATAATTCCATTTGTGTAACACTCTGTCAGTAAGTACATGTGGTTATAAAAGGGCACAGGAAGGACCAGTAGATAAAGGCACCAGCCACCAAGCTTGACAGGTTCAATCCCCAGGACCCACAGGAACAAGGGGAGAACTGACTCTGACTTGCACACACATACATACACATCCAAATGCAAATTTTAAAAGTAAAACAGTAGGTGCAGACATCCTACTTGTGTCTTGACTGCATTAACATTAGGATGGCATGTGTCAGATGGGGATATATTTTTGGAAGATAAGACCACTGGGGTGAATAGGGCAAGAGGCACAAGAATCTCTCTGTATTATTTCTTGTATTTAAATTTTGGGTCCATGATTTCCTTAAAATTTAGTTTAATTTATAAACACTGGCTCTGTTGTAACTTTGAGGGTTGCCACTATTCAAAATTTAACTTCTAGCCAGGTACACCAAGAGCTTTTGGGAACTTTCTTACAGTATTGGAGGCTTTTTATTCTCTGCCTGTCACTTTCCTCCCCTCCTGCTGCAGAAGCTCAGCATGACCTATGTGGGCTCAACTCCCTGCTGTGATAGCACACCTAGGCTGGGCTCATCTCTGCTGTGTGTCCAAATCACCTCCTAGGGTCTGGAAAGATGGCTCAGTGACTAGAAATACCTTTTGCTTTTCCAAGGACATAGGTTCAATTCCCAGCACCCACAAGGTGGCTCACAACTATCTGCAACTTCAGTTTCAGGGAATCTGATTCCCTTTTCTGACCTCCATAGGCATGAGGTACACACGTGCTACACAGATATACATGCAGGGAAAGGCTCATATATATTAAATAAAATAAATCTTTAAAAACTAATTATCTTCCCATTACTATATGTTCTCTCAACTTCTTAGACTTAGGATCAATTCCAATGACTTTTAGTTCTGAAGTGATTAACTGCATATTAGAAAGAACATTTCTCTCAGCTTCATGAGGCACTCAGAAGACATGCTCCCAACAACTGTAGGTCTCTGCTTCTGTTTGTTCATTTGTAACAGAGTTTTACAAACTTTCTCTGTAAAGGGTCAGATAGTAAATACACGTTGAGGGGTACACAACCCTGTCACAACTATAGCTTGAAAGTAGGCATAGATGTTATAGAAACAAGTGGGCTTGGCTGCATTCCAATGGAATTATATTTACAAAACCAGGAGGCAAGTTATAGTTAGCTGACTCCTGCTTTATATAATCAGCCTTGGCATCTGTAGTCAAGAACATGCAGTGACTTGACATGGGGAAATACCTATTTAAACTGGGCTGTTGAAAGCATTAACAAATAGCCAACTAGCACACATTTGAATTCAGTACCTCATGGGTACTGTGGGGAATGATTTTTCTGGGGGAATGTGTGGACCTACTGAGTTCTCCCTGGCATGGACACTTTACTCAGAGTCAAGAGCTGAGTCTCAGGGGAGGTCACAGGGGAAGGGAAGATGTTGATTATGAATTTTCATGATCTGTTATACTACATGGCAAGCACAGTTGACAACAATGTAGTACATCTTTCTAATTTGCTAAAATGTAGACATCCTCTCTATAAAAAATAATAAATTGATTAGATGACAGATATGTTAATTAACTTATCCAATTTTCACTGTTCTCTATAAATATACAGAAGAGAATTAAAATAAATGTCAAAAGTTTAAAAAACACAACTATGAAGAGTACACTAGGGCCTAAAATCATAATCTTCTCCCCTCTTAGGATTGCCATCCTTTGGGTAACAATTATTTCTTCCTAAAGGAAAGAGTAAACACAGATCACCATCTTTATGTCTTTAAGAAGTTCTGACTACAGGTCTGCTAAGAGGAAATGGCCTGAGGCAGACAGTGTCTGCTCAGCAATGGCTCAACTCTGAGGAGCACCCTCAGTGACCTAAGATCCTCAGTTGCCTGACACTGCCATCAGTAAGTTCCATCATGACAAGTTTATACTTAACGTGCAGGATGACTATGGTTCTGAATGTTAGAGCTAGCAGACTGCACTGCCCTGACTGAGTCTGAAGGCACACTGAGTGCTGGTGTACACTCTTCCTAACTGACTACTGACAGCTCCATAACTGTCCACTTGGACTTGGGAAACCTAGACCTCACTACATTGGAAAAGCTTGTCTTAGAGAACTTATGTTCAATATTACAGATTCAAATGAGCCTGAACACAAAAAGACTGTAGAGTCTCAGAGACCAGAGGAGCCACAAAATAAAACAAAGTCTCACCTCCCCAACTGTTTTCCTATTAATAGCTGAGTAGCCTAAAATTTTTTTAATTTTAATTTTATTCATTTTCTGTGTAAGTGTTCTGCCTGCATGCATGTCTATACACCACACACATGCTGGATTCCTGCACAGGTCAGAAGAGGACACTGAATCCTCTGGAACTGGAGTTATCAGTAGGTGCTGGGAATGGAACCTGGGCCTCTGCAAAAACACCCAAGTACTCTTAAGCAGCACGCCATGTCTGCAGCCCTTAACTGTTTGTTTGTTTGTTTGTTTGTTTGTTTGTTTAGGTGTGTGTCTGCTTTCATTTAACCACTATGGTTTTCAAATATACAATGTGCAGATGAGCAGCACAGGCGAGACTCTCAGACTTCACTTCAGTAGCATGTGCTAAGGTTTTATAAAAAGAATTATCTTATTTTTGAGCATATGTTTCTGTCTGTGTGCATGCCTGTGCCCATGGATGTCAGAAGAAGGCATCAGATCCCACGGGTTAAGGGTGGCCATGGGCCACCTGATGTGGGTGCTGAGACCTGTGTGGTTTTCACCACTGTGCTGTCTGTCCTGCCCCATGTGCTGTTTTTTGTTCATTGTTGTTGCTGCTTTGAAAAATACCAAAAAGGAAACAAAAGGAAGTAAAATTTATTTTGATTCAAAATGCATGTTTGGTTGGGTCTTTCTTCTTCCTTAACTACTAGCACAAGTGCTGACTCCACCACCAGAAATACGCCCCACATTCCATTACAAACGTAACAGCAAGGCTGACAGAATAGACACGGCCATCCAGCTCTAGCATCATGTTGTAAGTGCTATCATATGTCTAGCCATGTATCTCCTCCTATTTACATCAATTCATTTTAATTTTTCATGTGGAATTGTGAAGAAAACAAACATATTCTTACAATCCTCTACAAATATGTAACAAATATTATATTTCTATTTCTAGGCAATAAATTTCTCCTGCTTAAAACTTAGCTTACTATTTTATAAGCATTTCAAAAGCACCTGCCTTTATGTTACCATGTATTAATAATGTCACCATATCAGAACACAGTAGCCTTATATTTGAAGAGAAAATTAATTACAGAAATCATTAACTCTACAAATCATTCTACTCTCATATTAATGAACTAGCTTCACATGGGACTCGCTTGAGTGAAATGTTTGCTTTCATTTCATCAGCATTCACTTGCTCCTATCCCAGTTTCTATTTGTTTATGATGAAAAGCTCTTGTTTGGTAATGGCTCTCTGCTAAGTGCTCTGGAGACTGTTCAATCTCACAGAGGTGAAAGGTGAATAACTACTTTCTAAGCATATTTCAGGCAAAGCTGCACTTGCTGTTTGTAGGTGTCCTGTGCTTAACAGTTTTTATAAATCAGACTATTATGTCTTTAATTTTATTAAAACACCTTATTGAATGATTTATACTAAACGGACATTTCTTCTTAAAACTCAGCAATTGTGAATACATACAAAGAGTTCTCAAGAAAGATATGAGAAATTAGCCTTACAGTTTAGCTATGTTTAAACTTGGAGAAAGGCCAAGAGACACAGAAAGATGGCTGGAGAACTGCTCTCCAACAAGAACAAAACCAGAATTGTATACAAACATTTGTTTTAACATAGACACTCTCTTGTTAGCACAAAGTCAGCCTGTGACCTCAGACCCTGTGCACTGGATCTGCAAGGAGAGCACAGCACTCCCCTCACCACCCGAATCCCACCCGAGTGACTTCCCCTAACTCTAATTGCCAGAAGGCTCCTTTCTTCTTCCTCAATTTAAAAATCCCTGAACATGGCCTTAATTCTATAATGAATTTTCAGAGAGTATGAAAATAATGAATAGCTAAAGCAGGAGACCCAATGCAATCCTACTACCTCTCTGCCTTTCTCTCTCTCTTTCTTTCTTTCTTTCTTTCTTTCTTTCTTTCTTTCTTTCTTTCCTTCCTTCCTTCTTTCCTTCCTTCCTCCTTTCTTTCTTCATTTCTTTCTTTCTTAAGACATCTGACCAGTTTCATCTCCCCTAGATAAAATTTCTCAGTAGCATATTAAACAAAAGGATATTTCCAATTTAGGCTATTTCATTCGGTTTCTACTAACATACATTTCTTTCACAATGCCCTGTGCAGCTACTACTGAAAGAGAAACTAGTAAACTCATTGTAACTGAAAGCATCTGAAACAGAAACATCAGTCAGCATTCCCCAAGGGACATGTCACATGACCAAGCATCTGTCAGCTTTCCCCAAGGGACATGTCACATGACCAAACATCAGTCAGCATTCCCCAAGGGAAACATCTCACAGACCAAACAGAAAAGTCTGAATGTAACACTGATGACAGCAACAGTCACCCATCACAGAACACCCAATTTAAAACAACACTGGGGAAAAATTCACATTCATACAAGATAGCTTCCTAGGCCAGAGGTTGTGAAAATATAAATAATTGCATTAAAGTCAGAGGCCAAAACCATATTGAGGCTACAACACAGAACACTTTCAAAGTTCCTATTCATGTTGAGCTTTTTGAGCTCTTTAGGTAAGTGATTAACTCATCAATTTTCCCTAGAAACAAGAAAAACTAGGAATTAAAACAAAGAGCAAAGCCCTATGTTCAAGCACATGTGACTTTAACCCCAATATTTTTAGGATATGCTTGTGCATGGAAGACTGCTACATTTGAGATGAGGAAAGATTCTCCTGAAATATGCTAACACCATCCAGATAAAAAGGCAAGATTCAATTACAGATAATAACTCCTGCAATATACTAACATTTCCTGGTTTTTCTAAAGGCCTCACTGCTGTGTAGAGTTCAAAGTACCACCTTATATAGAGATAAAAGTAATTATGGAGCACAAATGTCTGTATAACAGTATATCTCTTCAAGTCTTGACCAATCTTAGCACACCACTCCCTTCTCTATTGGGACAGTTGAATATCTATCATCAGCCTATTCTTATATTAATAACAATTCACAGTTATTTTGGAAGGTAGTATCTGAAAACTATATAACCAGTTTTAGTAAGTGGTCTTTAGGAAAGAGTAAAGAGCTGTAGAAACCAGCCCAAGATCACTTGTTATTCACCTAAGCAAACTGCTGATCACCTCAGCCTAAGTTTATTACTTCAACTTTACAAAGTTGTTCTGATAAAAAAATAAAAGAATATATATTAAAGTCTTTGAAAGTATTACACAGTACTACAGCAAGTACATTTTTAGTAAAATTAAAACTAAAATCAATTCCTTCATGAAATCCTTCCTTTTTGTAAACAGAATTCAAAATTCTATTATAAAACATTATATATACAGAATATATATAAGGGAAATAGTTTTTATTAGACCCTAGTATATACCACTCATCTTAAGAAACAAAACTGGTGTATTTGGGGAGCCAGGTCACCTGCACACTATCACATTTCTTTTCATTCCACAACATACTTTCAGACTAACCATTTACCTGATTTTAATACTAGTTATCACAGAATTTGTGTGTTCCTAGTCTTTCTATCTAGATTTTCATCTTCATTCCATCCTCCTCTGTGAATAGATGTTCTCTCCAACTTCTACAATATTTTTCTCAGAGCCATTTTTTAATCAAATCTGTCAAATAATCCCTATGGTTGAAAAAACATTTATATGTACATAAAGTATAAAATGAGTTACAGTGAAGTTAGCACCCACCACATCATGTGCAAGGACAATGGAGAAGTCCTCTGTAGTAATATGGAAGGAAAGTCAGTCAGCACCTGCCTCACAGCCTCACAGCCTCACAGCACACGTATACAGTTAGTTCTACGTTCAGTTTACACAAAATTATTTGTTAAGAGCTAAGAATAAAATTTAGCTAACATTTTCATATTCACTTTTTTACAGAGATAGTTTTTACTATCATATTAAAGGGTAGAGTGGGGGGCTGAAGAGATGGCTCGGTGGTTAAAAGCACCGACTGCTCTTCCAGCGGTCTGGAGTTCAATTCCCAGCAACCACATGGTGGCTCACAACCATCTGTAATAGAATCTGATGCCCTCATCTGGTATGCCTGAAGACAACTACAGTGTACTCATATACATTAAATAAATAAATAAGTAAATAAATAAATAAATAAATAAATCTTTAAGAAAAAAAGGTAGAGTGTATTGCTGATGATAAAATGGCCCTAGATAATATCCAATATTTCCTTTAAAAGAAAACAACAGATTAAACAAAGACTAAAAAATTTTGCTTTTCTTTTAAAGACAAATATTTTCAGAAAACAGCCATATTATGGAGGAGTCTCGTGAAAGATGACTCTTTAAATATGTACTCTGACAGCATGAAATTCAGAGGTACCATTCACCTGAGCAAGTGGTGGAAGAGCCTCCTGGCATACTTGCTGACCGGGTCTCTATATTCCAAAACAGTTGTATCCAGAAGTGGTCTTGTTGGCGCATAGAAGGTTCCAAGGCTGGCCTCGAGCTGTGCTGTGGAATTCAAACATAGCGGCACTAAAACAAGAGAAACTCCTTCAATTACAACAGAATCCTCATGTTTGCAGTCAGTCAGGTTCTGCAAACTTGGATGAAATGTAAGCTTGTTGCAGGAAAGATGAAATTAAAATATGACAGCTGGTACAAAAACAAAACCTGTGTATAAACTTTCACTTAAGACAAAGCTGACAATGACTCTAAGCAACAAAAAGCTGTCAAAACCAAAGAACTCCATAATGAACCAACCTCTCACCACAAATGGGTAATTAAAGCCATGACTCAGCAAAGTAGCACAGTGTGAACTAGTCTTTCCAATAAAATCAATTTGCAGTGTGCTCAGCATTAAATGTTCTCTTTAGCAGAAAGGGAAAACTAACTGTCAGAATAGGGAAATCAAATCAGCATAGAAGAAACGTTTTCTTAAAATATCAGTAAAGGCCAGCAGGTGAAGACACTTGCTGCCAAGCCTGATGGCCTGAGTTCCATTCCCAGGACTCATATGGTAGAAGACAGAAATGACTCCCAGGTGGCTCTCTGATCCCCACACATTCACTATGGTCTACACACACACACACACACACACACACACACACGTAATCTTTAGAATTAAATAATACAAATAAAAATGTGCACATTGGAATAAGACATCTGTGATGCTGCTTTAGGAGAACAATGGGAACTTCTATCTTGGCCTAAATCTGGTCATAAACAAGGTTCTGTTCTTTGTCCTTTCATGAAAGCAAACACCCTGGCATAGGAGGAGATTGGAGAGAGGCTTAGATAAAGGGGGGAGGCCAGGACATAAGAGATTAGGAGACAAGGTGTGTTCTGTCTACTTCATAGTTTTACCAAGATAAGCCAGTGGGGTTGTGCTTCCGCCCAGAAATACCTGGCAGCGATTTACCATATGGTGAAAGCATGAGTGTGTATGATGTACTGCAGTTCACAGCTAGATTCCTCTAATATTTATGCTTCCAACACTGGGCTGAATAAACAATTCATTATTTACTGAAACTCCTTTAGTTGTAGGCCTATTTAGATTTGCAAGTATTAAACACCTTGTCAGAATAATTGCTGCAGGCTTGACTAAGCTTTAGTAATTTCTTTTTTACTTTTCAATTTCAAATCTAGACAGCAAAATAGGATGCATTTTGGAGGTATTTTCTTTCAAAGCAGCAGTCAATTTAGATTAAAATTGAATATAGCACTGTTATTGTGAAAACAAGCCTGATTCTCCCGCCATTGCTTGTTTTCCTGACAGCATGTTTTGTACATCTGAAATGTTCAAGCCTACATGGAGCCCTCAGACCTCCCAGCACAGCTCCGGATTCATTAGGCTGCCCAGCTTGATGTTGAAGGCAGAAATGAAGATCTCAAAGACAGACCCAACACGGCTAGAAATAACAACACACTAGGTTTCACTAATAAAAGAACAACGAATTACCATGTCAAATTTGTTAGATTCAGATAAAATAAATCTCAACAGGGAATTCTGAGTGCTTTAAAAATGTGTTTTGTAGTTACTTGAGGGAAATGCATATATCTGCTTAGAATAGACACATTTGGATAACCCAGGATATGTATAGATTTTGTTTTAATAGCCCAACATCATAAACACTTTTTATTTCCCTATCTCCCAATATGATTCTTTGGAAAGAACAATCCTTTATAGGGGTTCTGATAATGCCCATTTGTGTATTTCTTTATAATCTCTCTTACAAGGTATCAATTTAATATCATAAATTCACTAAGGAGCTAACAACTTCTCAGTGTCCTGAGTGAAACTCAATGCTTTATCTTTCCATATTTCTTCTTTAACTGTACACTTGGGACTTGTTCCATAGACCACATATCACTACAGCCTGTCTTTGGAGGCTCTGGTCTTTAGTTTCTGTTGTTACTTTTAAGTATATACTCAATCTTGAGAAGTTTATCAATATTAAGAAATAAAAACATGAGATAATTTTATAGGTGAAATTATAGTAATTTTTTTCTATCACCTAAAATCTTAGAGTTATACTTTCTATTCTGAAAAGTGCCACAGTGGGCCATGGACTGTGGTAGGCACTTTCTTTATGTACAAACACTGACATTTTCATAGATGAGTCTGGACTACTTCCAAAAAGCTCACTTAATTCTTAAACACATATTAGAAGGGAATTCTGGGAGTTAGGCCAAGGTCCATAATATAAACTTCCTAGAGATTCAGGAGCTTATTGGTCAACTACAAAATTTTATCCAAAAACTTATTATTTATTTTGAAATGCAATAAAAATGAAGAAAGCCTATTAAAACCCAGTGAAAATACTAAGATAGGAAATGTTCTCCAGTAATAGACCTGTCCTAATTTTCTTACCCTGCGTTATTTAGGAATAACTGCTAGTCATAATTTCCTAACATTATTAGCAAAAAAAGATATGAAATAAATTTATAAGTCCCAGCTGTTTTGGTATATTTCACATCATATAAAAGAATAACTCATGAATACAAGTAGAGAACTGGGAGATACAGAAATTTGTTCATATTTTATGTGTTATTTTTTTTCTTAGTGCCACCACCTCAACAATAAACATCTTGGATTTCTATGGGCAAAATTACTAAGGAAAGGTGAAGCAATCCAAGCAGGCAGAGGGAGGAGCACACTGAAAGAACAACCCAAAAGCATGGCAACAAGGAGGGGAAGCCTGGGCTACAGACGGTTCTGACGTACACAAAGGAGACTGTAAGGAACTGCTGTCTGAACAGAGGACTCACGTGTGAGAGACATAACTGCTGTTTAATGTGAGAGAGGAATAAGATCTTTGTTTGGTGCCCTTTGTCTGAGACAGAGAATAAATGAAATTTCTGAGCAAAGCTTGAAATCTGAGCATATTTCACACATGAGCTTGACTGAATTATGGAACAATGACACTATGAGTTTCAACACAAGCCCAGGCAGAAAACATGTCCTCTGTGTTGACAAATACCACACAAGGAAGTAGTACCATTTGGGAATAAGTCTTTGGTATCATTTCAGTTTTAATACAGCATTCATATTTTTGTTCCTTAGTCTCCAATGACAGAAGCCCAAAACTCCTAAAACTGACTCCAAATGTATTTCATGTACACTCAAAAGCACTGACACAATATATTCAGGTCTGACCTTCTCTCTCTGGAGTGAGCCTCTGTCTAAGAAGATGGTTCACGATGGCACTCATGCTGATGAAGCACTGCTGGCCTAGGGTGTCCCAGTTCATGCTGCTCAGGACACTGACTGCCTCATACACCTCATCGCCGTGAATGTACTGGAAGATGAGATCTACCAGGCCCAGCTGTCCTCGTGTGAGGATACCTGTCACAAAGTAAGCGAAATACAAAGTCAAGTAACAAAACCAAGTGAAAATTGTTTACACAAATTACACAAAGGGAAAAAAAATACTGGGACATCAGGGGCACATTGGTTTATCCATTCAATAAAAAATAAATCCACTTCCAATCTTGACAGATCAGGAACATTAAAAAACAAAAGCTCAGTCAGTTATTTAGTTTTATTTATAAAAGGCTGATGACATTTGAAACAAACAATTTTTACACATTAAATGGCAAACACTGTGGCTTTTAAGCACCTTTCTGGTTTTTTTTCCATTTTATTAATGGGACTGGGAAGATGGTCCTGCTGGTGACAAGCTTGGTGAGCAAGCATTAGGACCCAAGTTCAAGCCCCTGGAAGCCACATAAAAAGTTAGGCACAGCAGTGTATGCCTAGGACCCCAGTGGAGAGGAAATGAGCCCAGGAGGAGGATGAGGGCTCACTAGCCAGCTCATCTAGTTGAAAGGGAGATGCTCAAGCTTAGAGAGAGACCAAAAAGGTAAGAGGCAATTGAAAAAGACTCCAGAACTGACATCTGGCCCCCACATGCATCTGATCATATATATGAATATGTAAATATACATATACACAAAAGGAAAATGGTTAAATGCTCATTTTTTTCTTCAGTGTTTTT
The DNA here is from genome assembly GCF_004785775.1 of Grammomys surdaster. Classification (NCBI taxonomy): domain Eukaryota; kingdom Metazoa; phylum Chordata; class Mammalia; order Rodentia; family Muridae; genus Grammomys; species Grammomys surdaster. The sequence goes on from NW_021604569.1 coordinate 8,407,775, forward strand.
TTGATTCTGGTAAGTCTATAAAAACTCAGTACAAATAATCATAAAGCTAAATGAGAAAATACCTGTGAAGTTATTTTATAAGCCATAAAATATTACAAAATATTACTGTAATTTCTTTTTATTACTGTCATCAGAATTTAACTGGGATATTTATAGGTTTCATGGTTTTTAAAATATACTAGTTCATGAGAAAGATGCTGAAATTCTTCATACTAACTCCAAGTTACATTAAAAAAAAAACCAACCCAACAGCCTACTCATGCTATATCTAACAAGACTCAACTTGATAGAGAATCTGGGGAATCACCCTAAGTCTATTAAGCATTAAAACTTTACTATCCATTTTGAGTGGTAGAATCAGCAGATGTAACTACGCAAAGCCCTCATGAGCCTGTGTCAAGCACTGCAAGTCCTAGTCATAAATCAGGCAGCTCCTGACAGGAGATGTCAATGTGCAGAAAATAGCTGGAGTATCTCTACTCAAGGTGATCAGAGTAGCAGTCTTCTAGTAGCAAGAGAAATAAGTAAGCTGTTCTGAACAAAGCTGTGTATGATCACAGTCAAATAGTTCAAAAATAAAGAAATTATTTTTAATGGTGGTGGAGGAGACACAGGACATACAGAGAAACAAGAAATGAATGATAATAGGCTTTGCATCTGAAATTATGCAAACTAGAAAACAGGAAGACATTTTTAAAGGGCTTAAGATAAAAATAAAAATAACCTAAAATTTTAAACTCTTATAATAGAGGATTCAAAATTCATGTAGAAATAAAAAAGTCTTTAAATACATCTAATAATAGAGTTCTGAATAATGCAACAAGAATGGACAGAACTAAACAGGGTGGGAAGACCTAAATAGACAATTACAGCTGAGATTTCAGTGATCTTTCATGAATCAAGAGGCTGTATAAACAGAAAATCTGGAAAAATATTCGAAAAACACTACCAGTGAAAACTTAACATCTAGATATATTTTCTTTCCTTTGTTTCTTTTGTCTTTCTGTCTGTCTGTCTTTCTCTTTCCTATGATAGGTCATATAGAGTCCAGGCTAGCCTTAGGCTCTTCATGTAGCAGAGGATGATCTTGAATCTCTGATCCTCTCTGGCTTCTACCTCTTCTGTACTGAGGTTACAGATATGCACAACTATGCCCAACCCAAATAAGCTTCATCCATAACCCAACATTTGTAAAGCATTTCACCCAAAAACAGTGGATCATATATTCTTTTTGACTACACATGGAAAAGGAACCAAGCTAAAGCATCTCAGAGTAATAAAACATCCTATAGTACATTTCAAATGTTTTAAATCATATGACTAGATTAGATTCTCTAACATCAAGGGAATTAGATATAAAAAGCAGAGAGAAACCTCCAAATATTGAAAAAATGTCACCAAGTGAGATCATCACTTGAGAGGAAGCACTGAGGGACTGGAGCGATGGCTCAGTGTTAGAGCGGATACTGCTCTTGCAGAGGAACCAAGTTCTGTTTTCAGTACCTATGACACACAAGTTACAACTACCTATGAGTGCCAGCTCCAGGAGATCAAATGCCCTCTTCTGGACTCTGAATACCAACATTCACATATCTATACCCCCCCACACACACACAGATACATTTAAAAATAAAACAAATCCTCAAGGTCCGATAGAAGTGGTTGTTAAATTTTAAAAAATAAACAAAAAGACCAAATAAACAAAAAGAAAATATACGGCACTAAACATAAAATGTTCAAATCCAAAAGTCACCAGGGAAATAAAAGTAACTATATATGCATTATAAAGGCTGAAATTAAAAAGACCATTGATGTCAAGTCTTAGTGAAGACAGAGAACAACTGCCGCTCTCGTTGCTCGTGGACACTAATTTTTACAACCACTTCCATGCCCTGACATGTCCATTTCTAGGATTTCCCAACAGAAATGAAAATATATGTCTAAATAAAGTCTTGGCCATAAAAGTACAGAGCATTTTTAGTGCTTTAGCTTAAACCTTGAAATAAACCAAATGTCCACCAGCATGTGAAAGAAAAAAACACTGTGGTATACAGGTACATAATGGCTGACTATGAGGTAACGGGAATGGAAACTGACTTATAATTAATATAGAAGATTCTCACAGGCTAATGAGGAGTGAGAAAACACCTGGGAACAAGGGAATTCGCTCCATGGTTGCACTTCTATAGAATTCTATAAAAAGCAAATCTTAATCTGTAACAAGAGAAATCAAAGCAGTGATTAAGTAACTAAGGTAGGGTCGAGTACAAAGGACTTTAAGAGAATGCTTTGGAGAGATAAAAATCTTTTCTCTCTTACCTGTGGAAGCAATCATGGGAATGTATATATTAAACTCACTGATGAGCATTTTAAGTGTGCATAGTTTATTTATGTAGATTATACTTCAATAAACCTGATTTTAAAACCATCACCTTTCTAAAGTGAAGAATGAAGAAGCTGTGTGGAATAGAAGTTCACTCCAGAAGAACCTGGAGATGACAAGAATCATGAAAGCCGATGGAGCATCCCATATAATCCCTACATGTCTTTTCTTTCCTTTCCAGAATTAATAGATTTCATTATTATATTGCCTTACATATGTATCACTGTACTTTGGTTGGTTCTGTAACCCATAGCCCTTCCATACCTCAAGCTGCAGTGGGTTGGGCTAATACTGCTTGTATTCTAATGCTAACTTGGAGTCCCCAAGGCTGTTTGCCCCAAAGGAGAGAGTCCTCAGGTATGACACTGAGTGACTCTACCCCTATTTGGTTGTGGTCAGTGAATAAAGATGCCAACAGCCAATAGCTGGGCAGAAGATACATAGGTGGGGTTGAATTTTGGTTTGCTTGGAGAAAGGAGCAGGGGAGAAGAGAAGAAGAATCTGCCATGGAATAGAAGAATGTGCAGAAGAAGACAAAGGAGAGCAGCCATGGGTTAGGAGAGCCATAAAAATGTGGCCATGTAGGCTGGCCAATTGGAGCTAAGAGCAGCCCAGATGAAATATAGTAAGTGATAACCTGGGATAATGATAGAAAGTGGATTCTAACAGCATGGAGGGTAGGCAGTTGTCCAGCTATTGTGCTGCTTAAGGCATATTAAAATATAAAGGCTGTGTGTGTGTGTCATTCATCCAGGAACATAAATGGATTAATGTGGGAAGAAACCCCATGCCAGGATTTTTAAAATATATTTTTCTACATCTAGCCTTGCTGATTCCCTTTCTCCTCAATAGCCCCCTGTGCTTTCATGTTGGATATATGAGAGAAAGCATGCCATAGTATCTATGCCTACACTGCCCTCTCTCTTCCTCCCCTGATTTCTTTTGACACCTTCCTTTCCACTTATCTCCCTAATTTCAAGCCTTTCCTCCTCTATTCTTTGAATAGTCAATATAAAATATAGAAAACATATACTATTTGGCATTTGACACTTAACTACCATCATGTGTTGAGTAAGTAATAATATAGAAATAACTCAATGTTACTCAGCTATTAAAAAATACTAAGATCAATTAGTAAAAATGACATTTATAGAAAATATTACGTTTTACAAGGTTTATTTACAAATTTTTTTCTCAAAAGAACCTATATACTTCTTGCTTTTTAGAGAAACAGACAGACATATAGATAGGCAGATAGATACACAGATAGACAGACAGACCAATACACATGCATACACACACACACACACACACACAGCCTGGAAATTTAACATCTCACTGAAAGAAAGGATATTAGGTTTATTTAGCTTACTCCCAGCTTTAGAGGTGTAAGAGGACTCTCAAAGGTAAAATGTTTTTGATTTGGAGGTTCTACTAAATAATTATTTCATCTACTAAAATAGAGAATATAAGAACAAAAGTGAGTTTGGTTGAAATGATGGTTGCATGCCTGTACATCAGAAGTAAAAGAAAAAGACTGCGAAGGAAGATTTGTTTCTTATGAGGTAACCTGGGCCTTTCTATGCACTATTTACTAAGATTCCTGGTAGGTGGGAAGGATAACAACATAATGGTGCCATAGCAATAGCAGTGACAAGAACAAGAGGAATAGATGTCCTAGCCCTGCATGCCACACAGGTAAGAAATGGCATGGAGGAGGGGGAGTATATGATCAATGCAGTGCTAATAAATTACTAGGTGAAATCCTGAGTCAAGAGAAGAGCTGATGGTGTTAAAGAAATTAAAAAGCAGAGAGGGCTAGAAATGGTTGTAGTTAGACTGGATGAGCTTTACAATCTCAACATAATAAGCAAGGTGCCTCTCAAAACTAACTTCAGTATCTGTATGTGGAGTTTTGGATGAGCATACCATAGGTATTCTCAATAGTATACATATCCTTTATAGAATGCAATACTTACATATGAACAGTAAAGCCTTTGTGTCTGACTTTGAGTGAAATGTTTTGTCATGTTTGGGTCAACCAGTAGAGGCTGAGAAGTTGTTCTGAGGCTGTTGGAACCTTGAAGAAATGTTGTCTCCCTGGAAAGTCTGCACTTGGTGCTACATTGAGAACTTGCAGCAGCACCAACCTTGGTTCTAAGACGTTCTTCATAATCCTGGAGTTCTTACTTTTGATTATGGCTAGCCATGGTCAAAAGGGACAGATTTCTGTGGATTGTCTGTTCTCACAGGCAGCAAGGGCAAGATAACTTTGGTAGCTGGAACCTTTCCCAGCTCCAATTAACCTTGTATAATGTTTGAATAAAGTAACTGGAGTGAGTTAGCTGGGTGTCAGCCTTTTCCAAGAAGGCCGAACCCTTCTGCTCCTTCAGGAAATGAAGGCTTAGCATCTTCCTGAGCTTCTATTTCTACTTCTGCACCTATGACCAATATCAGTTAATACTTACTGGAATTCCCCTTAGGAGCATGGCATTTCTAGTTGCTTCCCAAGGAAAGCATGCATCTAGAAGTCTTCTTGTAAGTCATCTTGAGAAGATGTCCTTTTCATACCTACCATGTTTGTGTGACTATTGAAAGAGAGTAAGATGGAGCACCCAACCTTAAGAGTTTCCCACAGCATTATGCTAACTGACTTGGCATCTGCCACTGCCATGTTTACATTGACAGCATCCTATTTTAGGCTATGATCTATGGTTTGTCTCTACAATTTTAAATTGTAAGCTATACCTTTCATGTCAAATTTTCCAAAGGCTCGCATAACAAGCATCTGAGAAAAAGTCTCATAAAGCTCTCTCTTGGGAGAGCCGCACATGCAACTACCTGTTTACATATGCAGTAACTTGAATTATACATGAAAATGCCACATGGATGCCCAGAATCAGCTCTGTGTTAATTCAAGAAGTATATTAATTTTTGGATGTATTTAGTAGCAGATCATAAGAAAAATCTGTTCTTTAAAACTAGGTTTTCTGTTTTTTTTTTTTTTTTAATGCTGGTTGGAATCTACTATTTCAAGTAATCTACTACTCCCAGGAAAGAAAATTTTATATAAATATTAATTTCATAATACATTAAAAATGGGACACAAAGCTTTTTTAAAAATCCTTAGATATTCCACATTTAGCTCTTCCAAAGAGCTAAATTGGAAGACTGTGCAGTTAACACACAGTCCTGTAAACTTAAATGAAAATACAATTTAAATGATAAATGTCAGTTGCAGAAGTTATCACCTTTCTATCTGAGTGCTTGACTTCTATTGGATAATTTTATTCCAAGAGACCTTCTTGGGAAAAAGAGGTGACAGCCAACTCATTGCCTAATTGATTTAGGAACAGTGCCCAGGGAAACAGTCCAATTAAGTTTACAAGCTGGCAATTAGCAGGAAGCCCTCTAAATCCCTACACTGAGAGCCTGTTTACTTTAGTAAGAAGGCAAATGTGCTAGAGATAGGAAGACAAAACTGTGCTTTTTGCAAAGCTGTTGTGAGGAGGCGGACAAGGGAGGGTGGAAGGGATGCTGGGTATGCATGGACAGACAGCATTCTGTTTGACAGGAAACTGAACCATTTAAAGGGGTGGGGGGAAGAAAGAAGGAGAGAGAAAGAGAGAGAGAGAGAGAGAGAGAGAGAGAGAGAGAGGAGAAAGAGGAGAAAGAGAAAGAGAGACAGAGAAATTGTGTATGTTTTAATAGATATGAAAAACACCAAACATCCGCTTTAATTAGTGTTGTGTATGGAGACATACAACTGTTAAAATGTAGTTGGATAAAGTCTAACTGGGTTATCTCATAATAGCGGAGATTCCAAACATTTGTGAACAATTTTAAGGTTATGAGACGAATCAGCAGCATTTCTCCTATGACAAGGAACATAGCTGTCTTTATATGCACTCGGTCCTCGGATCAGCCAGGTCACTTCCACTAGGCTTACTTTTTGCATTCAATTTGGGGGCAGGTAGAGCAGTGTGAAAAGAGAGAAGTCATTGCTGCTTGACAAAAGCCTTGATGTCCTTAAAATCTAACTCTGCACCCACAGCAAATCTTGCAAGGTTTGCAAATGTATTTATCTTTTCAAGTATATAATTTTTATATGTTTTAATTAAAAAAATGTTTTTGTCAACTTAAGTCCCTCAAAGAATGCTAAAGTATATAAAACTACCTAAAGTAGTTCTTGTTCTTTCAGTACAAACCTGGCAATCCAGAGCTATGAAAGGCTAGTGATCATCAGAATACTGCACTTTAAGGATCCCTATTGGAAATGAGCTTTATTACTTTATAATCTATAAGCAAGAAAGCTCTTTGACACTTCTATCTAAAAGGAAAACAAACAAACAAAAAACAGGACCACAAAGTTACATAAAGGTCTTAAGTAAATTTTAACTAATATCTGACTTATTTCTTTTTAAACATTTGCTCTACCCAATTCCAACCTATACAGCAACAAACATGGATAATCTAAAATAATTTTTATAAAAAAGTGTTATATTCTATAACACAGGCTTTCATAATGAACACAGAAGTTAATTTTTAAATTCTAATCTACATGTTTCTTATGGACTATTTTAGACAATTTCTTTCAGAAAACAGTAGAAGTAAATGTTCAGATTTTAAAAACTACTGTGTATTTGTCTACATGAGTTTATGTCCACCACATGTGTGTAGTGCTTAGAGAATCAAGAAGAGGGCATCAGATCCCCTGAAACTGGAGTTACAAGTAGTTGTGAGGCACCATGTTGGTGCTGGGAACTGAACCCAGGTCCTTTGAAAGAACAGTAAACAGTATTAACCTCTGGGCTCCAGCTCTGAAAGTTCATACTTTTTAATAATCATTATGGACAATTAGCACAAATGCAAAAGTCTTAGATATTTAATTCTTTGCTAGTTAGAAACTGCCCCCAAGTGTTTTCAAGGAACCTATAGGCAATCACTGAAAGGCAGACATTCTTATGGGATGACAAGCAGAAAATCTACATTTGAAGAATAGTTTGATGTCTTAATTATGTCACAACATAAACAAGACGCCTACCAGGCTACTTGACTTACCAAGTTTAAACATCAGCACACCCAAAGGTCCTCTGTTGAACCTGAGGAAGAGGAGATCACAGATTTCTCCTCTTTTAGGCTTCTGGAATACAATGGGAGGAGCTATCCACTGCATTTGAACAAGACTGCTTGAAACATCAAAGAACTTATTGAATTGCAGAGTCTCCTTTGGTAAGCAATCTTCTGCCAAAAGCTGGATATTGATAGGGGACAGAGCAATGTCAAGAATTTGTAGCTCCCCTTGGTTGCTGCCAACCAGCAGAATGGCGCCACTTGGGTGGCAGCTTATCAATGAAGGCCTAAGTTCAGCCTGGGCCAAGAGAGTCACTCCACGGTGAGCTTCATAGAGAATTACTGACGAGTCTTCACAGCCCACGATCAGTTTGTCTTCTGTAGAGTTCTTGCAGCAGCTGATGGCCTTCGATCTTAGTGGTATTCTGGTAACTGACACGCAATGAAGTTTGTTCCGGACAAATTCATAGATACAGCTGTCAGCCATGGGCTCCTTGTCTACACTGATGGAACACTCCACTGTAAACACCTGATACGGTTGTTTGGTGCCAAAATGAACATCTAAAGGATTCCATTCTGTGCGAACAGAACCCAGAACCTGTAAGAATTGTGCCAAATACATTAAGACAGACCTTAGCTTTGCTTCAGCTGTCAAGCACAGGACAGGTTTTAATTCAGAATCTACTTAAGACCTGAAACTGCACCTTAGCAACAGCTGGAAACAATAATACACAGAGCATGTACAGATTTCAGCACAGCTGCAGGAATTGAACTATATGATTTTAAATTTAACAGTTTTAAATAAGCCTGAAAATCAATTAAAGTTGTATATGTCTAATGATATATAAAAACTAGTAAAGTGAAATTTTATTAAAATAATAAGACTAGCAGAATATGTTTAGAAGTCAGAGAAACTTTAAAGGATTAATAATCTCTTTTCCACCCACTACTCTAACCAATTTTGAGATTATTAATAGTAAATTATTGCCTAGGTAGACAAAGGGGAAAAGCATTGGCACTCTATTTAAAGTCTTACAAAATTATTTTGCTATGATAAAAACAAAGTATGACAGATTGCTGTATAAACAAATTGTCAATAGAAATAATGTGTTAGCTTTAAAATGAGATAAGAAACTAAAAATTAATAAGATATATTTTAAACCTTGTGAAAAACAATTTAAAAGCATCATTAGTGTAGAAAACAAAAAATTTTGTTTTATTTGCCCACAGAAACACCAACGTAGGAGACAAAGGAAAACAGGCTACTTACTTACTCATATGTAAATAGTGGGAAGCAGGAGTGACATTAAATACTTTGCTCAAAAACTAAACCACAAAATGATGGAGAAACATTGAGGAACATTTTTGATAAAAATTTGATCTCACTGAGAAGCAGGCTTAGGAAGTAGAGTTGTGCACTTGTCCCGTGTCTGGGAGAGGCTGCTCGCTGCACTTGAGGACAGCTGGACAGTGAGCCACTGCTGTTCAAGGACTCACAGGCCTACAGTGGGATGAGGCACTGGACGCTCTACCACATCTGCTTCAGCATGGGGACAAAGCTCAGTTGTTTCCAAAGGGTATTCTGAGCACTACTGATTTGATAACTCTTCTCTCTCTCTCTCTCTCTCTCTCTCTCTCTCTTGCTATTTATTCATTTATTCTAGTTGGGCACATACCTAGTGAATTAACTCATTCAAAACTAAACCTATTGTCATCATATGTCAGACTCCAGACCACATAATCAAATGAAAAAAGGAAAAAATTTAAAAAAAGGACATGTACCCATGCAGAATGCAGAATCTGACTATATTTGACTGAGATCTGTCTCTGGGTTGGTCCAACACTACTGAAGTCATTCTCCTATATGTGAAACTGTACTAAAGTTATTTATTTATTCATATTCTTTTCTCATATATTACATTCCACTGCAGTTTTCTCTCTTTCCATTCTTCCCAGTCCCTTGTCCACCTCTCTCTTCTTCCAGATCCATGCTTCCTCCATTTCCCTTCAGAAAATAGCAGGCCTCCCAGGGATATCCACTGAACATAGCCTAACAAGATATATTAATATTAGGCACATACTTTCATATCAAGGCTGAATGAGGCAACCCAGTAGTAGGAATAAGGTTCCAAGAGCAGACAAAACAGTCAGAGATGCCCCATTGCCACTGTTAGGAGTCCCACAAGAACATCAAGCTACACAATCATGACATATATACAGAGGACAGAGTGCAGACCCATACAGGCCCCATGATAATCACTTCAGGCTCTATGAGCCCCTATGAGCCCTGGTTAGTTGATTCTGTGAGCCATATTCTCCTGGTGACCTCAACACCTCTGGCTTCAACAAACCTTCCTCTCTCTCTTCCTCGGGGAAGACCCACCAAGTGTGGGTCTCTGCATCTGAAGGGATGTTGCCACTCATTTAATTATTTTAACAGTTCCTTGTGAGTCTAACTGTTTCTGAATGGCACATGTGGCAATGTTATGAAATGCTGACCAGGAATGGGAGTAATCATTGACCTAAGTTTGTACATCTTTTGTACACACACAAAAGCCTGTGGTAGATGCTAGGTATCCTCCTCAGTCATTCTTTGATTTAGTTTTGCAATCAGTGTCTCTGAACCTGGAACTCTCCAATTCACCTAGAGTAGCTGGTCAGAAAACCCAGGAATCCTTCTGTCTCTGCTTCCCTAGCACTGGGATTACAAGTATAACCACCACCAACTCCTGAAGTGAGTGCTGGAGATCCTGCCTTAGGCCTCCATACCGGGGTGCCAAGTACTTCTCAACTGAGCTCTTATCCCAGCTCTTAATGTTTTAAGAATTAACCTAACACATCAGTACTAATTCGATCTTTAAACTGCATGGTTTTGCTTTCACTTTCCTGTTCAAATCTTTTAATGGAAACAAACTGACTAATGATTTAAATTTTATCTCTTGCCTAGAACACAAAATACCATACTAGGTCACACCAAACTCCTTCCTTCCCCAGTGCCCTTCCTGTTTCCACCTTCCTGTTTCCATTTTCTTGTTTTGTTTAGTAAATATTTTAGTATAAGCTATGTACTAAACACTGGTCCTAGAAATATAGCATTTACAAAAATAAAATCCTCTCCCAGAGGCTCAGATTTTCTTTGTGGAGCTGTTTTGTAGGTAGTAGATACTTTTCGGGGAGGGGCCTACGTAGCAGAAATAAGTCACTAGGGGTAGGCTTTTGAAGATACTGCCTGGCTTTTCTATTACCTGCCTGCCATGTGTGGACAGCTGCCTCACACTATGGCCCCACAGTCAGGGCTCCCCCACTACCATGCCACACCCTCTAGGGAAGGCTAAAATTATGTCCTGTCCAGTATTCTGTCACAGCCATAAGAAAAGTCATGTAGGAAGTTGCTTTCAAGGCAAGCAGGGTTGCTGATCATGTGATATTTAAGGCATTGGAAATCACTTTTGGAAGGAGCTCAGTTTGAGAATGCTGTCATAGCAAATCAGGAGATCTGAATGTCAAAAAATACAAAATAAAAAATGCAGGCACTACAGACTGTCCTCACCTGTGAGGCTTTTCAGACAGGAACAAGGGCTCCATCAACAATCAGACTAGAGGCTATTTCAAAAAACAATTTATCATGTCCTTAAAACCTGAATGAGGGCAAATTAAAAAACAATGGCCTATTTTGTTGGCAGAGGAAATTTCAAGATAGCTCTAAAGAAATTGTTTAGGAGGCAGATGTGTGATAGTCCTGTCAACTTGACAGACCTGGAATTACCTGTGACAAATATCTCTGAGAGTGGCTGTGAGCAACTGTCTTAACTGCATTGGTCGATATGGGACTAGCCCACTGTGGGTGGCACCATTTCCCTGGACAAGGAAGCCAGCACTACATAAGAAGGGAGGGGGTGAGCTGAGTACAAGTCCATGTGTATCCACTGTTCTCTGATCGTGAACCCCTGTGACTGCTGCCTGGACTGGCCACCATGATGGATGGACTAGACCTTGAACTATGAGCTAGAATTAACACTTCCTCCCTTAAGTTGCTTTGGCCAGGATCTTTAATCACCAGAAGAAAGGAGGCTAAGCTGCCTGTGACTGCCTGCCTAAATTGGATTAACTGAAGAGGGAAGACCCACCTTAACTGCAGGTGGTGCTATTCCAGGGGCTGGAGTCCTGAACTGAGGACAAAGAGAAGCAGCCTGGGACTCAGAGTGCATTGCTCTCAGCTGTCTGAATGCTAATGCAACATGAGCAGCTGCCTCCTCAAGCTCCTCTGCTGCCAGGCCTTCTCCATGATGATTGTATCCATGAGCCGAAATCAACCTTGCTTCCTTAAGCTGTTTTCTCAGATATTTTATCATGTTGACCGGATAGTAATGAATAAACAAATAGACCAAAATTATCCTAGTTTTCTAAATCCCTTCCAGCCAGGTTATATTCTTTTATTATTTTACTTACTTACATTTCAAATGTTGTCCCCCTTCCTGGTCCCCGCTCCATGAGCCCCGTGCTGCTTCACCTCTAAGAGGGTGTTCCCCTATCCACCCACCCACTCCCATCTTACCCCTCTAGCATCCCCCTTCTCTGGGGCATCAAACCTCCAGAGGACCAAGTGCATCCCCTCCCACTGAGGCCAAACAAAGCAGTCCTCTGTTACATATGTGGTGGGGCCATGGACCAACCCGTGTATACTCTTTGGTTGGTGGCTTAGACTCTGGGAATCTGAGGGGTCTGGTTGGTTGATATTGTTGTTCTTCCTATGGGGTTGCAATCCCCTTCAGCTCCTCCAGTTCTTCCTCTAACTCTTCCATAGGGGTCCCAGGGCTCAGTCCAACTGTGGCTGTGAGTATCTACATCTGTCTCAGTCACCAGGTTATATTCTAACCCTATCTCCATAAATGTTTTCTATCGTCAACCAGTGAGTATGCTATGATATGTAGTCTTCTGTTTTAGGTAGTCATATGTCCTCATTTTTATTATAAGCTGAAAACACAACTATGTTGTGGTTTTCACATGGTTCTGTATCTGTGAAGACACAAACACTGTGCTAATGGTAAGCTCACCATAACTGTTTTAAAGCTATAAATATAATGCAAGTAAAACACTGCAGCACTAGTTGAAATATACCTCTAGAACACTGAAGGTCTTTTAATGGACCCCTTTGGGCACACTGGATATTTTAAACTAAAGGAAACTGGAGATACTAAAGGCTATGAGATATTGAGGAAAACATGAACTCACAGCAAGACGGCCTCAATAAAAGGGCCCAATAGGATGGCAGCAGTCTCCAAGTTTCAAGGTAAGGTCAGGATTCAAGGGTAAGGGTTCAGGGATCAGAGGCTAGGACTCAGGTTTCCAAGGTTTTGTTTGTTTGGTTGGTTGGTTGTTTAGTTGTTTGGTTTTTGTTTTTATTGGTGGTGGTGGTTAGTTAGTATTGGGGTTTTGTTTTTTTGTTTTGTTTGTCTCTACCAGTTTGTGAGACCCTCTCTGATAGGACTCAGGTCATGCTTTGCTACTATTGTTGATATCCACTTAAGGGAAAAAGATGTTTTGCATAGTATAACTAAGAATACCACTGGCTTGGGTGTAGCTTGACAGTGAAGGACTTGCCTAGAATCAATGAAAGCCCAGGTTTGATCCCCACATTACAAAACAAAACAAAAAACAAAACAGAAACGAAAGCCCCACAAAAGTCTAAAAGATAAACAAAACAAACAAAAACAACACTTGAGATACATAAGCTTCGGTTTCAAAGTATTGTGATACATTTAAGATTTATTTTCTTTCTAACTTTTGTGTGTATAGTGGTGGGGGGACTATGTACATGTGTGGAGCTCAAGTCCCAGGCTACCTGTGAGCCTGGGACTGGACTGTAGCCCTCCCTCTGTGGGAGCAGCACCAGCTTTCAATGGCTGAGCTAACTCTCCAACCCTGGACCATGCTACACTTCATACACATCTCGATGCTACAAAATGGGTGCCATAAATTTATATTTTGGGGATAAGAACTATAATGGTCAGAGAGATGGGATATTGATAACCTACAGTCTCGGCAGGACACCCTGTGATCAGAGGAAGAGAATGAGATTCACAGCATCAATAACCTTCAGTATGGGGGAGGAGTCCCCAGAAAGGGAAGAAGAAAGAGGTAAAGAGGGATGCATGTGCTGACTGTCCTGCCAGTCCTGCATTCTAAGAGCCATTGTGCACAGTATGACAACAGAAATTTGAAAGAAGGCCTAGTAGATGGTTGTGCTTAAGGATGCTTCATTCTTAGGTCAATTAAATTGTTCTAAAAATAGTGTACTCTTGAAATGTAAATGGTAAATTATCTTTAAAATAAAACTGCCCCCTCAAAACAAAACTTACACAAATATAAGCTAATACTGCCCATCTACCACTATTTGCTACTATAGTATTTTGGACTCTTTTGACAAAATTACGTAAAGAACAGACAGAGGTGTGTTTATAACTCTCAGAATGATCTGCTAACATGAATAGCCAAAATACATGTTTGTTAAAAAGTATTTTATCTACTTGGGTGCAGCATTTGATCCTAATTGAACCCAACCATCCCTCCAAGGTCAGCACAGGGCAGAGAAGCAGCACTTTGGCCCTGCTCGAGTCCTAAGTCCTGGGCAAGTTCACCTCCTACATCTCTAGTTTCCTCTTCAGAAAAGGTTGTATTCACATATGTTGTAGGATTGCTGCAGAATTAAAAATGACAACTGAGATGCGAGGGACAGAAGCACCCTTAATAGTCACTTTTACTGTGGCCCTGAAAAGCAAGCCCAGTTCCTTTAGCAAGGTCTGCAGGCAGCAGAAGGGCGCTGATCACTGAATAAGGTCTGTATGTCTTCGTTAGGACTTATAGTTGATACTTAAGTACACGTGGAAGAATGTCTACATACAGAGAAAACACGGATTGGAAGCTGACACTCAGTGCGTCTCATCGATTTATGAGACTTAGCACTGTACTTGGTGTACGGCAATGGCTCAATAAGTCATTGAATACATTTTAAATAAGATAAAATTACTGAGGGATAAAAAGAAAAGACTCAAAATTTGGTAAGTCAGAAAAAAGTATGAAAATCCAAGACAATGTTCTCTGCCTTCCCATGAAGACAAAAACTCAACAAGGGAGGAACATGAAGAAAGCAGGAGAAAACTATCTGTAATTTTTCCTTTGAGAGGGAAGTTTGATTTGATTTATTTTAAATGGTCAATGCCAACAAGAGACGTCAGACGTCAGAGGTAGCCAGTGGGGGAGACTTCCATTCCAAAAGAGGGCTGAGCATGGCCCAATAGTTATGTGCGTGTGTTTGTGCCTGTGTGTACATTAAAACTGTATAGTAGAAAATGTTAAAAATGTAAACATTCAGGCTAAGAAATAGCAGAAGAGGGCTGCAGAGATGGCTCAGTGGTTAAGAGCAGTGACTCTTCTGGAGGTCCTGAGTTCGATTCCCAGCAACCACATGGTGGCTCACAACCATCTGCAATGGAGTCTGATGCCCTCTTCTGGTGTGTTTGAAGAGAGCAATGGTGAATATATAAAATAAATAAATAAATAAATAAATAAATAAATCTTAAAAAAAGAAAGAAAGAAAGAAAATACAGAAGAAACAACCAGGTGAGTTTCTAAAATCTCCTAAAGAAAATGGTTTTAGCCAAGTTTAAATCAGTCTGCTTTCAGTTAAACCATTGGAAGGTTCATTATGGTGAACCTTCATTTTCATTTTTTTAAAGGAAGCTGACTTTGTCAGAGAATGGTGGCACAAATATATAATCCCAGATTTTGGTAGGGAGAAGCAGCAATGTCAGGAGTTGAAAGTCATTCTTCAGCTACAAAGCAAGTTCCTAGGGAATTCTGAAGGCACTACACACACACACACACACACACACACACACACACACACACACACAAAATCTGAAAATAATTAGATAAAATTCACCCAAGAATAGTGCAGGAAAAGAAAGCCATATTGTTGGGAGCCGACTCTTAGCCGAAAGCAGCTATCATCTTTGCAGCCATCTCAGGCCATATACCCTGACAAGAGACTTGTTTTCAACAGCCCACAACAGCTGAGCACACTCTGATAAACATCTTGTTTTTCTCACATATCTTGTTTTGCTGTTTAGTGCCGCCAGCTGCAAGGTACACGTGATATCCACACTGCTAGGTGCACGTGGTCTCCTCACAGCTAGCTAGGTGCACGTGATCTCCACGCTGCAAGGCACATGACGTAGTGCCTTCAGCTGTGCTTGTCCACGAGGGCAAGGCACGTGGTAAAGGGTATAAATACCCAGGATTTCCTTCCAATGAATGAGACTTGAGAGACTTGATCAGACTCCCTGTCTTGTCTCCATTCTTCGCGTCTCCGTCTCCACTCTCTCTCTTGCTAGGCCCTGACCCGCGGACCGGAGCAGCAGAACGGGCCGGTACAAAGTGGCTCCCCGAACGTGAGGCAACTCGGGTGGCTACAAAGTGGCGCCTCAACGTTGGAGCTCCAGTAAGCGGGATACAGTGAAGGACACAGCGGGAATTGGAAGCGTGCATCCTCACTCCTGCGCTGGAGACCCTGCTGACTGACCCGAACAGGTTGCTACACATATCAGTCAGTATGACTGATGACCATTCAAGAAGGATAGCTTCACACTCAGAAAGAACAAAAAGCAGAAAAGAAATCATAGTGAGTTAGAGGCTGGCGCAAGTCTTCAAGTTTCATGTTCAGCTAGAGAGGGTATCTCTCATGAATCTTTTAAAAGTCACCCAAAATGCAAATCAGGAAAATTATTTAAAGAGAGGCCTCTTCTGGCACTGAAGCCTTCACCAGTAGGTAAACAGGTTACTTAAAAGATTATGCAGCAGCCAGAAGTTCTTAGCTTATCACTAGGATTTATTCCGAAATCTACATTCTCTCCATCACTTTGCAGAATTTTTAGGAACAGAAGATAAAAAGTACATTTTATTTTTACTTCTTTTTATGAAACATTCAACACACACATAAAAGTAGAGAGAAAAATATGTGAAAAACAGCTTTAGGAAATACTATCTTTTTGCCTCAATTTTAAAAATAAAATATCACATATAAGTTGAAGCCTGCCAGGCCCCATTTCCTTCTATCCCACCCCAGAGGCAACATTGTTATGAATGTGGTATTTATCCTTATGTATGTTATTATTCATCAGTCTAGAATAGCCATATAGAACATCAAATCACTCTGTTTTATAGGTTTGCATAAATGTTATTAAACTGTTTCATACTGTAATTTCATTTTGCTCAATTTATCCTTCTGAAATTTAAGAAAGTCTCACAAATATAGTTTAGTCTTCTATATAGCATTCCACCCTTTGAATGTACCATAAAATATATTTTTTGTTTGCCTGATTTAAGCTGGTGTGTGTCTGTCTGTCTGTCTGTCTGTCTGTGTCTCTGTGTGTGTTATCAGGGAAAGAACATAGGGTATCCCATTGTTTAGCAAGCATTCCACCACTGAGTTATGTTTATAGCCTATTATTTAAATTTTTACGTAGGATCTCATTCAGTTGTTCAGCATGTATTGAACTTGTGGTCCTCTTTCCTCAGACACTAGACTAGTTGAAATTACAGGCAGCCCTGGGTCTGTATTCATTACTTTCATAGCCCCCCCCCCCCACAAAGAACACAAAAAATATTTCCACAGGAAGCAAGCATATTTTTAAAATCTTACTAAATAAAAATATAATACAGGCTACTTTAGAGTTTCTATAGCTGTGATAAACACCATGACCAAAAGCATCTTGGGGAAGAAATGGTTTATTTCATCTAAAAACTTATGAGTCAGGACAGAAAACCAAGGTGGATACCTGAAGGCAGACACTGATGCAGGGGCTATGAAGGAGTGTTGCTTACTGGCTTGATCAGCCTGCTTTCTCATATACCCCAGGTCCATATTATCCACAATTAGCTGGACCCTTCCATAACAGTCACTAACTAAGAAATACCCTACAGACTTGCTTGCAGGTTAATCTTATGGAAGCACTTTCTCAATTAAGATTCTTCCTTGCAAGATATGTCTAGGTTTGTGTCAAATTGACAAAGACCAGCACACAGGCTTAGGGAGAAACAGTCCCTTTTTCATATTAGTTAATGGCTATAATCCTGAGGTACATGATGAGATACCTAGAACCTGATGAAAAACATCTACTTGTTTCAACATTTAATTCATCAACTGTATATTAAAACAAAATATAGTATTTGTTTTCATATATAGCATGCTTAATATATGTTGAATTCTGTTACTATTTCTCCTGTGCTTCCTTATTGCTAAACTTGAAAGAACAACAGATATTAAGTTGTTTCTAGTTCTTTCTTACTACTGAAAATGATGCTATTATACCTACTAACAGTCTGTGTGAGGTTCCTTATACACATGGACTGGCTTTCCACGGTGTCAGAGACTCACCTCTAATTGTTTCAGTTATGTCCATGTTGTTCTGTATCACAATCTACTAACTTCTACAAGTAGCAGCAAATGAGAGTTCCCTATGGCTCTACATATCCAATCAAATATAGCATCTAAAGAAAATGTGAGATTTGGGCCAGCAATACAGCTCAGTGGGTAAAGGCACTTTCCAATAAGCCTGATGACCTATGTTTGATCCCCTGAAGCCACATGATGAAAGGAAAAATGACACCCACAAGTTTTCCCCTGAACTCCACATGTGTACTGTGGTACATACACACAGGTGCACACGCACGTGCGCACACACACACAGGTATACACACACATTCAGGCACATACACACAGGCATGCACATATACACATACCATACATAAACAATTAAAAGTAAAAAAATACTCTGGAAAGAAATAGTAGCATTTGGTCCCTATTTTTAACATTTTCTAATTCTGACATTTGTATACAGATGAATGTATAAATGCTAATAAGCATTTAAAAGGCTTAGAAATATAAACATGTCTACCAGGAAGCATGAATATTCTTTCATCCATACTTATTGGCATGGGTAAGCTATAATCTTACATGTTTGTATTAATATAGTCTTCCAATCTACAAAACTACTTTTTATAGTAGTCAATACAATATATCAAAGACTTACTTCATCAAAGAATAGGCAAATGCTTAATGGAATAGAATAGAAAGCCAATGATTTTCAACAAAAAGCAAAGGCAAACCAATGAAGAAAGCAATCTTTTCAACAAACAGTTCCCAATAGCTATACATACAAATAAAAACACATAGACCCAAACATAGACACTTAACACAGAGTAGGTGCTAATGAAAAGTTTTATCATATATCCCTAATCTTGAAAGTAGCAGCAATGGTACCTTAATTTTTTAATCTCTTTAAATCTCCACATACTGCAGACAATTCTTTTAGATAGCAAAGCAAAATACCCATGAACAGTAGATTAAAATTTTAAAAGAGATAATTACGTTCAACAAATATATCATAATAATTTAGGCTATTTAAAATGAGAGAAACGAGCAAAATGGCCTCAACAATTAAAATCCTAGTGGTGACATTAGGGTGGTTACCTTGACAAGACATGTGTGAGATAAAATATAGAAAATAAGAAATTATGGGATCTAACTCATTCGCTGAATTCTTGTACTGGGAGTTTGGGTATCAACATAGAAATGTAGCAGTAATACAGAAGAATTAAATGTAAGAACTCTGTAGTATTGAGCTAGCAGTATCAATATGGATATACTATTACTAAGTATACAAATACTGCTCCTAAAGAAATGTAGATGATGACCAACCCAGAAACAACAAGCTAATGTCTCTCTTTCATGACTTAGACTAAAAAATATCATTTTACTTTTAAAAAGTAGTGTCTTGGAGAAATGGCTGATTCTAGCCTAGGCATATGTACAAAATGAGTGTGATCTACCCACACACCAAACAGCAGGGAATCCACCAAGATTGCTGCGATCATAACAAGAGAGGACAATTTGAAGATGCTTTTGCTAGAAAGAAAATGGAGTAACCTAATCTTCTAAAAGATATAGTTATAATTTATGAACATAAAATAGAGTGTTTGAATCTATGAATTAATAATGCTATTTTAAAAATTAAAATCAAACATCTTCATTATGGCTGATAGAGGTGTCATTTTACAAAAGAGTCCCAATAATTAATGAAAATAAAATTAATTATAAAATTACCATGAATCCATGACCCTTGGAACTAAACATCAATAGCTAACATCAAAAAACAGAAACAGCTATGAAAGCAAATGAGCCTGATGCTAAAAGAACAACTACTCCAGAGATTCCCACCAAAGCTATAAACTCAGAGAACTGTGGGAGGGCAGAGAAACGTGTTAAAGGGTGCCACACAGATACAAACAAGACCTAGTCCACGGACACTAGAGTTGCAGCAGAAACCTTTTAAGAAAAGAAACAGACTAGTGGAAACTTGTAGATTAAGATACACCCTGGAATGCTCTAAGTGAATATAATGCTTTGTTTTCTGGGAATGTACACACAGATGGTAAAGACCATATAAGCAAATAACAAAGTGGATGAAGCTGATGGCAACCATTCCCTTGGGGAAAAGAGTTGCAGTTAAAACTGATACAGCACAGGACAGAGCTCACGGGGAGGCTGATTCCAAGGGTGTTTGGCTTGTAATAGCTAATTATGCTATGCATTAATTTTGTGGTTTGCTTTATATGCATTATATTTTGTGATAAATATATATTAAGCCAGTATTTAAAAAAACATACAAAGCTCACATTCTATAAAACAGAATATACCTAACTAAAAGCTAACACAGTTGCACCTTGTCCATAGTGTTCATAAATATTCTGGCTTTTTTTCTGGATTCCTTGCCAAATTGTACTGCACTAATAGTCAGACATATAAATCCTTTCCCATCAGTTACTGTTCTTTAAAAAAGAGTCTCAAAACAGTGCTTCATTCATATGAGACAGTGGATATGGCAGTGTGCCTGTGCACAGTGAAGGCAGAGGCAAGACAACTGGGAGCTCGAGGACACCCTGGATACATGAGTAGTTTCAACCAAGCAAATAACAAACACAAACAAAAAAACATCTTATAAGAAGAAAAATATGTTTGTGAGGTTTTATTTATCTAGATCTAACAAGTCCTAGATGGCGTAGCTCTGTGTATGTGTCCGTAGTTATTTTGGTGAGCAAAGTCATGCGGTCTCTCAATAGATATTTTGATGTGAGCACATAACAAAAGCTACAACAGCTGCATAAACGTAAAAGGGAAGAATGAGCTGTCATGACGTTCTTGTCAAAGTGAACAGTAAGACAGAAGAAAACAATAAAAACTTCTCAAAATAAAGTAAAAGGGTAAAAAGAAATGTAAATGAAAATGTTTCCATATAACGTGATAATCCATACATAACCTGCTAAAACATGTTTATACATGTATGTACAAGCTCATGGATGTGTGCACATGTATACGTATTGGTATGTCCGGGGAGGCGTTAGATCTGCTAGGTGTTACTCCTCAGAACATCCACCTTGCTTTTTTGGGACAGGGTCTCTAATGAGGAGCTGGTGTTTGGTAGTCTAGGTTAGGCTGGCTGCTCAGAGAGCCTTGGGGACCCTGTGTCTCCAGCTCCCCAGTGTGAGGCTCACACCTGGCTCTTTACTTGGCCTTGCAAATCAAACTAAGATCCTTGGGCTGAACTGCAACCGAATCATCTCCAAGCCCAGAAAATGAGCTCTTAATGAATTTGCTGATAAAAATTCCTTTTTCTACGTTACTTATCATATATCTTTTTCAAAAGCATCATTTTCTTAGATTACATAATTCCTCTTGCTCTGTGCTTCTAATTAAGATAAACAATATTTGTTTAGAACTTTGTGGTGTGAAATTGGACCAGGCATTTTCTAATACCCATAAAATAAATTTTAAAATGTTTTCCCTCAGAAGACAGATAATTTGGTCACAGAGCGCTGATTTCTGCTTCCTTTGTTTTCTTACTTTTTAGCAGCTTGGTAAGCCAATTTTCTACTTAGACTCTCTGTTACAACTCTCATTTGCTGCAGTATGTGGGCTTTATCCTTTCCATGGTCTGTTATGCAAAAAAGATGGCTTCCGCTTTCATTTTTTTAAGTTTGCTGTAAAGCAGTGGGTCTCAACTTGGATGTACACGAGATCACCTAGGGAACCCGAAACAGATTACTGATGCCCCCTCCTGACCGGAGTCTGATGGAAGTCTTCTGGTGGCCCAGTCTCAAAAGCTCTGCAGGCGACTGTAATGTATTACCAGGATATGAACTACTGTTCTAGGATTCTGCCACTGTCAAAATAAAAGCTTTTTACCTTTTTTGATGAAGCCTTCGTGAAAAATACATTTTAAAAAATCTACAGTTTAACAGATTCAAAAATTATCAATTTATTCTCTATGAAGATTCTTTTCTCTTTTGAGTTATAACTTTAGGACATAAGAATATATTGTCTTATTATTCTGGTTATAATCAGAGTTAAAGTCTGTTGCTGTCAGTAGAAGGACATTGAAGGAACAGTCCTGACTATTACAACTTTAGCCACTGGCGGCTTTAGTTCATGACATGCTAAAAATGTTCCAGTTAAAGATTATGTTTTCATACAAAGGAAAATAATTATTTCCCCCCTAAAAAACATTTAGCTTTTGTATAGTGAAATTCACAAGAGTTTCTGGAAAAAAATTAAAAAATTTTTTGAACAGATGAATTTTGATAGACAATTTAAAGGACCATATCCTAAAACAAAAGCCCTTGCCAGGAAAATAAATTGAATATAATGAAATATTAGAAGCGAAAGAGAGTATATTAAGCTATAAGTGGTTCAAAATCATGTGTGGGCTTAGGGCATGGCTCCGTGGTAGAATGTCTGCACCCAGCATGGAAGGCTCCAGACTAGATGATTCCCAGTAGCTCCAAAAGTGATCTTCACATATCATATACAAATTTATAAAAACCAATACAGATGCTTTTATAAAGTGGTTGCTTTAATCTTACTCTCTATAAGCAGTCAGTCACTCCCTATGGCTCCTACTATAGCTAACATACTTTCTACCTGTAGCAAACTAACACTCTCATGTGCTTATTTCCATATTTGTCTCTTCTTGGTAAAATACTAAGATCCTTGCAGACAAGACAGTTTCTTATTCCTGTCATCAGGAATGAAACACGGTGCTTAAGCAAGATCATGCTTAAAGCTGCTGGCTACTTCAGGCAGAAACACCACAGTAACTGGAAATGGGAAAACTGAGTAAGTAAGTAAATTCATTTGGCCAGAGCATAGATTTATATAAGAAGGCAACACTGGAAAGGCTGGTCAAAACCAATTTTGATCAAGCTGAGTTTGAGTTCACCATATACTAAAAAGCTGAGTAAATATGGCCAAAACAGATCTGTGTTTTAGTACCCATACCTGTACACATTAGAGCCACTAGCAGCCTGGGGTGAACTTATCTGGTTCAAATTTACTATCTTAAAAATAAGAAAACTAAAGCCAGTTAGACTATTACCTACCCAAAGCCAGAACAGAGAACTTGGAAAGCTTACTGCAGAAGAACTGGGAAAAGTCCAGTTCTTAAAGAACATATTAGATACGTGTGTGTACTAGGACCCTTCAATATTAAAAGGCAGCCTAAAGCTGGACATGGTAACACATGCCTTCAAACTCAACACTCAAGAAGCTGA
Organism: Grammomys surdaster; assembly: GCF_004785775.1. Classification (NCBI taxonomy): domain Eukaryota; kingdom Metazoa; phylum Chordata; class Mammalia; order Rodentia; family Muridae; genus Grammomys; species Grammomys surdaster. Next base: position 8,430,897 of record NW_021604569.1, read on the forward strand.
GGCAGGACAGTCAGGAGCTTACTGCTATCTTCTTACTATCTATAGGCTACATTTAAAGACCAGCCAACCAACCAACCAGACAACCTGTCTCCAAAATAAATGAAACTCAAAGTTTATGTAAGTGGAAAAAAGAGAAAGCACAGACCTACTCATTTTATCCTAGAACATGGATTTTGAGAAATACTTCTTAAAGTCTGAAAAGTTTAGAGGAAAATATTGGAAAAGACTTGTTTTACCCAGCTAAAACTAAATTTTTAAAGGGAGAGAACTCTTTCTAATTATAAAAAATCCCAGAAGTTTGTGTGTATATGGGTACAAAATGAAAACACACACACGTTCATCTATGTGATATTTGAAAGACCACAGCACTGTGAGGGACAGATAGAGTGAAAACACTGATGTGACCTTGGACACGGTCCTTCCAGGGCTCCCATGGGACGGAAGACCCTGGATGAGAGGCTGTTCTGCAGCCAGCCTTCCCTGCAGCTTCTCGCCTCCTGACAGTGCGGCTTCACAGAGGCGTTCACACATGAGGAATCTGACTCATGGTTGTTAAGGTGAATGCAAGCATAGCTTTTTCGGGCATGACATCCTCGGTAAACAACAGTTGAAGTTTGTTGTCTGTAAGTGTTGCTATCATGCATAGACTTTTCATCAACTTAACTCTACTTTACAAATGAACTATAACTTGAGTAAGTTAGTAACTCAAGTGGAAAGTGAGGCAGCGCCAGGGCCAGCACTTGAACCTATACGCCTATGCTCTCAGTCACTACACTGCTTCAGCCCTAGAGCTGTCTGCTTATGCTCAAGTTAGGATACATTTAGGATCTCATTTTATATTCAATTTCCTTTTTGAGTATTTGAAAATATAAAATATAGGTTTGAAATGAATTCACATACATTTCAGGAAGAAAAACCAGTAATACTATTTTATTTTCCCTTCATTAAAATGTATGTATTTGTTTTCGATTTACCTCCAGTCCTCCTTGAGTAAAACCCAGAAGCAACATGTTGGCTCTGTCCTTCTCAGAAGAAATCGGAGTCCAAGGCCAAGCATCATCACTGACCAGTGGCCACCAGCAAACAACCAGATCCTGAGTGGAGTTGATAGCTAAGTGACGATCTATTGTCCTGTTGGCTGGGCCAGGTATGTCATAATAGGAAATCTAGTGGTTATCAGACAAACAAAACATATGGAAATGTTTCTTTTAAAGGATGCAAAATCATTTATTTCAAAAGAAAAATCAAAGCATCTGTAAATGTAATATACTCAAGTAAATATGCATCTTCAACATGTGCTTACGAGGGTGTCAGAATTTACCAAATTCTTTTGACACATATATAAAAAAGACATATGTTCAAATTCTCCCAATTTTTAGCAGAGGAAAGGAAAAAGAGAAATATGAGTTAGGGAGGAACTAGATCTAGCAATTCCAATCAATACCAAAATGTACAGTCATGGTTGCTTGACAGCATCGACCTACACACAGGGTTTAGGATCAACTGTATTAAATGACACGTTCAGTACTGCTGACCAAGACTGTCTGACTACTGTTTAAGACATAAGATATTAACAGTGTCTGACAACAATAAAAGGAAAAGCAACTCGAGGCAAATATCTCTTAAAAGAATATGAGAAGTATACACACACATTCTGCATAAAAGGGATAAGCCATGGCGTTGTGCATGAAAGTTTATGCAGCTTCTGAGAATTACACTTCTCTTTCTTAGGAAGGATTTGTCGAATTTATTATTCAAACTATGTTATTTTGGAACATGGTTATTTGAAAACATAAGCACGGCACCATCTGGGTGACACATGCCAAGGAAATATAGATTGCACCGTATTTCTGCTTAAGGAATTAATGGAAGGTTGATAGCTTGGAAGGAAAAAAAAACTATCTTGCCATTGCTGGTCAGCAATAATCGAACCACTTTCTGGGGATTAAGCGCATGGCTAAGCCTACTGGACCAGACACTAGCAAAGGGCAGGGGGTCTTCTTATCAGAGAAATGCTTCTGGAGCCAGTCTCACTACATGACAGATTGCTTTCATATTCCTGTCTGCAAGGCAACAAAGGATGGCAGTAATGCGATAATGCCAGAGTGCAATGGGTGTTAAGAACCCGTTGCATTTATGTATTGTATTTAGTAAATAATCAGGCTCATCCAAATTGTGATCTCACCACTCAACCAAGGCCATTAAAATCAAGGTTAATGCTTTAATAATCCTCTGCTATTTTTTTTCCAACATGGTCAAAAGAAACTCTTTTCTATTTGCATGGCCATAATATTATTGACCTCTTCATCCTCTGAATACACATCAAAAAGAACTAAAATCAAAGTAATTACCAGTGTTGTTCTCTCATGGTAAACATTTAACTCCGTGTGCTGTCTCTCATCTGTGAAACTGAATTAGATTTTTAAAATATGGACAGAAAAGCTTGTTAAAGGTCAACACTTTCAGGATATTTACCCTGAAATTCTCCTTGTCAAAATTATTTCAATGTGAAATAATTAAATTATGGTTAGCTGGAAAGAAAAATCAGAATTATAAATACTCGATATATGCCCTTGCTTTAAAATCCAAATGGGCAATGATAAAACACAGATGTATGTATGTATGTATGTATGTATGTATGTATGTTTTTAAGTTTAAATTCTTATAGTTCTAATCTTATCATTGTAAATGTTTTTCTTTTTTGAGAAAAAAACTATAATTGTTACATACTTAAAGATGAGTGCATATTATATTTGGTGTCCATCTTGCCATGAAGGCATGTTACAAATTTCTAGGTGATAAAGTCAAGTTAAAAACAAGTGATTGGCATATTTAGTTTTTGTACAATGCACATCAATTGTTGTTTGGTATTCACTAACTATCATGTTTCAAACATTGAAGCAAGAAATGAAATTCATGGAGTTGCCTCAAAGAAACATGGTCATACTCTACTGTGTAGTAATGATACACAGTGCCAATAATTTCTCAAGTCCAAAAGCAGAAATAACGTATTAATTCCCCTGTTTAAGCAACATAGGCCCAAAGACTAGCCCGTTCTTTATATTTCCCAAGACGAGCTGATGCCCTTGCAGTTTTCCTTGGCTCACATCACCACCATCCTTCAGTCAAGAAGACGCCGCCCACTACTCATCACACCTCTACCAAAGGAACTGTCCTATGGAATTTTAAATGAAAAGGTAAATAACACTTTAAACGGCTTCAGCTAATGAACAGTGATACATTTTAAAGATCAATATTAGGGAAAAAAACAACATTTTAAAATCAATCTAGGTTAACTAATTGGGGAAAACAGTGCTATAAGAATGAATGTTAAAGGGAATCCTTCATTTTTTGATTAAATGTACACATGAATATCATAAATTGCCAACTAGAAAAAATTATTATCATGCAAATTCTATAGAAGCTCCACAAATCTGGCATATAAGCCAGATTGTATCTTATTGCCACAGTGAAAAACTTATTTCCATGTTAAAACTTTCTTATAAGAATAGATATTTCTATTAAACAAATTAAATCTTTCCTATGCCACCATCAGCCCAATCATAATAAATAACAAATCTAAAGTACAGAAAGTTAGGTACAAAAATCAGCATCCAAGCAATTACAAGACCAATTACAAGGCACAGGGCTCGCTTTGCCTTTCTGTAGACACCTGAGGATGGCGTCCATGTGCATTGCTTCTAAGAAAGCTGTATATCAGCTCTATTCCCACTGAACAGTGAACTGTCTCAAATCCACGTCACAGAGGCTGGATCAATCTTGCAAACACAGGTCAGTGCTGAAAAGACGCCTTGAACTGAAACAGCCTGGAAAAATGCATTAGATGCTCACCCTTGCAGAGAGGGTACCTTGCCAGCAGTCAAAATGTTATGTGGAAAATTTAAGCACATTTAAAATAAAAATCCTGCCTTAGCAGATGTGAAGTCCATGATACAGGGAACAAATTGCCTGGAGTTAGCAGAGGAGAAAGACTGGCACACCTCATAGAAATTTCTTTTTACATTTCCTCCAGTCATAGTTGGGGGTGGAATGCGAGGGTCTTACCATTACTTATCATATTTTCTATTAATCTTTGAAAGACCCTTCTTTCCTTTCTCATCATGAAATCAAGAGCAGCTATATGGATACTTGGGGGAATGAGAAGTGCAATCTATAGGAACACTGGGAAACAAGCCAACTTTGACCTCCATGAGCTGACATATACCATTGTTAGGCCTTCCCACAGGCAAGGTTCGCCACAGGTAAGGGATAAAGGCACACTCGGGCTTCCTGAGCCCACAAATGCTCAAGAATAAAAACAGTGACATGAACTTATGCAGTCTTCCAGAATACCTTAATGAGTAGTAATATGACTATATACATTGAAATTTCTACCTTATAATCCAAGGCTGAGAGTTTTTCCAACCTCTTGTTTCCATCAAGAGACTCCATCTTCTTTGTAAACTGAATAAAACATAGTTTGTTTTGTGCCAGAAATGATAAGATGATGAAACTGTCTGTAAGGAGAGCTAAAGCAATGATTTAATGAGTCCAATTAGAACAAAGTTAGAACACGTTAATACACTTGTGCTGAATTATTATTAAAAGATGCTGTCAGAAAATAAACATTAATTGAAGTTACTAACATCTCCCAAGTATATTTGAATGATAAAGATATTAAGAAGTAAAAATATTAGAAATAAACAATAACTATCAACATGACAATGCAGTATTTCCCCCTCTTTCAGTGATTATTTCCATATAAACTAATGCTTGAAGATACCACCAAAGGAAATATTTGGGAACCAGAGTTCAAAATGCATAAGAGAGGCTGGGTATTGTGGCACATACTTAATCTCACTAAGTGGAAGGTAGAGGTAGGCAAAGTTTGAGACTAGCTAGGGATACATAATATGAGCCTTTCTCAATAGAAAAAAAAGAGCATAAAAATATAGAAAGAGACTTTTATTTGTGTTTATATACTGTTTCTACATTCATAGAAGCCATTTGAGAATAAACTGGATTTGATCCTAATCAGTGTTCTCTATCTAATTTTTTTATTTAAAATTTTTCATTTGTAATCCCTCCTTTGAAGACTTACAAACTGGATGAAATAAAATACACTATACCCAAATGTGCAATATATATATATATATATATAAAATGAATATCAACAAAAGTACTTTTGCACTAAAAATACTTTTGTTACTAAAGACTTTAAGTAGGTAAATAATATCACAGGTTATATAAGAGCCAGAGCCATTGTTATGTGACTTGTTCCTTGAGGAACAAAGGACAAAGGAAAAAGAAATTATTTAACATCTTTACACTTTTTTCACTCCACCACTGGATACACACTCAGTGCCCAACAGTGGAGTAGCTGGAGAGCTGCCAAGAACTTCATCACTACCATGTCCCATGAGAGTGCATTGTTTGGGTACATATAAAAGAAGCACATGAAGAAAGACAACTCAGATAGAAGAGTGTTGAACGTTCCCTGTTCAAACTAACAGAACAACATAAATATGAGAAACCATCATAGCCACTGCTATGTGCAAAGTCATTGAAGGGTTCCATGATGAGCTATGAAACCAGAACTCTTTCACAGAGTTCCCTTGACATCACACTCCTACATAATGGAGGGAATGTTATGCCCACAGTCTTTGCCCTACCTGTTACTGTCAGCACTGTTGCTAATGTTAGCTGTCCTGCAGACTTCTTTCTTAAAGCTGTGTGATTATGCCTGACTGTACTCAGGAGTGCTTAATGGTGCATACAGCAGAAAGAGGGGTTTCCATTCTCACCTCTGTCCTTTCTGCAACACACATCTTCCTTTCTCATTAACCTAAGACACTGTTTTTAATCTTTCATGATAATATAGCCTGTTTTGAGATTGTTTTTACCCCAAATAAACAATCTTAAAATCTATAGTCATCATAGTATATACCAAAAAAGAAGTAGGTCAGAACTTGTGTTCAGAACAGTCACTTACTAACTACATAAACCTGATCATTATCCTGAGTGGCTCAGTTTCACTTTCTTTACCCACTAGAATGAAAATGATCATGTCTTATATAGTCATTTTCTTGAGTTAAATAGAATGGCATCCATCATGGAATCTTTATGGCTCAAAAAATATCATTAAACTTCCTACTCAATAAATGGCTTAAAATTCTTTTTAATATGCTTTATACCAACCATGCATGGTGCAGTCACTTAATAGATCTGGACTTCCCTAGTGTATCTGGTACTGGCTTTTCAGAGTATTCCATGGCTGCCTGTCTCAGCATATTTGTACTACTTAAACATAATTCATTTGGAAAATTTTTAATTGTCAATAACAGAGAAATCATTTTAATGAATGAAAAAGATTTTAAAATTATATTCCAAAATGTAAAGGAAAGATCAGAAAACGCTTAGATTCTGAGCCTAACACTTAATGAGAAGTAAAGTGCACAGACATTAAATATTAGTTGAAGCCTGTATCAGTCCCAGGGGATGTAAGTCTGCTATTACAAGCAATTACTTGTTGTGTTTGCAAGTCCCCAGTGATAATAATTAGTCTACCTGTTGACAAAGTATTTCTCCTGCCCCACTGTTAATGTGGGCAATTGATTTGCACACGGGTATAATTACCATCACTGATGGTGTCTGAGATGAGCTTCCCCACCAGGCTTCTGTCAATCACCACTTTCTCCAGCTGAGGCCCAGAAAGGCTTAGGGACACCAGCACACCTGAACCAAAGAGGAGCTAAAACCAGGTAAGGGGAGAGAAAAAGATATGCTGAAAATTAGGATCATTTAAAAATTTCTTTCCAATAATACAACTCACATGGATCTTTTCACATGCTTTCAGACCATGAAATTACAAGCTTTCTTCCCTAAAACACAGTCACCAGCATTCTGAGTAAGGGACAGGCAGCTAAAACATTTCAATGCACTCAGAGCACTGACGGAAACTGTCCACATAAAGTTAATGTGGTCCACACCGATCAGGTGCTTAATCTTCTAAATGCTTAAAAGGTGTCCATGCAGAAAGAACTGCTTCCTTTTGTATTTAAACACTGAACAGGTCATTGTTTATATCAGGAACTTACAGGCTATTTCTTGAAGTTTGGATAGTCACTGCTACTCACTGAATACATGAAGAAGCCATGATTACAATATAAACAGCTAATTTGAATGTCAAACCTTATTTACTTCCCCAGCTAAAGATTTTATAACCAAAACCATTAAAATAACATAAAGCAAGTCACTTAGATAAAATGTTAAAAATTTTTAAATCATATGTAATGCACGCCATCGATAATTTCATAAGGAAAAATAAAAATAGAAACCAAAATAGTGGCCTTTCAGTGTCCAGCAGCTTGTTTATAAAAGACGGCTGGATAGAGCTGTTATAATTTTACAACACTCCTTCCCATTTGTAGCAGCTTAATTCATTCATCTCCAAATGTTTAGAACTTCTGAAAGGACTCTGCATATGTGTGTGCTTGTTATCTATGAGATTTTGAAATATCAACATTGGAAGAAATTGTTTCACCTTCAAGGCAACAGACTCAAAGCTGATGAATCATGGAATAGCATATGGCATAAGAAGAAAAAAAACCAATTGTTAGTAAACTAATCAGGAACATGCCAGCCAAACTCAGAGACAACTATGACTTAAACACCACCGGGAATCCCCCGCCCACCTAGGCATCATGTCCCAGCTAGTGACTATGACTCTCTGTTGAAACGAATTGGGACATGTGTGAGAGATGAGCAGCATAAGGCACCCAGGGGGAATAAAGACCACAGTTGCCCTGCTGTTAGAACCGCTGTCCAGGCAATAGAAGCCTTGCTTGTATCTACTTACAGACTGCTCTATCTCATGCCCTCACCTCTGCAGAGGTGCAGTGGGGGATGGGAAGGTTAACCACCTTTATGAGTTTTTGGAAATAAAAGAAGGCATAGTTGTTCCAAGAGTTGCAAAATACTTCAGAAAATAATTACTCCCTATTGAATTAATTTAGCCTTACTACATACCTTGATGGCAAATGATTCACTATTCTTATGAGACTATTATAACATATGGTCTTCAATCCCCCAAATTCTCCCTTCTCAGACATTCATAAAGACATTAGGCTCAACCTTTCTATCTGGTTCTTCCCTTTCAAGTATCATATCACTAAAACCTGTCCTTTTCTACTTATTTTTCTTAACAAAAATGAATACTATTCTCTTAAGTATGTCTTCCCTTAATTCATCAGTGATGGCTGGTTTCTTATGATATTGGCTTGACCACACTTATCTTTGCACCCTCAGTGCTAGGCACATAGAAGGCACTCAGGAAATATGTGGAGAAAGAATCATAACTAACTCAGTAACATATTAGATAATCATAGTTAGAGGAAAATTTAACCTAAGCTTCCATATCCACATGATCTGGATGTTCCTTTGCAGCAATCTGTCAATCATGAGCTTTGGCCAGGGAGGGAGCTCAGTTGGTAATGTACTTTCCTAGCATGCACGAAGATCTAAGTACTTTTAAGTTATTTTTAATTAGTTTTGGTATGGATATGTGTATTCACATGATAGCTATGTGCATTTGGCATAGCATGCATGTGGAGAGCAGAGAGTACTTATAGGGCTGAGTTCTGTGCTCCCTCACCATGTGTGTCACAAGACCAAAGCCAGGTTGCCGGCTTTAGGAGATACTTCACTAGCTAAGCCATCTCACCAGCCCCAAGTTCTGAGTTCTGTATCCAACACTGAATAAGCCTGGCTATGGTAGTGCATTCTCAATTTGCAGCATGTGGGAGGTAGAAAAAAGAGAATCAGAAGTTCAAGGACATCCTTGGTTATGCAGCTGGTTGAAAGCCAGCTTGGACTACCTGTTACCTAACTATATCTCTAAAAAACAAAAAACTTAAACCATATTGCTGAACACCACCAGTGACCAGAGGCTCACTACACTTGACAGCTTACCTGGGACAACTCCAACTGGTTAAAAAAACATTGGGATGGGCATTCTTTTATTTAACAAAAGGTGAATGTTGGTTATATGGTATGCATGCAAATAAATTTAATAACTCAAAAATGAATCAAATATAATCCTTAAAGGTTTTTATACAGGCTAATAGAGAGAAGAGACATGAATAAGTGTAATAAAGTAGTGTTAGCAATTCCATTATCCTGTCTGAATATATGTGGGCAACTGGTTAAGAGGTGAATTGAAAACTAAAGCTACTTCAACCTCAGTTTTTCTTCAGTTGCCTCTCTGCACATATCCAAAGATAAAGCACAGTGGTTAAGGACATGGGCTCTTAAATCAGGAGTGGCTCTGTGTGTGACACTGAGTCACATGACATCTCTCTGCACCTTCACTCATCTCCTCATCTGAAAGAAGACATGATACATCTTCTTCACAGGGTGAGTGTTAAATAACTCTACCAACAGAATTTGCGATAAGCCTGGCACAGGATTTACAATGATCACTGCTATTCTGTCATTCCCATGATTGAATTCTCACTGCACTGCTTGCCATCTCTGAAGTCATTTTTTTTGTCTTAAATAAAAATCCAGTCTCAGAATTGGATGTGAAACATTGGACTCTGGGTGATTAAGCTATAATTTTAATTTACTAACGTATGTATACGATGTGTATGTGTGTTCATAGCCATGGTGCACATCCCATAGCATAGGCATGGACATGAGGACAACTCTTAGGAGGTACTCCTCTTATTCTTCCCTGGGGTCCAAGAATCAAACAGAAGCCAAAAGTTTTGTGGCAGGTGCTTTTATCCACTGAGGCACCTCATCAGCACCCAGGTGTGCTCTCACCAGAAAGGAGACCGGCTTTTGTCATTCTTCCAATTTGCAATGATTTCAGAAAGGCATTTACCTTCATGCTAACTACAGGTTCCTTCAGAACTGGAACTAAATTTGCCCAACTTTTTCATTTCTTTCTCTGTATCTTCTGTTCTCGTCATCATCATCATGAAAGAGCTTTCCTCTCCTGAGAGAAGCTGCGATACAGTATATGAACCTGTGCTGTGCTATAAAATTCATTCCAAATGCCCATTTTTATGGAGATGGAAAAGAAACATAAAACCCAGAGAAGCCTGTGCAAGAAGCAGTTGACATTGGAAAAGATTCAAAAGCCAGAGTGTCACAGAGCAGAAGTGTTTATATATCATGTGATCTGTGCTTTGGGATAGGAGCAGTGATTTACCCAATTGAGTATTCCAATAGGCCCTGACACCCTTATTCATACAGTCACTCTGCCCACACATATACGTTCAGTATATTAAATGAGCCAGGCACTGTTCTGAGTACTGAAACTGCATCAGTGTACAAAACAGGCAATGCCTCGGCTCAACATATCCTCATGGGGTTTACATTTGAATATGGATATAGATAAGAACAAACACTTCTAATATAATAGCAGTTAGTGATCAGATCTATGAGAGAAAAAGCACAGCAAGATGGGGATTCCAGGAGGATGCTACTGTAAGCACATGATGACTAATAAATGAAAAAGCCTTCAAGAAGAAATGTCATGTGATCCAGATTCAGTGAAACTGAAGGGAGAATCCACTGGAGAAGTGGCATTTAAGACAGAGGAGCAACAGGACAAAAACTCTGAGGCTGACTATGCCTTGGAGGACTGGGGAAAGTGGCCCTGTATACACGGAGGGGAAGAAGAGACAGGGTCCTCACACACAGCAGAGGTAAAATGGGATCAAGAGCCAGCTTATACTGGAGTTTGTTAGTGAGAACACATTACATTTTAGCAGGAATCTACAGTGAGAGGAGGGGCAAAAGTATTTAATCCACTGAAAAATCCTTCTACCCACCCCAAGAGAAGATAAGAACTGGAACGAGAACAGCCATGCTAGGGAAAATGATGGGACAGGCTTAAGATAGCCCATTGTCCAACTTTAGTGAAAGCCTGTGGGCCACATGCAGCCAGCGACAGCTAGGAATATGGCTCAACCCCATGTGCTAAACTTATTTAAACATTAAGGGATTTCTTTATTATTTTTGTAAACTCAACTGTATGGTACTTGAACATGACTTTGTAGGCAACAACATAGTGTCTCAATGTCAAAGGTTGGATATGCTTGTAAGAGTATCCACTTGGCCTAAGCACCACAGTTTATTTACTAAGGTAAGGAATATCAGAGGCAAAAATCTAGACTAAATAATGTCTATGAAATATAGACAAGAGCCTAGTTTTAGACAAGTTGAGTTACCTATGGAATTACAACTGAAGATAACCTTGCAAAAAGTAGAGATGGAGCCATCAACAATGTCACAATCACATTTAAACACAGAAACAGATAAACACTCCTTAAAATGTAATGGAAAGAGGGAGAGGTTCCAAGTCTGAGCTCAGGATTCCCAGTGTTCAGTGGGCAAGATGTGTGGCACCAAAGGAGTACCTTCCCTGCTGTTTCATAGCCTCTGCTGGAAAGAGACAATACTGTCTGTTCCATAGGAGGAGAATTAAACAATATCTTTTCTTAAAGATTAAGTTAAGCCTCTTAGTGAAAAGAAGCATGGTACCTGTAGAATCAAGGTGTAACCACCATTTTTGATGTCTTAAGTGTCCTGTGACTAGAGCCACGCCTGATATCAGCTTTTAGAATATGTAGACACATATGAAATAATAAGCTAATTAGTGCATTTTATAAGAGCTTGTTGGGAGGCATAGATTTTACAAGTACTAGTGCCAAATAAAATCCAAGATGTGGCAGAGGAGAGAGTCAAGTAAAATACAGTCTGAAACTAAGGCAAAGAATATTGTAGCCCAGACAAAAGTGCCACAACTCTGCCTGTTTCATCAAAATGGTGATATTTACGTCCTCTGAAATGGGAAAGGCCTTCAGATGATTTGGTAGGACAAGAAGGAAAAAGTATGCTAAGTCCTGTCAGTGGCAAGGGGTGAGAGTATTCTGGAAACTCAAAAGAATGAGAAACAGCAGTCCCAAGCAGCAAAGGAGGTTTCTCAGTAGCTGAGAGGGAGACTGGCCTCCAGCTCTGGCCAGTCTGAATGTCCCCTTCCAGCAGATGTTTCTTCCTCCTCTATGATGGCACCTAATGAAGCCCACTCAGAGTATGACAATTTTTACATCAAGGAAATCTACAATGAAGACTGGGGTCACTGATAATTTATCAGATATCCTGTAGAAAGTATTTTCTGTAATCCATTCCTTCATTCAGCAAACATTAAATACTAAGAGAAACCATGTCTGTTTAATCCACTTTAAGACAACGGTAAATTGGCTAAGACAGTGGTTCTCAGGCTTCCTAATGCCACGACCCTTTATGTCACATTGTGGTGACCCCAATCATAAAATTATTTCATTGCTACTTCATAACCATAATTTTGTTACTGTCAGGAATTTTAATGAAAATATTAGATATGCAGGATTATCTGATATTTGACCCCCAAAGAGGTCACGATGCTCAGGTTGAGAACTGCTGGGCTAAGGTAACAGTAAAGTTGAGTCATACAGAATTACTTCAGCACAACAAACAATAGAAAATAAGTCTTCTTTTGGATAGAGAAGTGTTACCATTAAGTTTCCTGTGAATATTGTCTAACATATGGGACAAATTCATGTCTAGAGATATATCTTTTATCTATTTAAATTTAAGGAATCTCCTTTTAGCTGTTGGTACTATAAAACAAAAGATATTACACTTTTACCCTATGTTAAAGAGTATTTACAAGAAAAGAAAACTGATCATTCCTAGGACATATTTCAAAGCTGGTCAAGTTCACAAAAAGAATAAAATAAGGTAGTTTTTATAATTTCTGGTTGTTTTAAAAACAAAAGGGTTAAAAAAAATCCATGATTGAAAAGGAAAAGTAAGGCATACAGATAATCTAGCACTTTGGCATAGTATTTTATCATTCACAGAAACCTTATGAACATTATGAACACACATTATGAATACTGATAAATGCTAGTGTATCTCCTACTCAGAACAAGCGCTCAACTTAAGAAAAATACAATATGGTCAATCCACTAATTCCCAACCACATAAGTAAAGCCACTTTACTATAAGTAAAGATCTTATAACTAGTGGGAAAGTAAGACAAGACAGCTCCAATTAACAGTTCTACAGCACCTCTACTACCAGAGAAGCACAGTCAACACTACCTTTAATCCCCACTTTTCAGTTAATTTCTATGCCATACTTCATGTGGTCTGGTTTTCTTCACTCTATACCAATGGTTTTCAACTAGGGGTGATTTGGGCCACGGGCTAGCAATGTCTGGTGACACTGTGGTGATCACCCGTCTTAGAGTTACTGTTTATGTGATAAAACATCACAACCAAAAAAACTTGGAGAGGAAAGGGTCTATATAGCTTATGGTTTTATGTCATAATTTATCATCAAATGAAGTCAGGACAAGTACTCAAGTAGGGAAGGAGCCTGGAGACACAGACTGATGTAGAGGTCATGCAAGGATGGTGCTTACTGGCTTGCTCCTCATTGCTTGTTCGGTCTGCTTTCTTGTAGAACCCAGGACCACCAGCTCAGGGATGGTACCACCCACAATGTGCTGGACCCTCCTCCATCAATCAATAATGTTTAAAAAAAAAAGTCCTACAGGCTTGTCTACAGTCTGATCCTATATAGACAATTTCTCAATAAGGCTCCCTCCTGATGACTACTAGCATGTGTCAAGTTGACATAAAACCAGCCAGTACATTACCTCTCTATAAACTAGTCACAGAGCCTTACCTGCAAAGAATACTTGTAAGATGAGGTGCCGTAGAATCCAAGGTCTTTCTGTATCACCATCAAGCAGATTTGCCAGATAATCAACATTTTTCTCACATGAAGATGACAAGTTTCCCTCTGTCATACACAAGGACCTGACCAGTATAGTTGTGGGCAGTGTACATTGCAGACCTAGAGCCTGTAGGAAACCTGCTTCACATGTTCCTCACCAGGCTCAGGGCTATGATGACTAATGCCAGCTCTTAAGACAGAGAGAGCCCCAGGGCAAATCATAGAGTAGCATGTGATAGAAATATCCTGTCAGGACACCTCTTTGCTTCTCTCTAACTCTTTGCACAACAATCAGCCTTCTTATCTATAATTTAGCCTCTTGAGTAATTCATCAGGTGGGAATGCCTCAAGCAAAAAAGCAACGTCTATGATGCCAGATACTTCTCCATCTGTAAACTGATAAACTGCCATTGCAAATTAACAATAAATCACTTGCTTCTGAGTTTGGCTATTGTGAATGATGTTAGTACAAGAAAATAAAGAGATAACATAAGAGATAGATAAGTTTAATTAATCAGAAATTTTCTGCCCACGTCCAGGATACACTGTAGAAGTGAGGATAAAATTCCTAAAGTTATAGGTCTACACAAGAAGCACCATTCCACTTTAATATGAAGAAAAACAAGTGGGATAGGTATACATGTAGCAACCCAAGTAGGATAAACATGAGAGCATGTTAGAAATAATATCCAAAACTGTTGGTAGGAGATGTCAGAGATGAAACTAGGTGCTGGATGGCAGGAAATAAATTTAAGTCTTGCTTTAGGGATTTTTTAAGTGATTATTTCTTCTGCATTTATCATTCCATTCATTTACATCTCAAATAATATTCCACTTCAAGGCTACCCCTCCACAAACCCCCATCCCACATCCACCCTCTCCTCCTTCCCCTTTGCCTCTATGAGAATGCTCCTCCACCTACCCACCCTCTCCTGCCCCATCACTCCAGCATCTCCCTACACTAGGGCATCAAACCTCCACAAGATCAAGGGCCTCCCCTCCCATTGATGTCAGGTAAGGCCATCCTCTGCTATATATGTATCTGGAGCTATGGATCCCTCCCTGTACACTCCTTGGTTGGTGGTCTAGTCCCTGGGAGCACTGGATGGTCTTGCCAGTCAACTTTGTTGTTCCTATGGGGTTGCAATCCCCCTCTGCTCCTCCAGTCCATCTGCCAGCTCCCCCACCAGAGTCGCCAAGCTTAGTCTGGTTATTGGCTCCAAGCATCCACATCTGCATTGGTCAGTTGCTGGAAGAGCCTCCCAAGGAACAGCCATACCAGGTTCCTGTCAGCAAGCGCCTCTTGGCAACAGCAACAGTGTAGGATTTGGTATCTGCAGACAGGATGAATCCCCAAGTAGGGTGGTCCCCTGATAGCCCTTCCTTCAGTCTCTGGTCCATTTTTTGTCCCTGTCTTTCCTTTGGACAGGAACATTTCCAGGTTAAAAACTTTGAGATGGGTGGGTGGCCCCATCCCTTGACCAGATCCATGTCTATCTACTGGAGGTGGTCTCTACAGGATCTATCTCCCCTTTTCTGTGCATTTCTGCTAAAGTCATCCCTGTTGGGTCTTGGAAGCCTCTAGTTTCCCTGGAGTCTGGTACCCTCCAGTGGCTATTACCAGTTCTTCATCTCCTACTGCTACATATTTCTATACAATTTCCTGACCCTCTGTACCTCTCTTCTGTCCTGTCCCCTTCTGTACCTGATATTGCCCCTCCATATCCTCCCCTCCTCTCACTCACTCCCATATCCCTTCTCCATCCACCTCCCATGACCATCCTGTTCCCCCTCAATGCAGGACTAAAGCATATACACCCTGCTCTTCCTTCCTCTTAAGTTCCATCTGGTCTGTGGGTTATGTCATGGGGATTGTGAACTTTGGGGCTAATATCCACTTATCAGTGAGTACATACCATGTGTATTCTTTTGTGTCTGGGATTCCTCACTCAGGATGATATTTCAGGATGGAAATGATAGTTCCATCCATTTGCCTAAGAATTTCATGAAGTCATTGTTTTTAATAGCTGAGTAGTACTCCACTATGTAAATGTACCACTTTTTCTGTATCCATTCCTCTGTAGAGAGACATCTGAGCTGATTCCAGTTTCTGGCTATTATAAATAAGACTGCTATGAACATAGTGGAACATATGCCCTTGTTATATGTTGGAGCATCTTCTGGGTATATGCCCAGTAATGGTATAGCTGGATCGTCAGGTAGAACTATTTCTAATTTTCTCAGGAACTATCATATTGATTTCCAAAGTGGTTTTATTAGCTTACAATCCCACCAGCAATGGAGGAGTGTTCCTCTTTCTCCACATCCTTGTCAGCATGTGCTGTCACCTCCATTTTTGATCTTATCCATTCTGGTTGGTGTGAGGTAGAATCTTAGAGTCGTTTTGTTTTGTATTTCTCTGATGACTAAGGATATTAAACATTTCTTCAGGTGCTTCTCAGCCATTCGAGATTCCTCAGTTGAGAATTTCTGTTTAGCTCTGTACTCCACTTTTTAATGGGGTTATTTGGTTCTCTGGAGTTTAAGTTTTTCAGTTCTTTGTTTATTTTAGATATCTCCCAATCTGTGGGTTGCCATTTTATCCTATTCACAGTGTCCCTTGCCTTTAAAAAGCTTTTCAATTTTATGAGGTCCCATTTGTCGATTGTTGATCTTAGAGCATAAGCCATTGGTGTTCTGTTCGGAAAAATTTCCCCTGTGCTCATGTATTTGAGTTAGAAAGAGCAATTCTCAAATTCATTTGGAATAACAAAAAACCCAGGATAGCAAAAACTATTCTCAACAATAAAAGAACTTCTGCAGAAATCACCATCCCTGACCTCAAGCTGTACTAGAGCAATAGTGTAAAACAAAAACAAAAACTGCATGGTATTGGTACATAGACAGGCAGGTAGATCAGTGAAACAGAATTGAAGACCCAGAATTGAACCCACACACCTATGGTCATTTGACCTTTGACAAAGAAGCTAAAACTATCCAGTGGGGGAAAAACAGCATTTTCAACAAATGGTGCTGGTTCAACTGATGGTCAGCATGTAAAAGAATGCAAATTTATCCATTCTTAGCTCCTTGTACAAAGCACAAGTCCAAGTAGATTAAGAACCTCCACATAAAACCAGATATGCTGATTTTAAATGATTTTTAAAATGCTTTGGAATGTTATTTTTCCATTAAAAATTCCTGAAATAAACAAGAAGCTCCTAAAATAGATTGTCATAAATATGTTTCTTATGTTGTGGTTGTAAAGAATCAGCAGAAATATGTTTCTGAAGAATCAAAATATTGAAAATCTTCAGACCCATTCTTCACTAAAAGGATCAAACAGAACAGAGAATGAGTTGTTTCCTTCTATTTTAATAGCTCTTTACACACTCTATTTGCCATGTCAGTACCTTGATTATTCATCTATGTCCAGTTGTCTTATTTACTAAAAAGACCGCTACTAACAAAAGTATAACCAAACAATGGATTACTAAGCATATATTTAAAAAAAAAAAGGAGATACTTGACACACATTGTAAACACGAGTTTTACTATTCAAACTAGGATTCTCCTCAGAGTAAGAGATTCCTAGATGTCATCTACTTCTTGACTGTGTAGGGTCACTGTGAGTATCTTACATACAATAATATTTAATGAGAAATTATAGAAGTTTGGAGAGATGACACAATGCAGAAGTGCTTGGGAAGCAAGTATGAAGACCAATACTCAGCTCTCTAGAAACTTCATAAAAGCTGGGTATGCTGAACAGGCCATCTATAATCCCAGTTCCTAGGAGACGGAGAAAATGACTCCCCAGGGCATGGTGGTTGGCAGTCTAGCAGAACCTGCAAGTTCGGTTAGAGACGCTGCCTCTGTGAATAAAGCATGTTCAAGGAAGACACTGACATCAACCTCTGGCCTCTACATGTACATACACACAAGAATACACATACATCCACACATGTACAATCCATTTGTATACATACATGCAAGTCTATTAAAGAAGTGCAATTGCAACATCTTCTCATTCCACAGTCATTCGTTAAGCAGGTAATCTACTAGCTTAATGGTTGTCTTTATTTTTAAAACTATTAAACTTAGAGGCATAAATCAGAATTTAGAAAAGGTTCTTCCCATGTTTTCTGTATCAGATACATTGTCACAAAATTGCTGAGTTCCAAGGCTGGAGTGATGGCTCAGCACTTAATACTTGAAGCTCTTGCAGAGAACCCGGGTTCAATTCCTAGCACCTACATGGTAGTTTACAACGGTCTGAAAGTCCAGTTCCAGAGGTTCCCATGCCTCTTCTGGACTCTGAGGGCACAAGATAAGCATGTGGTACACAAACGTACATGTAGGAAAACATACACATAAAATAAAAATGAATCCTTTTCTTTTTTAATGCTCAGGACTAGAGTGATGGTCCCATGGCTAAGAACATGGACTTCTTTCACAGAGGACATGAATTTGGTCCCCAGCACCTACAAGTGGCTCAGAGCCATCTGCTCCAGTTCCAGGAAATTTGCTGTGCTCTTCTGGTCTTTGCAGGCTCCTGTATGCACTTCATAGACAAAAATCTCACATAAGAACACTCATATTCATAAAATATAGTTTTAAAAATTATATTGCTGAGTTTCTATACTCAACCTTAAATGGTTCACATATATATTTCTGGCTAGTACAATTCAAGCTGGTATTAGTACAAATTTCTAAGTTTAAAAAAAAGTAGTATATGTTTTTCTATCTTTAAAAAAAATGAAAGAAACCAAGCCAAAATAACAATAACAAACCAGTGCAAACACCCAAATACAATGGACTTCTGATGAAGTAGTTGTGAGCCACCTGACTTGGATTCTAGGAACCAAACTCAGGTCCTCTGGAAGAGCAGCAAGTGCTCTTAACCACTGAGCCATCTCCCCAGCCTCTAATTATCCTTTTTTGTTTTTGTTTTTAAAGCAGAATTGTATTATTATTTCAAGAATGGAATCACTTCATTAATTTTAATTTTGTAAATTTAGTTCTATTAATTGCATGCCTCCAGTTCCTTCTGTTACCTGTGTTTTAGTCTCAGACTTATAGTCTTCTTATTTACAGATGGATATTTCAGTTGTATGGTGATCTCTCTTTGGTTATATTCACAAGTGATGGCTACTTAATTGAGCTTCACTGTAAAAATATTTACTACACCTCCTTTTCAGAAAAAACTATCAGATATCAGTATTGATACATTTGGCTTTGGGAAATGCAATCCATTACACACACACACACACACACACACACACACACCCCAAAGGGTCTATAAACAAATAAGATGCAAGCGAACCTCAGCTGCTATACATGGGGAGAGAGGTAAGGCAAGTCTCACCACTCTGGATCCTTTCTCAGTTCTCTTATTTGTAGTCAAGCCCTCTGTGGTGGCTTGAAAGAAACTGCTCCCCATAGACTCACATGTTTGAGTGCTTTGTCCACTTATGGTAGAACTGTCTGAGATGAAGGAGGAGGTGTGGCCTTGTTGGAGGAAGTGTGGCCTTGTTGGAGAAGGTTGTGGTCACTGAAGATAGGCTTTGAGGTTTCAAATGCCCATGTCAATCTCAGTCCACTTCCTGTCTCCCTGCCTTGGGGTTGTTGTCTCAACATGTAAGTTCTCAGCTACTGTCCAGTGTCAGGCTTGCTGCTATGTTCCTCTCCATGATGTTCATGGATTCAACTACTCTCTGGAACCATGATCCACCCCCCACCAAGTTAAACGCTTTCTTTTGTAAGTTGTCTTGGTCAGGGTGTTTTGTCCCAGCAATCAATAAGTAACTAAGATACCCCCTCACTTTTCTTTATTATGCTCAAAGCCTTAACATCCAGAAAGCATTTGTTTTCCTGTCTACAGAAAATGCATCTATCTCATTTGTTCTTTACACAGCATTCAGCATAGTCTCTTATTTTCCATTTTACACTGTTGTATACTCAATGCTTTAGAAATCTATACCTTTTTAGTTTCTGTAACACAAAATGTTTATCTCCTAATGACATATTCTAGCACAGCCACTGATTTCAGCAAAGCCTCCAACTTGCAAAGTCATGTCTCATATAGCCACTTCGTTTTTAAAGCTAATGGGTATCTCTCAATATCATGGCCATGTTCTTTTCTTTGTCATCATACATTACACCTTTAAAAAAAACTTATTTTACTATAATTTAGTGAAAGTATAAGAAAAAATGAAAATAATGACACAATTTTAGTTGACTATGTTCAATTGGGAGACCAATGTGTGTTCCATATCTCACAGTGATTGAGTGTATGTTTTACATGGATATTTCTGCTCTGCTGAAAAGGACTATAGTGCATATAGCAACTAAAGACACAAGCTTAAAGCTACAGTGCCTACTTTAAATGCTGGCAATCCACTAATTGTACAATTACTGTATATCTGTTTCCTCATTAGTAAAATGGAGATAATAAAACAGTGGCACATGCCTGCAGTCCAGCCAATGAGGAGGTGGAAGAAAGACTCCCACCTTACCACACAGGCTGGAGACCAGCCTGGACTATATAGTAAGACTCCATTACAAAATTAAAGATTTATTTTTATCTGAGAAGAAACTAAGAAAGTTGAATGAAAAGAGTCTACATAGGTAGGCACAATCCTGGTAATAACTCTAATTCACTGGTTTATTATGGGGTTCATGTACTTACTTTATATTATAAAAAGAAATGTATCAATATATAGAAGCTATTACTATAATTTTAAATAATATGTACTATATATAATATTAAATGAATTAAATATTTATATACATTTATACCAAGGGAAAAACATCAAATGACAAATCATTGGGAATAACAATTCACTAGATTAGATGGTTTATGTCCACTTGGTTGTCTATGTTTTACAAAGAATCCAATTTAAACATGTCTGGGGCGGGGTTTTTTTTCTAATTATAAGATACTACGTATGACTTTGTAACAGTACCAAGCTGCTGCATACTGGCTAAATATCATTGGCCCCTGAAGGATCCTAGATTGTAATATTCTTTTGTTTATCACAATAGGAAATGAGACCAACCCTGCAACAAACAATCTTAGTGTGGTTTAAAAGAAATCAATAATCATACAAATATATAACCACACGTATAACATATAGAATTCTTTAAGAAGCATTCAAATAGAAGACAAATATCTCTGGAAAAACCTTTTCAGAAAGACTTTCTAAACCATCTCAGTTATCTAAAGACAGCGTATCTCTGCTGCCATGCTTCCCTTGGCAGAGGTCTTACTATTCCTCGCCTAAGTTATGTCCTTCCTTCAAAGCCAGATGAAATCAGAATCCTTTATGAAGTCTTAGCCAACAGTTTCAATCAGCAGCCATCCCTGTGTTTTAGATATTATATAAAAATGTAACACCCAATCTCACATTATTCCTTAATTTTCTAATGCTTTAATCATTAGTTTTATTTTTCAAATACATATGGAATTCTTGTGACCCACAACAAGTCTAGGTTCCGAGACTAAGTAACTGTAAATGCAGCTCTAAATGGACAGCTATTCACACTCCTCTTTGAATGGTTCAGGGGTTGCTGAGGAAGAGCCAGAAGCAAGAGATGACTACCATGAAACAGTGTTTTCTAGACATTGCAGAGGCTCAGCACACATAAATGCACAGTGCCAATGACTTGAAGCAGAAGATCTGTGAAAGATCAAGCCAGACAAAGCCCCAGCCTGGATGAGAAAGAGGCCACAAAGCCTCAACCCAGTTGAAGAGCTCATGCAATGACAGGCTGATGGAGGAGGAGAGTCAGTTTCTTCTGGTGTGTGGTCCCTAAGAGGACACCATGCTGCAGTGGACAGCCCTACACTCATGCCCATACTGGTAGCACTAAGTGAACTCAATGGGATTTAAAAAACACAGGGCACATGAATTAGAAAGGGAAAGTGGTAAGGGAGACAGAAAATAAACTGATAGGTTTGCCTAAAACATTATGTTTGCATGTATGAAATTCTAAAACAATGAAAAAAATCATGTAGTCTTTTCAGTAGCCACTAATAGTGAAAGACGTTCACTGTTGACTACTCAGAAACATCCACTAGACACTTGATCACAACCCTGAGCTTTAGATCAGCAACAACCAAACAAGAAAGGGTCCCTTCATCTGTCTTTCAGATCCTCTGGCTTCTCCCCTTGATATCTACAAAAACACACTTTCCACAGTTCCTCATTATCCTGACTGCTGTTTCTATTTTGCTGCTGGGTTTTGTTTTGGTTTTTTTTTGTTGTTGTTGTTGTTGTTTGTTTGTTTGTTTTTCCTTATCCACTAAATAGATGCTCTTTGGTTCTCAGATTTTCTCCCAAGATATCTATCCCTTATGTAAGTACAATTGAATGGTTTTAACTCAGGCCTTCTGCTGTCTGTTCCAAAAAATTCAAATCCAACCATCTACTCCAGTTCTCCATTTCCAAATGATAGTATAATTAGATGACCTCTGGTCATTTCAAATAAAACAGGAGCAAAGTAAACATTTTACACATCATTTGCAATGTCCCTACTGGCTCTCAGCTCTCTGTCCTTAGGCATTGTTGTATACAACCTTTGAGATCACGTCATTCTTCCCAGTTCCTTTTATCTTACAACCCACTGCCACGCTAACCCTTCTGTAAGACTAAATTTAACATGGTACTTCTCTGATATAAAGCATTTACAGTGTTCCAGGACATCGTGTCAATGTCTCATTGCAATACTCAAATTCTCTAAGGAAGCACCAAGCTGCCTTTCAAAGTGATTATTCTGTTGTTTTTTTTTTTTTTCTTCAGTTTTTCGAGACAGGGTTTCTCTGTATAGCCCTGGCTGTCCTGGAACTCACTCTGTAGACCAGGCTGGCCTCGAACTCAGAAATCAGCCTGCCTCTGCCTCCCAAGTGCTGGGATTAAAGGTGTGCGCCACCACCGCCCGGCTCAAAGTGATTATTCTTAAAACTGCTTTCCCCAAGTGGACCCACGTCCTCATTACTATTTAGACACTCCCACTTATCCCCTTTTGTCTTCTCAGGCTTCCCAGATTTTATACTCCTATTTCGGTCTGGTAAAACTGTAACTTCTCTGCAAACTGTTAACATTTTAGATTATATACTGATGTCCCTATCTTCTCTAGCTTCTCCTGATGTTTATAATGTAGCAGTCTTTAGTCTCCAGTGACTTCTTCCTTTCCATCTAAACTATAGCACCTCCTACCGAGGCGGCAGGCAATGAAGACGGTATGATGCACGTAAGTGCTGTTGTTGATACTGATAACATCCCTGATTATACTTTACTATGTTATGAAGAAATCCAGTTGATTTTACATACAATAAAAAGAAAGATTAAGGTTACCCATATATAAATGTAGCTGCCACTCCCTCCCCATCAAAGAAGCCTCTCTTGAAAGCAAATGGAGACCATCCCAGAAAACCACAAGTGGACACAATGCAGAGATCAACAGATAGCAGCAGCCCAGCCCCAATAGATATATCGACATCACGGCACCTCTATCTGTGACTCAGGGGACATTGCAGAAAAGGAGATGAAGATTCTAAAACTTAGAATGCTGGGAAGTCTGCTTGTAAACACTTTGAGAAATGACTGCATAAAAACAAGACTGGAAGGATATGTATCAATGGATAATTTTACAGGATACCTCCCCATAGGCAACAAATGACTGTTGAAAAAAGGAGAATTGCCTTTAGTACAGATGTGCCCCCATATTGGTTGTCCAGCTCAGAGTGGTCAGCCCTCAAACCATATACACATTAATAACAACAATGAACTCAGCAAGTTGTATTTGTATATTTGTGTATACAAATTGTAGGTGTGTATATATATGTGTGTGTCAAACATTTTAATCTAAAAATCAGTGTGTAAGGTCATATCTATGCTTAATGAAAATATTTTCAACTAATTACAAAGTAACCTATTGACATGACCATGACTATAGCACAATACGTTATGAACTTTAACATTCCACCAGAGAGATGAACTATTTAATAGTATTTAACTGAAACTATTTTTTTCATTAAAAAAACATTTATATAAATGGTTTAAGAAAGTCAAAACAGGAAACTACTAAATACATTCTGTTGATCAAGAAAACAAAACTGAGTATATTCACTAGTTGCTGAAATCAAAATTCTAAATTGTATCTTATAGATTTGAATAATCTCATACTAGGAATAGGAATAATTTGAATAAAAAAAGCTCCAAAGACAATGTTTAAGTCCCCAAACTTATATATCAAGTAACTCTTGACTTGTAAAGTGTTCTGAATTTGTAAGTGGAGAAAATTATTTTATATGTTACAATTTATAGGTCATTGGGTCAATAATATAAACAAAGCTTTGGTAATGACAACTGTAAATCCTCCTTATTTGACATAAAGATCCAAGCTCAGATTACACCCTTGTTAATCCTCATACTGCAGTAGCCTCTTCAAAGATTTCTAAACAAGTGGACCTTTTAAAGATTTTTAAAGAGACTTCAACTAAATTGAAGTCCATAAATCCAATTTTTTTAAAAAAATCCAACTTCTTTAAAAAAAATTCACAGTAGAGAAATGCCTCATTCAAAGACTGAGAATCCAAATGTTATAGCATCAAGGGTGTCCAGGAATGGGACTGGGGACACATCTCACTGTTTTGGATGGATTGCTGCAAAAGCAAGAGGGCCAGACCATAACCCTGCTCTCTTAAAGCTATTTTTCTCCTTTTAAAAAAGTTTATGAGTGATTTAAGAAAATCAAAAATAAAATTATTAAATTATTCTGTTGATTGTTTAAGAAGACAAAAACAGTTTATTTGCTAGTTGCTGAAATCAAAATTCTAAATTGTATCTATAGCTTTTGATACTTCAAAGCCAAGCATGGCTATGTATGCTTGGAAGCTCAACAAGAGTGTGTGTGGAATGGGGGTTAGGGAGAAGGTTGGCAGGCAGATCTGAGGCTCATGGTAAAGGCAACAGAGCCTCAGTGAGATTAGGATTCAATAAGGGAAACTGCCTCAAAATGAGGAAGGTGGAAGAGGAAGGCATCCAAACTCTTCCTGGCGTCCACATGCTGTGCACCTGCAAATGAGTCTATGTCTCTCACAGCACACCACACCACACATGCATGCACACATCTGCACACACTCCAGAAAGCTGTTTTCTAAGAGTAATACAATCTACATGGTCAACTGCTGCCATATGAGGACTGAAAGCACAGGGAAAGCACTAGTAGGATTTAAACGTGAGACGTTTGGGGAGCTGTTTGGAACTCGGGGAGACTGATGAGAGAGTTTAAATTACAATATGAACAAGTATAACTTAACAAACCCTAATAAAAATATAACAGGAAGGGCTAACAGACCCTTTCTTTAAAAGGAAGAGTTTTAGAATTTTTAGAAATTTTAGAATTTCTTTGAAATTCTAGCTCGAGCACCAAATTATTTTTAACTTGCTACGATACCAGAGATCTTGAGAAATGGAACTGTTTTAAAGTTCATACACATTTTTGAAAGTTTTTTAAAGTTATAGTGAAACTCTTGCCTGACAGATAATGTTAGGAAGTCTCCCAAAGCCCCTAAAGATGTAATGATTGCCTTGGACCTATGGGCACAGAGGAAAAATAAAGGTCTATTTTAGAAAAGTTTTATTTATCATAGAAATAAAAATTAAAAAAAAAACCATAAAATTAGGTAAATCCCACTAGAACTGCCGAAAGTAGACTCTCTGGTATGTCAGCTAGAGCCACTAAGGTTATCTATTGTAAACTGCAAAAGCAATTTTTGCATACATTTTATAATTTAAAAAGAATTTTCTGAGTTGAATGAATTCAATAATGAAAGATATCCTTTCTGCAACATGTAAACCACACATAAAAACTTTGTAATTAAATTAAAAAGCAATGAAATCTATCTAAAAGTGATCATCTAACTGGGATGCTCTACTGCATTTTTTAAAAGACCTGACATGTTCCAACTCATCCCAGGTGATGGTAAGGGTGGAGGCCACGAGGCACACCTCTCAATGTAGATGGGAGGCTTGCCCTCCAGTCAAATAATTTTGAGCCTGTTTTTTCACTGAGCAATGGCATTAGGAACTCCAAGTTTAAGCCAAACTAAGTCTGAAACTTACTGGAGCACATCTGATATTCAAGCTTGAAGGTCTCACCACATATTTCTATGCAAATAAGTTATGATTTTAAACAATGGCATCCTTTTGAACAGTATTCTAAGGAGAACTTTACAAGTGTTATGGTTCTGAAAATATTCACTCAGCCTTGTAAATGGTCTAGAAAGTAGAAATTCATGCCAGATGACAAGGTAACAGTTAACCTCCATTACTAAAGAGAGAACAGTTAAAACAATGAAATGTTATAAGAGTAAAGTTGGAATTAACTAAAATAATAGTCCATGTAAAATATTGTTATGTTTGTAATTACTGTGAATTTGATGTTAGGAGGTTTATGGATGGAACGATGTACCTAACTTATAAACAAGAATGTTCACACATTTAAAAAATTGTAATGGAAAGCACAGGAAAAATAATAAAATCGAAACAGTATATTTTATCTAAAAATAAATTATAATTATTGGTAGTGGTGATACAATATACACATACAGAATTATCCCTCTTTTTAAAAAGCCAGTACATTTTCCCAAGCAAATGGTATTTTTTATGTACATCAGCAAGGCTAAGAAAACATTTCTCCCTTATTTTTATAGTCAGTGTGTGTTAATTATGATGTCCTGATAATGTTCTAAATCTAGGCCTGTTGAGCACAAGACTGTCCAATAGAACTTGTTGCCGTGGAAATGGTCTATATCTGCATCCTTGACTGCCAGGAACTTAAACTGGGTAGCTCTGTAACTGAGGAATTGAAATTTTAATTTTATTTAAAAATAGCCACATATGACTAGTGTCTACCACATTAAAACGTGTAGCTTAGAGGGTCAAAATGTGAGGCTAATTCTGTTAAGTTAGGTTTCACTCTTATTTGCTTATCCATTTCCATAAACATGCTATTCATAAATGTTTTCAAGAATACTATACTGAAATGTTTTGTCCAATGGTGTCATTGTCATTTAAAAATCATGCCAGTGAATATCTAACCCCAAGTGAAAAACACTGCCTGCAAAGGTTCATCTTTTTGTTTGTGGATGTCCGTCCTACCACACTAGGTGATGAGGTAGCTTGGTGGCCTGTGTCAATCTGTCTAATGTTTACTTTAGAATGACTAAAATTCAAACTATGAGATATCCAATCCTGAAAAGTTTTTCCCATTATAACACAAGAATACCAATTATAACATAGCTTTCTTTCGGCTCCACTGCTTGTCAAACCATTTTACCTGACAGATGTATTTGTTCTTCCATTTGCTCAGCACACACTGACCGTTTTGCATCAGTTCCTGAAGGACAACAGAAAAAGAGAGAGTGCAGTTGGCTACACACATTGTCATTGTCAGTTAAAGTGCTTCTGATTTGCAAGGAAAAAAAAAAAGAAGGCAATCAACAAGCCACACAAAGACCCAAGTGTGTGGGAAGCGCTCTCTAGACAAAAGCACAGCCTTCATCACCATGAGAGCTGGTCCTTATGAAAATTACATCTGTTGAAAGATGCTCTAAAACAGATTTGTTTGTTCCCATATTTGAAACCTTTTGAAAGATACCTCCAACTCTTTCAGTGAATCTCGAAGTTTTTCTGGGCGTCTATTTTTGAGTGTCCAAGGATAATCTCGTGCTGGCAAATAAAACATGTACAAAAGTTAGTTAAAAATGATTCAAATAAGGAACCTCTGCTTAGCAGTGTGGCTTGGAGGATTAAAATAAGACGCCCTGTAATTGAAAGGAAGTGGACTTCAGCTCTATCACTAAATGAGTCTTCAAAAGGCTTTGTTACAGAAACAGGATTTTTTTTCCACAAACTAATCTCCCTGACTATAATTCTGTGATGACAACCAACAGGACTCAGAGGCCCTTGAGACACTTTGGTAGGCCAAGGGTCTAGCATTATATAGCAGCAAATGGCCTATCTTTATAATTTAAGTAAATTTTTGTGAAAATAGTCAAGGTTTGACCCAAAAGAAATTCCAGCTCATGCAAGTGGCCAACTCAGACTTGAAACCTCTGATGAATAAGTTAAACATGGTGAGGAAAGAAGCAGAACATAAAAGCAATATGGAGAAAATTAATTTAAATATGACCAAATCACCAAATACTTCAATTTTTAAGAGACAGGTATTATGTCAGACAATGGTGGTGCATGCCTTTAATCCTGGCACTTGAGAGGCAGAGGCAGGTGGATCTCTATGAGTTTGAGGCCAGCCTGGTCTGCAAAGCAAGTTCCAGGACAGTCAAGGCTACACAGAGAAACACTATCTCGAAAAAACCAATAACACACAAACAAAAAAAAAGAAAGGTATTAGAGATGTTCTTTGAAATAATTCTATCAAACATAAACACCAACTCAGCTACAAACCCTTTCATCTACAAGGGTGTCCTGCCTGAAAGGTATTCTAGTGTACAAGAGAGGCACAGCGCTTGTGGGAGTAACCCGCAATCTGACCTGACTTAAGGCCCACTCCATGAGATGGAACCCACTCCTGCCAATGATTGGATGACCAAGAACCTGAGACCACATAGCTCAAGGAACAAGGAGACAACTAAATACTATTGTTCTTACAAAAATGAAAAAATAAAGCACTCCTAATGACATTCTGCTAAACTTAGAAGTCGGTGCCTTGTTCAGCCATCATCTACAGCAGACAGGAGCAGATACAGAGAGCCACAGCCAGACAGCATGCAGAGAGTGAGAGACACACTCAGCCTTAAATGGGGATGTCTCTATCAGATACCTCCTCAGGCTCAGGAACCTAGCAGAAGAGGAGGTGGAAAAAGTCTAAGAGCCATGGGATGGAGGACACCAAGAAAACTAGGCCCTCTAACTCAACATAATCAAAGCTCATGTGAACTCACAGAGACTAAGGGAGCACGAATATACAGGACCTCACAGCTCTGCACTGGGTCCTCTGAACATATTTGATGGCTTCTAATTTAGTGTGTTTATGGGATTCCTGGGAGTGTGAATAAGTGAGTCTCTGATTCTTGTGACTTCTCTTAGGCTCTTTTCCTTCTGTTTGGTTTGGTTTGTCCAATTCCAACGTGTTAGCTTTTGTTTTATCT
Organism: Grammomys surdaster; assembly: GCF_004785775.1. Classification (NCBI taxonomy): domain Eukaryota; kingdom Metazoa; phylum Chordata; class Mammalia; order Rodentia; family Muridae; genus Grammomys; species Grammomys surdaster. The sequence continues at coordinate 8,459,875 of NW_021604569.1, forward strand.
TATTATATATTATTTTATTGTGATTTATTTTGTTATTATCCCTTAGGAGCCTGCTTGCATTCTAATGAGAGACAGAAAGGGAATAGATCCATATGGGAGGAGCAGTATGGAGGAGCTGAAAGGAGCAGAGAAAAAAGAAGCAGTAATTACGATATATCATATAAGAAAAAACTTATTTTCAATAAAATGAAAAATAAGATAATTCTAAAATCTATGCCAGAATTTGATAACAATATACCTTTAATTTGTTTTAAATGATTTAATTGAAAGGTTATTTAGGAAAGGTACAAAGTTAGGCTAAAACTAAATATCTTTTTTAAATTAATAAAATTGGGGCAGGGACTAACTCAGTGATAAGGCACTTGCCTAGTGTATGTGAAGCCCTGGGTTTCATCTTCAGCACCCACCACACACACATGAACACATGGTACACAAATAATACTAATAGCAGATTAAACTCATTGAAAATGTGAATTGATCTTTATATTCTCATATTTAATAATTCTAAAAAAGAATTGTATATATAAATGTACATGTCATATGTGCATATACAAATAACATATAGCATATATAGATATTTAAATTTGAAAGTAGAAATTGCTATGTATCTTATTTCAGCAAATTAGTTTGGCTCTATAAACATAATTTTGATGTGTAGAACATATGTACAAATTTTAAGATATGTGTTGCAGATACTAATGCAGTATTCTAAAAATTAAATGTCAGTTTAATCACTTAAGGAAAAGGGAGAGCTTTTCAGATCTAGCCATATTTCAAATAAAACTTTAAATTACATTAGCTTTAAATCATTAAACCCATATTGTGACATAGTTATACATATAACATACTTGTATCTTTGAGACTAACAACAATTAAATAAAATACTGATATAACAAATCTCACTTTATTAAAATTAAGCACAAGAGGATTAGCGAGATGGCCCAGAAGGTGCAAGTGCCCACTGCACAGACTGACAACCTGAGTTCAATTCTTGGGACCAACATGGTGGAAGGAGAAAACCAATTCTACTCTGATTTTCACACACATGCTATAGTACACACAAGAACACAGTCATACACATACATACATACATACATACATACATACATACATAAACACACACACACAATAATAAAGTAAAAATGTTAAAAATTAATAAAATGTTAACACCTTAGGCAAAATATGAATAATAAAGTATTTCCAGAATTTAAACATGATTTATAATCAATTTCTCAAACAAAAGTGAGGTAACATATATAAATTTTACTACAGAATTTGCATGATTGATAAGTCAGGTCATTATGTTGTATACCTTGAACATTTATATTTTTATTAACCAATTAAATATTTTAGATAAAAATAATTTATTTAAAAATATTAAATGCAAATGCATGTAATTTTAAGTTTGTGTTTACACAAGCATATATCTTACCAAAATTTTGCATTTTAATGATTTAAATTAGAAAAACCTAATATATACATACAATTATTATGTATTATGTATATGCATTATGTACAATGTGGTACGTAATTGTATGTACCACATATAATTATTATGACTGAGTCCAATATAGAAACAATAAAAATTAGTAATTATAAGAAACATGGACAGAATAGCATTTACAATTTGTGCAAAAAACAGTTCAATGGTAACATAATACTCTCTAGTTTCCAAATAATTTGAATATATACAAAAGGTAAACTTACATTCTGCCAGCCTTTGTTTTTCTTCTAAGTTACCATGTTCTGTTGCTGATACTGCAGCAAATGAAAGATGAAAAGAGGTGGGATTTGTTTTTATTAAAGTATTTTGTATTTTTAACAGGCGCACAGACAATAGAGTGTTGCAGACACTGGGATTAATACATGATGCTAAGCTTTAAAAAGGACAGTTGAGAGAAAATGTCACAATGTATGCTTGCATGCCATAGAAGCCATTTCCTTACTGTGCAGTGAAAAGGCTTATACAGCACAACAGGTGGGCCAATATTCTGAGCTTCCAATCTCATCAGACAGGAAAGGAAACTGCAACCGAGCCCAGAAGAGAAGCTGATGCATCTGTCATCAGAGCTCTGAAGTCAGCCTATTAACCGCCATGCTAAGCACACAGGGTGCTCACACAACCTCCACTTCAACTAAGAACAGAACAGGAAGTAACTCTAGCTAGGGAGACCTTTTGGCCCATCATAAAACTTCTGGGATTAACAGGATTAATCAGATAAAGAAAATTGATCATTCACTCAGAAATGTCTATTTCAGATATCAGGTGAGGATCCCGGAGGCCAGCATCATGGAAACCAATGCATTAACAATGCCCTCTGCTGGGGCACCAATAAATAAATGTGAATAGACTGTCCTGTTATCAGCCTGATCGGCAACAAAATGAAAATTTCCACGTTCTTCTACAGCATTTTCTCAGTACTGCTTTATTTTTGATTGATCAGATATCAACCTTAGCATTTTTCTCTTTAAAGAATCTGAAGTAACTGCTTTTTAAAGTTTGGAATTTATCTAAAGCTCATAAACACAGAATTTTTAATGTCCTACTCCATTTTTTGGAATATATCATTTATAAAACCAGTTAAGTAGAATAGGTAAGTACTTTACCTGGTGGATCTTTCTTGTCATAGTACTGGTAGACGCCGATGTCTCTATCTATAGAGAGAAAGAAAGAACATTAAATTATGGTAAAAGTTCTGGAGAGTAAGAAGCCAAATCATACTATATCAGAGGGGATTGTGGGGAGAGGAGCAGAAACAGTCTCCTTATGTTACTAGAAATAAAATAGCTCAAAAGCATCTGGACATGGGTTCATCTATTCTAGGGATATGTAGAAACTGGAAAGTTTATCGATCTAATGAGAAAATCAGAATGGCATAAGGAACCACACAGAACTAGAATGGCATGGGGGAAGATTAGTGAAGAACTAAAATCAAGGAAGACCAAGTTTTCTCTTTCACACTTCCTCTGATAGTTTTCACAGGGCGCTACCAAAAGGAACTGCCACTAAGCAATGCCAAATGAAGTCAGTGGATGGAAGAAAATGCCCTAGCTGTTGGATTCCGAGCTGGGGCTTGCTTTTCTCCAATTTAGCTCAGAAATCTAGTTCCTATCCTATAGCATTTGGGAGGAAATCTGCAAGAAGAAAGGGGGGGGATTACCGGGAGCTGTGGATAAATTATTATCTAAAACTTGTTTAGAGTCAAAAGGCTTCCAAACCTATTCAAATTCAGACGCTCTGCTGGGCTAGGTAAGAGACAAGTGAGGCTGCGCAGATGTTGAGATTGGTTTAACCAAGGGATTCTGTTCTTGCAATTTAAACAAGAGAGCAGAAGAATTTCCGTGTCTATGAATAATAAAATATCTCTTTTATTGAAGTAACACTTGTTTTCTTCCATGCAAAAATAATTCTCAGTTACTAACAGAAGGAGGCTACAACTGTCTCTCATCAAGTGAAGCAGTACAGGCTGCCCCCTAGTGACTGATTGCCTCTAAACTTCATCAAACTCAATGACAAAACCAAAAGAAAAACATTAAGTAAAACTATTATATTAAGTCTGCAAATAAGTAACAGTCATGTGTACTTGATATGGCCAATACTCAATGCTCATATAATAAAGCTGTATTTTTATTGATTGTGAAATTAAAACATGATTTTAAAGAATTCAGTTGGATGTCAGTTAGATGGAAAAAGTCTACCGAAGATTGACTAGGAGACTGTGGCCCCTTGCATACTTACAATAATTTGTTAGGCTGAGTAGTGATTTCACGAGTGTGCTCACTTTTTGATAGTTCACAGCATATTCTTACAATCTGCACACTTTTCAGTACATATGTTACACTTCACTTTTAACAGTTTCTTGTTATTTAAAGCCATGAACTAAGAACTGCAGACATTATATATGCAAGCAATATCTCCTATTAAAACACCACAGCTTATAATTACAATATCGTTTCCTACATCAATATATTTACAACTCTAATTCCATGCACAAATCTGGCCTTACTGCTCCTAGCTAAGTGGGACAAGGGGATCCACAGATGAAGACCTGTCCAAGAAGGAAGACGCTCATGCAGTAGACAGGTGATGCAGTCTGTTAGAGCCTCCGCAGGCACAAAGCACATGCACTGGGGATAACAGCCTGGTGTAGAGATGAGCAAGACAAAGAGATCATCTAACTTGTGCTAGGATCACATGGACTGAGGGTATCCACATAGGGAGAGTGGACGCAGGAATGCACAAATAATATCTAAAAGGGATTGACTGGTTAACTATAGTCTGTCCAAGAAGAAGCATCTGCATAGGAAAAGGAAGAAAATTACTTGGTGAGATAGTTTTTCACTTTTAATGTTAAAGTGTGTTTCTTGTGATATACATTCAACTTTTAAGAGATCAGTTTATCATTTCTTAGCATCTGTATTTGCTTCATGAATTCAGCACTTTCCTTAGGTTTGTGTATTTTCTTTCCCTTTCCTACTTCATCTTTTTTCTCCAGAAATTCTTTTGCCTGTTTTCTTTTTATTATTTGTCTTTTCCTGTATAAACATTCAGGTGTCTGATGATGCCCCAGCTCTCTTAGAAGTAATGCTCTGGACATCTGCTGACACCTTCCAAACCCAAACAGGTTTCACTGAGTAGGCTTCACTGACCAGCCAGGGGACAGAATGATTCGCCCAAGATTACTAAAACATCACTGTAGATGTTTTCTCTTTGGGGTTGTGCAGCAACCCCAGGAAAGGATTCTATTCCCAAGCTCCTTCTTTCTTGGCAAATATACAGAGGTCAGAAAACATCCTTGGATGCAAGAGTGAGGAAGAGGACCTCACCCATCAGCACATCGGCTTCAATTCCTCTGCTTTCAGTTCAGTGGGTCTTCCTTAAGTGGCTCTGGTGTCCTAGAGTTTGGAGCCTCCTTAACTATTTCCACATCATAGAAGTGTCTCATTACTTCCTGCAGGTGTGCATCCCCTTGGCTGTCAGCCTGGTGCCGCGTCCTCATCTTCTGCAATACATGCTCCTCAAGTTTCTGTACCCTTCCAAAGACTTCATCTACAATGGCTGTCAGTGGAATTCTCTTCTCCAGGCAAATGACACTCAGATTTTGGCTCTGTTAATTCCTTCATGGCTACTATTTTCCAAAAGGTGTCCGATTACAGGTGTCCTTTTCCTAATCTCTGGTCTTGTGCATTTATGCATCTTTATTTTAATTCAATTAATCTTATTTTAAAAGAGTTTTGGGAAGAAGCAAATACGTATCAAATTTTAAACTAGAAATTCCATTTCTATATATACCTTAAGGAAAAACCAAAACATGATATTCATCTATTACTGTACATCCAATATTAAAAAACAATACAAGATATAAAAGTAATGTAAGTAAAAAATATATTTCTAAAAATAAAAATTACTCTGGATAATTAGACTATTTTTATAAGTTGTTTTCTAATAAAATATATCTTAAACTATAATATTAATAAACATTGTTAAAACAAAATTATATTGTTTCCACTCAAGAAATACATATAAAACACAAAGAACATAAATATACATCTCAGGTCCATGTTTGAAATGTTTTTAATATCAAACAGGAATGTCTCTTTATGAGCTAGCCTATAAAATTGTATGACCATATACTAGCTGAACAAGCCCAATTAAAAAGAAATCGAAGGTAGGTATCTTTAGGATGAGTTATTAGACTAGTAAGATTTATTTCATAACTCAAGCCAAAAAAATAAGTTAGTAGGAGTATTTAAAGGAAGCATTTTCATTACCCAGGTTTTCACTAAAGATGAAAAGAGAGACTGCAAGTCTACACGGCAACTCCAGGCCCCAGCTTTGTCAGTGCTTATGACAGAGCATAAGAGACTGAGGAGCCCTAACTGAGCAGAGCTCACTTACCTGCAATGTGTAAGGTGCTCTTCAGAGACCACAGGTGTAGTTCAGTCAAGCAGAAAGACATCTGACAGCAGAGGAAACTCTGTCCTGTGCAAAGTAATTAGGGGAAAGGGGGTACCAATTAACTATTATCTTTTGTCAATTATAATCTAAACCCCTTTTTAAAATAATATTTGAGATATGGTCCATTAGATTAAACACACTTTCATATATTTGGCTAGCCATACAGAAATAAGCTCTAGAAAAAGAAAAATATACTTCTTTTCCTGAATTTACTATGTCATCACATTGAGAAATGTGGTAGGGAGACTATCTATATTTGGGTGTTCAATAACATATGTTTGGTTACAGCTCTAAGCATACTGAGAATTATTTAGTATATAAATATCTTCTAAGTCATAAGTCTTAGGGCAAGTAGGTCTGCTATGTGGTTATTGAGTACAAGCATATACATTTTAATATATGAAGTAAATATCTTAGATACCCTACACATAAACAAACTACAGTGGAATGCGCAAGGAAAATAGCATATAGTTACTATCATATGAGGTACAGTTACTTAAAAATAGACTGTATAAGACTACATTACTATTCATATATTATGTTAATCTGCATATCATGATAGACAATCCAAGCACATTTTTAAAATCAAGATAGTTAAAATACACATCCTGTCAGCTCCTTCAGTCTTCACTCTAACTCCTCTATTGAGAACCCCATGATCAGTTCAATGGCTAGTTGTGAGCATCTGCCTCTGAATACGTCTGACTCTTGAAGGCCTCTGAGGAGATATCCATATCAGGCTCTTATCAGCATGCACTTCCTGTCTTCCACATCAGCATCTACCTTTGGTGATTGCACATGGGATAGATACTCAGGTGGGGTGGTCTTGAGACGGCCCCTCCATCAGTTTCTGTCCCTCACTTTGTCTCCATATTTGCTCCCTTGAGTATTTTGTTGCTCCTTCTAAGAAGGACCGAATCACCCTCACTTGGTCTTCCTTCTTTATGGGCTTCATGTGGCCTGTGAGTTGCATCTTGGGCATTTCAAGGTTCTAGGCTAATATCCAATAATCAGTGAGTGAATACCATGTGTCTTCTTTTGTGATTGGCTTACCTCACTCAGGATGATAATTTCTAGTTCCATCCATTTACCTAGGAACCTCTCGAATTCATTGTTTTTAATAGCTGAGTAGAGTGAAGACTGAAGGAGCTGAAAGGGTTTGTGGCACCATGAGGAGAGCAACAATACCAACCAACCACAGCTCCCAGGGTCTAAACCACCAGCCTGGGAGCACTTAGGGGGGGATCCAGGGCTTCAGCTGAATATGTAAAAGTGGAGGGCCCTGCTGGGCATAGGTGGAAGAAGAGAACCTTGACCTCATGAAGGCTGGATGCCCCAGGGGGTGGGAATTTTGAGTGTGGGGAGGTGGGAGTGGGGGGGTGTAGATAGAGGTTACATCCACAGAGAAGAAGGAGGAGGGGCGAGGGGATTGGGGGTTCCGAGGGGGTGGTGGGGGATGGGGTAAGGGGACAACATAGGAAATGTAAATAAATCATTCAATAAAAAAAAAAAAAAAGAAATTACAAAAAAAAAAATACACATCCTGGGTTTCTTCCTAGTTTAGGAGCAGGGACAAGTAACATTCACTATTGATGCTTTAAAAAAAAAATCTTATAGGACCTCATCAATTTGGACTGATTAGGAGAAAGCTAGTGAGACTCTAGAAAAGTTCACATTTTAGAAGTATTAAAATAAATTATATAATTTTCCAATATTTGCTTAGAAAATCATATGTCATACTAGACATACACTATATATTAGAAACATATACAACAATTTAAACTAAGTACATTGTAGACACTGCAAAAGAAATGTTCATTGCAATAAACCTATGGAAAACAAAACAAGTATGAAAAAAATTTTAAGACAACTTTTAACAGATGAAAGGACTCTTCAGCTCCTCTAACATTAGGAGTGGCTAAAATATTTCCCACATTATTAATCCAAAGTAATTTTAGACTTAATAGAAACTTCCCTTGCCCTCACTTCACCTAGACAGCATCAGGATATAATTACAACCATCAAGAAACACGTGTTCTGCTAAAGAGACACAATGTTCCATGGACCAAAGAGAAAAAATGAAAACTGTGTAACTTAACAGTGGGGGCCCAATTCTGCCTGAGCAGCAGAGCTGTGAGAAACCTCAGGGAAGCTCTAAAATTCCCATGGGTCTTCAGGAGAAGCACAGAATCGCAATAGTTTCATGATGATGATGATGATGGACAAGGAGGAGGAGAAAGAGGAGGAGGAAGAGAAGGAAGAGAAGGAGCAGAGGAGGAAGAAGAAGAGGAAAAGGAAGAGAGGAGTAAGAAGAGGAGGAGGGGGAGATGGTGATAGTGGTGGATAACACTAAATCTTTGTCCTAACCATGCAAATGTCAACTCATTTTATCTTCCTAGTTATTTGTGGCAATACCAGGACTACATTGTGGAAGTGAGGTCACACAGACATCTGCAGGTGAAGGCAAATTTGGATCCTGCTCAGGCTCACTCCAGAGGCTCTGTGGGCTGTACTAGTGTTCTGCTGGAGTACTGGTGTGTACAGAAGTTCAGGAGTGTATATGGTAGTTTGGTGAAAAGGATGCCATACTCCAAAAGTCAGTGGTAGATACAGGTGGAACAGTAAAAACAATAACAGTTGACATGAGTAGGAAAGAGCTAGGAAGGTGGCCCCAGTATTAGGTTAGAATGTAGTGCTACAAGCATAAGAACTTAAGTACAAATCCCCAGCACCCAAACAAAACAAGTACGGTTGCTCATGCCTGTACTCCTAGCATTGGTATGGAGATAGGCAGATCCTAAGATCTCACTGGGGCTAGCCAATTGGTGAGCTTCTGGTTCATTGAGAGTCCTGTCCCAGGTCAGAGGAGAAAAGAAGAACACCCTTGGGTCCTGCTTGGGCTTATACACAGGTCCATGCACTTACACACTCACATGCATGCACCATATACAATACACACAGGGAGCGAGGGTAGGAGGAAGGGAGGAAGGATGGAGGGACAGAGAGAGGGAAATTAGCAAAGAAGGGATAAGAAGGAAAGCAGGCTATGTAATTTTTTAAATGATCCTAAATTTATTTTCTTCTTGCATCAAAATGTCTTCAAAGGCAGAACCAAAGGACACCTCAATATCTGTATCTACCTGCAGTAACCAGATGCTGATATCCCCTGCATACCGACAACTTAATGAGTAAGGACTAAACAGAACAAGTGGTTTATGAAGAAAAAGCATTCTTATAAGAAGACCATATACGAGAAGGACATGTGAATTAGGACACACAAATGGGCTGAGGTTTTATTCATCACAAGGATGTGATGAAGCAGGTACATACTCCCTTGGACACTGAGTATTAGTTGTCATCAACTTGTAGACTATACTACAAAATAAAAACACTATGCCTCACTTTAGAGTTTATTCAGATGCCAATAACAATAATTTATAGCAATGTGGGCAAAGACAAGGCTGACTAATCTGCCTAGTTGCATAAAGACTATAAGCTATTATAAAACAAAAGTTTACAGATTAAAGAGTACAGTTTTACTTACATAATAAAAGAGAACAATACTTGAAATTCTGCTTTAAGTCAATTGAATAGAAATAAACATGCCACAGCTTTCTCCTGATAACAAAATGGAGGGTAGAAGACATCCTTAGTAGCAGTACATATTGGAGCAGTACATATATGTGTGTACACATATATATGTATGTATGTGTGTGAATATATATACATATATATATACATATATAAACATATACGTATGCTATTTGTTACTTTTTTTTAATTTGAAAGTCATAAAATAATGATATTATGGTGTTGGGAGAAAAGGTAACATGAGCTTTGTAGAGAACAAAGATATCAAGGGCAAACCAGCTCATCTTTTGCATTTCCCACAGGGGAACTTGCAGGGTCAGTACAGCTCTTGCCACAAACTTGTCTTCTAGTTCAGCACCCCAGGATCACATCAGGCTGTAGTGAGGGCTATGGGACAGGGCATGTGCTGCTGCAGATGTGGTGCCCAGGCGAAGCAAGCAAGCAAGGAGCCACAGACTCCTTACTCAGAGAAAGCACACCATCCAAGACAGAAGAGGGTCTGTGCCAGTAAAAAGCGGATATGGGGTCAAGAAGGAATCCACGGCATTTGGGAAAGGATGCAGCAAGAAGCTGAAGTAAATACAAGTGAAGCAGATAAAGAGAAAATGACTAGGGAGGACACAATTAGACTCCCTCGTAGACACACGGCCCAATCCTGTGAATCCCCAACTTAAGTAGGGCTTTGCATCAATGGAGTGAGGGGAGAAACAGCTGAGTGTGGGTACTCATCTTTTTTCTTGAAATTTAGTGATCTGCCAGGAAAACTATTTTTAAAAAACAAAGAGTAAATAAATGGAATAAATAAAATGAGTTCAATAAAATCTACAGTGTAACTGGATGGGAAAGGGAAGAAAGAGACCAAATTAGTACCTTCCTTTAACCTCCAAGAGCCTTGGCATCTTTAAACCCATACAAGATTTTTAAACACTTTTAAAACATCTTGCATCTTACTCAAGAATGCCACCAGTGAAAAAAGAATGCTGGTAATTTCCTGGTATGAAAAATCTGCCTGGAGGAAGTAATCAAGACGGAGCTTGTTCCATCCAAATATTATATTAGTACAGGAATAAGCTGTTTTGAAGTAGGAAAGAAAAGAATTTCAGAAGCACTCAGTATTTTGGAGGGACTGAAAGAACAGTCAAATATGGGGTGGGAAGGGGGTCCCCAGGCTGAGAAGCACTAGTCCACTTAGTTCTCTTATGCATTTCTCAGAGAGACCCAGGACCAGAAGAAAAGCAGCTGTGTAGAGCAAAAATACAGGATCTTAAAAATAATGACTCAAAAATAACAGAATAAATGACAACCATAATTTAAATTTTCACTCATTTTTAAATATCTTTAACAATATGCTATGCTTATTTCACTTATACAATACAGTTTCTATTGTTGCAGAAGACCATTTTGTAACCCAAACATAGTCTTCATGACTAGATAAACGACGTGATTTAACTTTAAGATGGTGCTCCACGTGAGGAAGAGCTGTTGAGAACACAGATATTGAGTAGAGGACAGGCAGGTGAGAAAATCTTCTTACTTCCTGCTCAATCCTCCAAGGCTCCGTGTTTGCAGGCAGGTTTCCCATCTCTTCCTTCCGTCTCAGTACGTTCGAATTATTACTATCCGCAGTAACATGCAGAATAGAAATCAGTCAGCAGCATGCTGCCAATAATGTTGTCTTGGAAAATAAATATATATTTCAGAAGTAGAGATTGCTTACACTTACTAAATTGCAAAATACTTGTCTTCTGCCAAAGGAGTTAGTTCTGCAGTTACCTGTCTCTTTTGACTGCTATGGGGAGGAAAGAGGGCTTCAGGGCAAATAAAACTCCAATGTAAAACATGATAGCAGAAAAATAATGAAGCAAGAAAAAACAGAGCTAGGACACCATGGCGCCAACAAGACATTTAAAATGGATGTACAGTAGCCGAGCACTGCAGGAGCCTGAGGGGCTCCTTCTTGGGCATAAATGTAGAACATATACTTGCTACTTATTATCATAAATTTCCTTAAGGAGTCTAATTGAAAATGTTTTAAAAGAAAGAGAACTAAATAGTATAAATTTACATAAAACTGGTTCACTGCATTATTACAATCATAATTATTTTTCAATTACATAAAATTCAGTGTATTACCATACAATTACTTCTCTAATATCATTAGCACAGACTATCACTAAACACTTGTTAGGTGTATTCATGAACACATTTGATTGTAGACATAGTGCCATCATTTTTTTTCCAAAAACTTTCAACACTGAACAAAACAAGCAAAGTTTATGCAAAAGGGCAGGGGAGTCTCTAAATAACAAGACCTCAACCTTGGGCTAAATTTACTGCACTGGACTACTAGGGACCACAGCTCATTTGTGATCACAGAGGCTTATGCATTTAAATAACTGATCATAAAAAGCACTTGTCTCAGATACAGGGTCTCCACTTTCAAACAAAATCTAATCTGGCTTAGCAGACAAAAAAACCATAAAATATGAAATCTGCAATGTACGATACTTTAGCAAAATAAAACCATCCAGATACCAAGTAGATGGTAGAGTTTCGGAAAGAAATTATTACTGTTCTTTATTATTGTTATTATTATTAATTATTTTAGAAACTAGGTCTCACTATGCAGCCATGCAGCCCTGGTCCTAGAACTCTTTAAGCAGACAGATTGAGCTCAAACTCGCAATAGTCCACTGCTTCCTACCTCCTGAGTGCTGGGATCAAAGGTATGCACCACCAGACCCAGCTAAAGAAATTACCATATAAAGTATAAGGGGACTGGTAGATTGTGCATGAGGGAAATACAGGTTAGAAATAATGAAGGAACAGAATACATAAAGAATTAGAAAAATACAAGCTTAATTACATTTATTCTTTCACTCTTGATTTAGTGAGCAGGTAGTACAGAAAAATTAGGCCAAAAAAGGACATCTTTGAATCTCAAATTTCAGAATTTGGACTTATGCTTACTAAACAGTGGCTAAATAGTAGAATAATGAAATATTTCAGGTTATAATTATTGCAGGATTACCTGGAGAGATGGCAAACAAGAAGAAAGGAGGAAGTGTTGGTACATAAGGGGCCTGTTAGAAAGACAACCAAAGTAGCAGACAGCAAGCACTTGAATTGGGGTGGTAGTAGTTGGAATGTAAGAGAGAGATAAATGAGGGGGAGGGAGGGAGGGAAAGAGGGAAGGAAGGACTCAAGTGATCCTCAAAAGGACAACAGGCCCTGGGCACTCATAATTATGGAAGTGACAAAAAACAGAATGACTGCCAAGATGATCATGCTTCCACAACGCCCTGGGAGCAGGCTTCCCTCCTCATCTCAAGCTCAGCAAGTGGGCCCAGAACCATCATCCACCACTGTGGAGACAGGTTCTACCACTAGGTCCACACACTTGAGCTTTGCTAACCACTGACCTCGCTACTTGGTGTCTTGTTACCTTTAGCTCTCCCATCAGCATGTAACTTAGGTTGTGACCCATGTGTTTTACCACAGCAAAAGACTCGTGCATACTATTCTTAGCCACATGTGATTCTCAGAAACCCCTTATCCAGATCAGTTCCTATTGGCTTACCTTATCTCACAAGCAAGAGCTGGACCAAAACACCACTGCAAAGGGGAGTTTAAGAAGAGTGAAATTTGCCTATATTAAAAAAAAATTAGTGGGATTCCGGACACAATTAGAGATTGAGAGAGAACCAACTAGGTATGTATGTCTGACCAGCTAGAAAAAAAAAAACAGAATTATAAGCACTACTTAAAATTTATAAACCACAAGTGAAAGTCACTGAGTGAAATTCCAGGTGAAAAACATGGAGATAAATATTTGAATTATCTTACAAGATGATCATAGGAAAAAAGACTAATTTAACTAATAGTGAGTCAGGAACGCTATGGAAGTAAGGTGTGTGGAGGGAGTTATCAAACTTGTGAGCTTTGAATTTGAATGCAGAGATGATCTCAGAATGATTTAATAAGAAATCATGTTTTATCAAGGGCACAGAAATTAAGCCTGCTACAAAAGGGTGTGGCTCCACTGTTCTGACTTCTGGGCTCTAAGCCAAAAATGCCTCTATTCTAATCCTGCTGTGATAAACTTACTCAAATCATTTAACCTTTCTGCCTCAATTTCCCCACATGTACAAACAGGGATAATGATATTGACCTACATTTGCAAGGATGTTGTAAGCATTAATTAATGTTGTATAATGCTTTGAAGATGAAAAGGGCTGAGCATTATAAATGAGAATTACATAACTAACTACCTATAATGTGAGAATTTTATCCTTTAATTTTATTCAAGCAGCAGTTATCAAATAATGAACTAGCTGCCTTAGTGATATTCCCCTTCTAATGTTTCAAATTATTATTTAAGGTGTATCTAGCTACTTCCTGTATTAAAAGTGTTGTCCTATAGCATACACTGAGTGCAGAATGTCTCTCACAGACTCATGTGCTGTGAAACAGATGTCCTCAACGAATGGACCTTTTTAAAGGAAGTCATGAAGCTTTAGGCCTAGCTGGTGGGCAGGCCACATTAGTAGAACTTTAAAGTTGTACCTGCCTCCAACTCTTGTCAAGAGCTCTATACTTCCTAATCCATCAAAATGTGAACAACCTGTACTCCAAGTTCCCAGAGCTATGGATGGAGCTGCCTGACTACCATGCTTTTCCTGGCACAGTGGACTTACATCTCCTGAAGTTGCAAGCCAAATAAATCCTTCCTCCTTCAAGCTACTTCTATCAGTGCTCTGTAAATGTTATATGAAATTAGTATAGCATATAAAGTTCCAGATCATCTTGGAAGACTAACTTTAGATTTAAATGGTAAAGGCATATTTGCTTAATAATGAGCTCCTACTCCAAGTAACCCATAAGGGTCAAAAGGTAATAAACACTTGGGGCTAAGGATATGAGAGCTCAATTAGTAAAATGTTTACCCTACAAGCATGAGAATCTGAGTTCAATCCCCAGAACCTATGTAAAACTCCTGGCATGCTGACATATGATTATAATCCCAGAAGAGGGGATGGTAAGACAAGCAGATCTCTGAGACTTCCTAGCAATCTTTTGTAATTGCTGTGCCCCAGGTCCCAGGGAGACACTGACTAATAAAACAAGATGGACAGCTCTTAAGTTGCCTTCTGGACTCCACATGGATCCACAGAGGTGCAAAACTACCAATGCTCTTAGCTCTGAAACTTTAGTACACACTATTAAGTAGTTGAATGGTAGAAGCAGTATAAAAGTAGACAGCACAGCGTTAGAAATGCTCTTTCCTAATTAGTTTCAATGTCAACTGACACAGCCAACATTATATGAGTACATCCTGTTTGGGAAGGGGTTGGAGAGCTAGTGCAATGATCAAGTGGCTGCTTCCAAAGGACCCAGAACCCACATGGCAGCTCACAATTGTGTGTGTGTGTGTGTGTGTGTGTGTGTGTGTGTGTGTGTGTGTGTGT
>NW_021604569.1:8474902-8475784 GCF_004785775.1 Grammomys surdaster
TGTGTGTGTGTGTGTGTGTGTGTGTGTGTGTGTGTGTGTGTGTGTGTTAAGAAACTGAAAACTCAGTGCCATTCTCTTATTTTGATATCACTGGTTCCTCATAGTCAGGCTCTGACAACAAAGTCATCATCTTAACTCCCATATCATGTTTACATAAACATGTAAGTTCACAGATCATTAAAGTAAACAGTATCAATTATTTGATTCATTACACATATCAATTATTTGATTCAAAGTTCACACTGTGAACTTTTTCTTAGACTGCCTAGTATCACAGCTGGAAACAGCTGCAATAACAGCTCTTTATATGCTATTGTTAAGCAATTTTCCTGGAACTTTTATCCAACAAATGCACATAATTTTACACGAGAAATTGTCTTAAAGCAAATCTGAAACAGGCATACAAGTTACCAAAAAGGCCAATGTAGTATTTTCTGAGTTTAAGTATCCCTCAAAATTCCTTTTTCTTGCTCATAACAAGTTGAAAAGAAAATAGTTTTCTTTCTTCTTCTCTTAAAATTATTTTATTTATTTACAATTCAAATGTTGTCCCCCTTCTAGGCCCCTCTGTGATCAGGCCATAGCCAGGGATGCTTCTTACAGGGATGTGAACTTACATGACAACTGCAGGTCATTTCCTATTTCTGGAGAAAGCAAACAGTGATCCAACTCTAAGTTCTCAGAAACCTGTACATCGGTCTTATTAAAAGAGAGCAAAGGAAATTCTATTCCTTGAAGGAAAAGAAAGAATCCACTTACTTCCGTGAAATAAACTGTGGCCAAATTTAAAAAAGAAAGAAAGAAAGAAAGAAAGAAAGAAAGAAAGAAAGAAAGAAAGGAAGGAAGGAAGGAAGGAAGGAAGGAAGGAAGGAAGGAAGGAAG
>NW_021604569.1:8475794-8489118 GCF_004785775.1 Grammomys surdaster
GGAAGGAAGGAAGGAAGGAAGGAAGGAAGGAAGGAAGGAAGAAAGAAAGAAAAGGAAAGAAAAGAAAACTTTCTAAGTCTCCTGTTGTACTTAAATTTGGAAAGTATTTCTCTAGAGCATTCTTCAAACTGTTTAATTCACTTAGTTAAATAGACCTTGTCAATTTAACATTTTCCACATGGTAAGCAGTTTTGACATTTAGACAATTTATCAATGGCTTCTTCGCTGAAGCCTGTCTCCTCTTCTTTCTACTCATTACATGCAACAAATTAAATTTCACTAATATTTAAAGATCAGTGCTGACCTTTGCACAGCCATTTTCTAGGTTCCTATTAATACAAACATCTTGTTTGCTGGTGCTCA
The DNA here is from genome assembly GCF_004785775.1 of Grammomys surdaster. Classification (NCBI taxonomy): domain Eukaryota; kingdom Metazoa; phylum Chordata; class Mammalia; order Rodentia; family Muridae; genus Grammomys; species Grammomys surdaster. The sequence continues at coordinate 8,476,158 of NW_021604569.1, forward strand.
TTTTAAATATTTTGCTACACACAGTTTTCCATCATTCTAGCTCCAGTGCTTTTTTTCCATAACCTTGCAAAATTATTGGTAAAGCTTACCTTAGGCATCTTAGGAAGACAAAAGGATGCTCACATAAGCAGAAGGCAGCATGGGGAGAACAAGAATCTCCAGCAGCAGCCTGACTCAGGTACCCACCTTTCTGAACTTCAAAAATATGGACTTACTAGTGGTTTTCAAGGTTGTACTTTAATCACAACAATAAAAAGACAAAATAGAAATGTTTGCTATATGATAATGGTAATTAATTCTAAATTATAACTATAAATATAATGTTATGTTAACAATAAATATGTTTTATGTTATACTTGAATACATAGATAGAATGTGGCTTTGAAGAGAAAATAAATTAAATTATAGAAATAGTTCTTAAGGTTCAGTTAAAGACAAGAGAACACTGAAAGCTCTTATCTAAACCAACGCTTAAATACTGAAGTAATTTGTCAATTCAGAATTACTGTTTTAAAAAGTATATAAATCAAAGTGAGAAAAAAATGAAAGAAATACAGAAAGCCTTTCTCTACAAATAGGAGAGACACTGGAAAGTACTGAAGTGCCCTGCAGCTACACCAACTCAACCTTGTCGGTTTCACTTGTCAACACTTTGATGACAGATTGCCACCCCCTCCTCTAAAAACCAAACCCTAGTAGCTGTTGAAAGATGCGCTTCTTATAAAAAGGAGAGTAGCTCATGCAACTTGATAGTTGTATACTTTGAAATCTTTCAGTTCACACACACACAAAAAAAAAAAATTTTAACTTTTTTCCTGTGGCTTCTGTCAGACTTGGAAGATAAAAAGCTCTGCTAACCCAGTGCGGCAAAAGGTGGGTAGTATTCGCAGGTACTGCTGAATGCATCTTGTAGCCACTATTTCATTTAACCCTCACAGGAACTAACCGTCTGAAATGGTGTGTGTGTGTGTGTGTGTGTGTGTGTGTGTGTGTGAAAACATCTATCCTGGAATGGGACTTTTTTCTGGAGAGTCCTCTTCTACATGCAATTATACCCTTAATGTACAAACAAAACAGTGGAGCTCCATCAGCTTGTGAGGAGCCATCAGACTGGAAGTCCTCTCCACAGCTCCCTGTGTGGTGGTCTTTCTACTCCAACTCTCTCTGAATGTCATGCACTAACTTTGCATAGCAATGAGAAGAAGGAGGATGGAGTTGGGAGGGGTGTGTGGGTGATCAGAGAACAGTTAAAGGTGGTATGTAGAAGGGTAGATATAACCAAAATATATCTACATGCATATACATGTACAAAATTCTCAAAGAATAAGATTTAAAATGTATAGAAATGAAAAAAAAAGGATTCTCTACAAACTTTTATTTTTCTTGGAGAAAATAATGTATATGTCTATTTACAGACTATTTTAATAGTTTGCTTATAAATTAATGTAATTGAATTATGTAATTATCACTGGTATTTTTAGGCACTAAGAATCTTCACTATTATTTGCACAGCAAATATTACAGATGGACTAAAAATGAGCTACAATTGGCATGTGACAGTTGCTAAGAGAGGAAGATGGTTCAGTTCTCCTTAAGAGCATAGCACTCTCTAGGGCTAGTCCCCTACTCAAGAATATTTGCACAACACAATTTGAACTCTATTAGTTGAGACAGAAGGTGGAGATGAATCTGGGAGAAGTTGAGGGAAGGTGAATATGATCAAAATATATGATATGAAATTCTCAAAGAGTCAAAATATTTCTTAAAAGCTCCAATGTAAATTATAATTACTTCGCAGCTAACTGGAAAATTAAATTAGCACATCAAAGAAGTTTTTTATTTTTTAACTACCCATGTTTGGTAGCAGCTCTCATTAACTTGCTGGCCCATCAGTCTCTGTGACAATTTCTTAAGGAAATGCGAACAAACCCTAAATTCTTTTAAGAATTCTGCAGCGAATCTTTCAATAATATAATTGGATCTTTCTTCCTTCTGTTTCTTCCCTTATTGGCTGATTTTTGTTTTTACTAATGGTTTGTCACAGGCTTCTTACTTAAATAAAACTTTTGGTATTTTGTTTCATGAGTTGAATAGGGAACTAAATTAGATAACTTAGAAAAGAACAGTCTTTTCTTACTGAAATGAATGCCTATGAATAACCACAATGTTCCCTAGAAGAGATCAATTTCACCTTAACAGATTTAACACAGGCATACATCATCAGGGCTTACAAATGCTAAGAATTTCCTAATGAAGTTAGGAAATTATTATGATCATGTTTTGACCTAAAGCCCAACAATGATCAATAAAAACATTCTATGCTTTAGAATCTATACTCTATACCATTTCCAAAGCATAAACAGCAAACATCTTTGGAACTCTGGCAGGTGACAACCACTCAATATATGTCAGGTTCCCTCTGTTACTACTCAACAGCCATAAAGTTATGAGCCTGATTTCAGTAGCAGGTAAGCAAAAACAAAAAGTTATCAGTTTCATGAGTATCATTTTACCTTTTAACTATTTTCAGTTTAGTACAACACATAGTTGCACAGTCTACTAATGCCTATAGCTAAGCCACCTTGGTAGGTACCTAACTCAGGATATGAAAACCCTTAGGAACCTGTCCTTGAGTAAGACCTACCTTAGTGAGGGAGGGTGTAAGGAGAACAATGTGCAATTTCATCACAGTATAGCAAACAGAGCAAAGCAATGTCCAGAAGGGAAATAGGTATAAAGTTACTCCTGGATGGTAACATGATCTCAGTCACCATAAAAACTAAATTTCATATCATATACCCATTTTCAGAACCTGCTATTTTTTTCAAAGAAAACAAACTATATAATGTATATAAATTCATTATATCTCCCAAGTTCTTGTGACTACTGTTTACATTTGATAGTTTTTTAAAATGTACATAACTTACAAGAATGTGTATGTTTATTATAGTGTAAGTTTTCATCAGAACTTGCTATTAACTTGCTATTAACTTCCCGTCAATGATAAATCAGAATTAAGGAAATGTCATATGTCAATACTTGGTTTCCTTTGGTAGGAAAAAATAGCTTCAAGTGACTTGGCAACATATCCGAATAAAGGGGTGAGGACATGTAGATACTTTGATACACGTCCAAACTCAAGTGAAAATGACAATAAACAATCAATTAAGGGTGAACTCTCTATAAAAATACAAACAGTAGAAGAAATAAATGAAATAGCTCAAGAAATCAAAGTGGAAATATAATAAATAAAGCACAAACTAAGACAAATATCAATCGTTAGGAAAGGGAAATCGAATAGTTATTAAGTGGGGGCACTAGAAGGGATAAAGTGGTAGGGTAAAAGAAGAGAATATGGAGATAGATAGCTAAAATTACAGGGCATTTGAGGACTAGTATGGAAACCTAATACAGTAGAAGCATAGATAGATAGATAGATAGATAGATAGATAGATAGATAGATAGATGATAGATAGATAGATAGATAGATAGATAGATAGATATGGATGGATACATACATACATACATACATACATACATACATACAAAGGCAATTAAATACCATCACCAAATAATGGGGGAGACAGAGCCCCAACTGGCTGCCTCTTGTCACCAAATGAAGCTTTCAGTCTTGGGAATATGTTATATCTAATTGAGTTGTTAGATAAAAGGGTCCCATGGCAATCCAAAACAACTCATGCTGTTGTCAAAACTATAGGTTGCTCTTCACAAACTGACAGGAAGACCCCTTTGCTGAAGACAACACATACACAATTCACAGAACATGGAGAAGCCCAGCTGATACCAACAGAGAACCTTCCTCATTACATTCTAGAATCTTTGAACAGGAAGGTACGCTACAAAAGGTACACCACCTAAATAGAAACACCAACCCAGCTACAAACTCTTTGATCAACAATGGTGAACCTGAAAGGCATGCTAGTGCAATGGTGGCACAACACTTGTGGGAGCAACCAAGCAATACCTGAGTTGATTTAAGGCCCTCTCCATGAGATGGAACCCATACCCATCCACTGCTTGGATGACCGAGAACCTGAGACTAGATTGCAAAGGGACCTAGGATAAAATCAAATACTATTATTTTAAAGAAAAGCTTTACAGAGCAATAAAATGACTCCTAACAGCATTCTGCTATACTCATAGATCTGTGCCCTGCTTAGCCATCATCAAAGAAGCTTCCTCCTAGAAAAGATGAGAACAAATATAGAGGCCCGCATCCAGCCATTATATAGAGAGTGAGAGACCTTCGAACACTCGGCCCTAAAGGATATGTCTCTATCAAATCCCTCCTTAGCTCAGATAATACTGCAGAAATGGAGAGAGTAAAAAAAAGAAAACAGAGAGGATGGAGGACACCAAGGAAAATGGCCTCTCAATCAACGTGACCAAAACTCATATGAACTCACAGAGACTGGAACAGCATGCACAGGGCCTGCATGGTTCAGCACTGGGTCCTCTGAGCATAATTTATGGCTTCCAGTTTAATGTTTTTATGGGATTCCTGAGTGTACGAATGAGTAGGTCTCTGATTCCTGTGCCTTCTCTTGGTCTCTTTTCCTCCTCTTTATTTTATCTGATTATAATGTGCTTTTGGCTTATTTCATCCTATAGAAGCCTGTTTGTTTTCTAATGAGAGACAGAAAGGAAGGAGACCCAGGTCAGAGGGGAGGTAGGGATGGGGACATAGAGGAAAAGAGGAAGGAGAAAGTGTAATCAGGATATATTATGTGAGAAAAATATATTTTCAGTTATAATTTTTAAAGAAACTATGACAAATGCAAACAAACAAAAAATAACATCAATGAGAAAAGAAATGGGGATTTAAGCGGCAAGTTCTTGCCAGTCATATACAAGTATTCGTGTGTGTGTGTGTGTGTGTGTGTCTGAATCTCAGAAGATACTGTTTAAAAATAGCTTTGCACAAAAATAAAAAAAAGAAATATCACCTGTGCATACACGTAAGAAAGAAAATATTTACAAATCACAGATTCTGAAAAAAATGAAGAATATAAAAACAACAAAATTATTAAGTCATACCACAGAAGTGAAGTATATGTCTTCAGGTTCAAAGAAAACACTTAAGCATACACCCAGTATAGAGAATTATATAGTCATCAGTACCTAGGTAGGTCATTTCCCCCCACATAGGATCCTTTAGAAACATAGCCCTTCGGTCCATTCCCCCAAACACCAGGCACATGTGTGCTTCACAGTCTTTGTGATTTCTGTTGTTTGAAGTAAAAACCTTTCTTCTGGGATCTTTTGTGGTTATCTGCTTCTCAGGATTAGTTCTCTAACAAAGGCTCTTCCTAAGGTTTCTCTGGTGACTTCCTATAAACTAGCTCTATCCCACCCTTTGCCACATCATTCTATTTTCTTATAAAAATTCATGGAAAAGAGTATAATAATTCAGCACATGTATTCACTAAGTAATGTTCAAATTGGGGTAGTTATCGTTCTATCTTCTTAAATATATTCAAAATTTTTTATTCTAATGTTTGTTCATTTGTTTATAACAGAGTCTCATATAGTTGATGGCACTCCAACATACTACATAGCAAAGAACGGCCTTGAACTCTTATATTTTCCTGTCTCTGCCTCCTGGGTGTTGTGATCATAAGGTCTGTAAGAGATAGACTTTATGTTTTATCTTTGAATTACTGTGCTTAAGAGATCTATAAAACAAAAATGCCTCCAATTTGTAAACCTCATTTGTCCACAATCACATAAGTTCCTGGAATGCTGGGGGCTGTTGTTCATGTAAGAGAAGAAGCCACATGTCTTCACTTTTAGAAACAAATTTGGTTCCCCCAACTGCACAGGGTGTGTTTGAGCACACAAGGCAAGAGGAGGTACATAGGCAAGAAGTATGAGCAAGCTTGCCCCTGACTGGACAAAAAACAGGAAGTATATAACCTTGTGGGTTTTGCCTTTATAAGCCTCTGACTAATATAATTTGGTGTCATACTCTGGGAATCCTAAGTATGAGCCTGGCCACTATCCATTGTCCTGGCCAGTATTTAATAAAGCATACTTCAGATTTGTGCCCCACCCTCTAAGAAATGTGCTAGTGGTCTTATTCTTGCCATGTGGGATTAACATTTTCTGGAGATCTCAGAGAGATCAGACCACCCACCCAAATTCTAAAGAGATTCTTGGAGTCCTTCACTCCAGGACTCCAAGACTGAAGGGCTGCCTCAGGAATTGTGCACCTTGAGACATTCCAAGGCTCGGAGGCATGCTTTCAGTTTCTCAGACTATCCGAGTGAACTGCAATGCTGAGAAAAGCAGCAAGCATCTACAGCAGCATTTCTCAACCTTTAGGTCGCTAGGGTTGATTGACCCTTTCACTGAGGTCACTTAAAACCATCAGAAAATACACATTTCTGACGGTGGTAGGGACTGAGACACCACTCCTCTGTCTCTAGGCAGGTCCACTCACAGGCAGATATGCCCACATACAAGTGCCTGGCATGATGACATCATCACACCAACCCCATCACACACACACCAAACAAATACAGGTGTATATGACAGGGTGGGCACCATAATAGCGCATAGAGAGCAGCTACTGTAACAAAAGCATCAGCATCAGAGGGAAATGACACTTTATGAATTATAATCACTGGGTAAGTGTAAAAGCATGAACTTTAATATTATCAACTACTATAAAATATTTTAATGTATTTATCATTTACATACATTATTTATATATATGTACCATGGGAACTTAATCTGGATGGTAATCAGTCTTTTTATATTTAGCTATGTTTGACATGAATATAGCCCCCTTGGTATAGTAACAAGATGTAAAAACAACAACACAGAGAATGGTAAAACACAGGAAACGTTAACGAACTCTATTTATTGAACTATGCCACTTTTTGTATTATTAAAGCTATACATTATATATGTTATATATTACTTTCATTAAAAAAAAAACCTCATCACAATGAATCATGTTGAGAAGAATGTTAAGAAAATACAGTGAAGATGGTTTTACCGCAATAATTACATCAAGAATTGAGAACCCACAATATGTTATTTGTTCTGAAGTTCTTTTTTCTTTTTTTCTTTTTATCTCATCTGTATTTACCTTTTAAAGCAGAATGTGATTGGGCACTATTATTTCCATTCACAAGCCTTGCTGAGAGTTACAAGACCTAGAGAAACTTAAGGTTTTGTTCTTGGTACTTTGGAAAACAAGCCACTTGGGGAGCTCCTGTCAAGTTGTTTTAACTTGTGTTTACTTCTAAGACTAGCACATGCAGCATTAACTACAGGGAATGAAAGTTTTAAGATGTAACTTAAGCCGTCTTAATTTGGTCTACGAAGGAATCCAGCTCAACAGCTTAACACTTCAGACCACAGAGTTGACATTAACAGCAGGTTACATCTTACAACAAACATTTTACCAACCTCTTGAGTCAAACCTATAGTATCACAGTATCACATGTAGACATTTTATCTTCCCCTTAGTTTTCGTGCCACACAGATGTTTTAAATGTTAACAAAAATAAACAGAAATCATGGAAAATATATTATCAGAAGGAATGAAGGTAAGCATCAAACACAGTTCTGGTGAAGCTTAGTCTACTTCTTCCATGCGTGATGTGTCGTCATCTCCTTCCAGGGGTGGCATTTCTTCAGTTACAGCAGCACTGGTCTCATCCACAGTAGGATCATCCTCTTCAATACCTAGACCAAGCTTGATCATCCTGTAGATCCTGTCAGCATGGGTCTGAGGATCTTCCAGACTGAAGCCAGAAGACAGGAGTGCAGTTTCATACAGCAAGATGACCAGATCTTTCACAGACTTGTCATTCTTGTCAGCCTCTGCCTTTTGCCTTAAGGTTTCAATAATGGAGTGATCAGGGTTTATCTCCAGGTGTTTCTTTGCTGCCATGTAACCCATTGTTGAGTTGTCTCTGAGGGCTTGAGCTTTCATGATTCTCTCCATGTTTGCTGTCCACCCATACATGCTTGTGACAATACAGCCTGGGGATGTCACCAGTTGGTTTGACACAACCACCTTTTCAACCTTTTTCTCCAAAATATCTTTCATAATTTTGCAGAGGTTCTCAAATTTTGTCTTTTTCTCTTCCTGTTTCTTCTTTTTCTCTTCATCTTCTGGAAGTTCCAGTCCCTCTTTGGTAACAGACACTAAGGTCTTGCCCTCAAATTCCTTCAGTTGTTGCACACAATACTCATCAATGGGCTCAATCATACAGATTACTTTTAAGCCATGTTTTCGGAGACGTTCCACAAAGGCTGAGTTGGCAACCTGGTCCTTGGTCTCACCTGTGATAAAATAGATGTGCTTCTGGTTTTCCTTCATTCTGGTGCAGTAGTCCTTCAGAGACACCATCTCATCCCCAGAAGCAGATGTGTAGTACCGCAACAGCTCTGAAAGCTTCTTCCAATTTTGAGAGTCTTCATGAATTCCAAGCTTTATGTTTTTTGAGAACTGCTCATAAAACTTTTTGTAATTCTCTTTATCTTCTGCCAGTTCAGTAAATAGTTCTAAGCATTTCTTGACCAAGTTCTTTCTGATAACTTTCAGACTTTTGCTTTGTTGCAGCATTTCACGGGAAATATTTAGAGGGAGATCCTCAGAATCCACCACCCCTCTAATGAAATTCAGATATTCGGGGATTAACTCTTCACAGTTATCCATGATAAAAACTTTGGGAACATACAACTTGATGTTGTTCTTTTTCTTTCTGTTTTCAAACAGATCAAAAGGAGCGCATCTTGGGACAAAAAGAAGGGCCCGGAATTCTAATTGTCCTTCAACTGAAAAATGCTTTACAGCCAGATGTTCTTCCCAATCGTTGGTTAAGCTCTTGTAGAACTCTCCGTATTCTTCATTAGTAGTGTCATCAGGATTCCTGGTCCAAATCGGCTTCGTTTTGTTGAGTTCTTCTTGATCAATGTACTTTTCCTTTATCTTCTTCTTCTTCTTCTTGTCACCATCCTTCTTCTCTTCCTCTTCTTCATCAGAACCGACATCTTCTATTTCAGGCTTGTCATCAGACTCATTTTCTTCTTTTTCTTTCTCTTCCTCCTTCTCTTCCTTTTCTTCAGCCTCATCACCACTGACTTCCTTATCACGTTCCTTCTCCACAAACAGAGTAATGGGATAGCCAATAAACTGAGAATGCTTCTTCACAATCTCCTTTATTCTCCTTTCCTCCAAATACTCAGTTTGGTCTTCTTTCAGATGCAAGATAATCTTTGTTCCACGGCCCATTGGCTCCCCTGTGTCAGTCCTCACTGTGAAGGATCCCCCAGCTGATGACTCCCAGGCATACTGCTCATCATCATTGTGCTTCGTGATGACAGCCACTTTCTCAGCAACCAAATATGCAGAGTAAAAACCAACACCAAACTGGCCAATCATAGAGATATCTGCACCAGCCTGCAAAGCCTCCATGAAGGCGTTGGTGCCTGACTTGGCAATAGTGCCAAGGTTATTGATCAAGTCAGCCTTGGTCATTCCAATTCCAGTATCCACACTAGTGAGGGTTCGATCCTGTTTGTTGGGAATGAGTTAATGTGCAGCTCCTTCCCCGAGTCGAGTTTACTAGGGTCCGACAAAGCTCTCATATCTTATTTTATCCAGAGCATCTGATGAATTGGAAATGAGCTCCCTCAGAAAGATCTCTTTGTTCGAGTAAAAAAGTATTGATGATCAAGGACATTAACTGGGCAATTTCTGCCTGAAAGGCAAAGGTCTCGACCTCCTCCTCCTCCATTGGTTGGTTTTGGGTCTGGGTTTCCTCAGGCATCTTGGCTGAATGAGCACGCACGAAACGTGACTACCCGTACCAGGACTCTGAAGCAACTGGCGCCTGTTCTGAAGTTCTATTAGCAATTTATGAAGCTGAACAAACTAAAACGCCATTTTGGTAGCAAGCATCTGAGCTTTGCAGACAAGGATACCAACTATTTTATAATCAAAGCTGATGGACTCAAGAATGTCAGGCTTGACACTGGTAGCAGGTTCCACAAACAAAATGTCACAGCCACGGAACCTTCCTATTTGGTGGCACTCAGAATCCTCAGAGCTCTGAAACTACGCACCATGGCTGAGCATTTACTTCTGCCAGCAGCCAAAGACAGTATTCAAGTTATGATCAAAGACAATTTTGTTACACAATTGAATGCACTTTCCTTATCTAACAATACTGCCCAAAAAAGAATAGATGACACGTCCACTGATATTCTTGATCGGGTAATCCAGAAAATTAAATCTGCTCCACTTCCAATATTTAGATATAGTGAGAATTCTGGAATCCTCATTCTAACAACAAAAATCAAACTTGCCCCAAGGGATGCAATGCTCCTGATCAGCAGGAAGTAGTCTAGAAATAACGATAACATTGCCCTCTTTCCAGTCCTGACTTTATTTAGGGATCACTCTCCTTTCCTCTCTACCCTGTTTTCTCTCTTATCTAGTGCTGTGGAGTTGAACGGGTGGAAGAAAAAGGGTGGAGAAGGGTGAATGAAAGAAGAACCCACAAAGCAGCAAAAGACAAGCTACATTTAGTATCCAGCTTGATGAATCTACAGATGTTGCAAACTGTTCACAGTTACTGGTTTACATGCAGTATATTAAAGATGGTGACTTTAAAGATGAGTTTCTTTTTTACAAACCTCTTGAAACAACAAAAAGAGCACATAATGCACTTCACACAGTTGGTTCATTCCTGAAGGAGGGTCATATCTCTTAGAGAAAGGTTTGTGCTATTTGCACAGACAATGCTCCAGCTATTGTCAATCTGCATTTAGATGTTTGGTACAGAATGAGTCACCAAAAGTCATTGGGACTCATTTGTGATTCACTGGAAGATATTTGTAATGAAGATGCTGCCACAAGAGTTACAAAAATTAATGAAAAGTGTCATAAGTTCTGTCAATTTTGTCAAGGTGAGTACTTTAAACAGTCAACTATTTTCACAACTGTGCCATGAGCTGGATACCCCAAACAAAACTCTTAATGACTCACATTGAAATGAGATACTTGCTGAAAGGAAGTTTTTGAGCTTCATGATGAACTCAAAACATTTTTAATCTGACTGTAGTTCAAAGCACTTTTCAGCAATAAAAGTGAATTGCAGAAAATAGCTTACTTGGTTGACAACTTTGCCATCTTGAATGAGTTAGCTTTATCACTGCAAGGACCAAATGCAACATGCCTCAATTTGCCTGAAAAGATACAGTCTTTCCAAATGAAACTTCACCTTTGAAAAAAAGAACTGGATGAAAATAAAATTTACATGCTGCCTATCTCATCTGCTTTCTGAGGAATATGACATTGAACCAGACAAAAGGATGATGATGATAACTTCTGTGAAAGAACACTTGTACATGACTTCAGACAAAACTGCATCATATTTTCCAAGTTTTCCTGACACTCCATTTGCACCTGCCAGAGCCCATTCACAGTCAAAGTGAAGATGTTCCTGAAACAGCACAAGAGGAATTCATTGTGCTTATTAACAGTGATGCAATGAGAGCTGATTTCCCACAATGCCATTCTCTCACACTGCTCTGGATCAAGAGTCTGCAGTCATGCCCTGTTCTGTCTGAAGCTGAGCTGCATCACTTTCCCCATTTCCAACAACATATCTTTGGGATTTTCAGGTCTAACTAGAGAAGCAGCTTTGTTGTGGATGATACTCTCCGTTTTTCCTGGAAAAGAATTTCTGATCTGGTACGAAAGAAGAAATCTCAACCTTCCCATTGACATGGCTTTTTACGGATACTGTTGCAAAATACAGCAATGTAGATTCGGTTGTTATATTAAGACTGTCAACCATGCTACACCATGCTTCAAGATAAAATCTGATTTGTTTGTAATTAGAAATTAATATTTCACAATATTGTTTTATGATTAATCATTTTAATTATGTTCAATTTATAACAATGAAAATTCATCCTGCATGCCAGATATTTGCATTACAATTCTTAACAATAGCAAAATTACAGTTATGAAGTAGCAAGGAAAATAATTATATGATTGGGCGTCACCACAACATGAGGGTCAAAGCATTAGGAACGTTGAGAACTACTGATCTATAGAGGTCTCCTCTGGTAAGTCACAGTAATTTTCTGTGACATCTGCTTCTATTCTTTGGGATCGCAATCAGTGGCATGGAGGGGTTCAAGGGGACACAACACTCTTCAGTTCAGGACAAAATGAAAGTCTTCACCTGCCCACCTAGCTCTGGTTGTTTGGAAAGTTTGTCTATTTTGGGTGTGGATGGGTCTGTGTTTTCTGGTGTATTCATAAGTTTTGTTACAAACACAAGAGCTGAGACACAAATGAGTCAGGCTCAGTTGAATGTATGAATGATGGCAGACTCAGAGTATTGTTTCTGACACAGCTGTTTACCATGGCTGCTTTGATGGTTAGGGCTCAGAATTTATCTCTGAGCTTTCTGGTCACAGGGTTCAGTCTAACAGGGATTCAAATGACTTTTGGGTGTGGATAATATTAAAGTTGTTTTAAGCTGTTCTACTTTATTGAAAAACTGGCTCTGGAGTTGGGTTATGATTCTCCTCTTCTATACCAGAGCATGCTTGTTTAACTTCCAACTGTCCTGTGTCAGGCAGGCCAACAGACTTTGTGATAGGGAAAAGAGAGAAAAGCAAAACATCTCCCCAAGATAAAGACTACTGGTTCCATTTAACTGCCTAAAACTTCTGCTAAGATATAAACCTTATCTCAAGATTCCTAAGACTATAATGTGAACATTCTATATCTCAAGATCTGTAAGTTTATTGGGTATGCTTTTAAAATATATAACAAAAAATGTTAACTGAAAACTCTTAACACTGCCTTTTGTCTGGGGCAGACACAGAGTTGGTCTGCTCCTGTGGAGATAACTGAATCCTGAGCCATCCTAGAGGAGCCACTGCACTCAGAGCAGCC
>NW_021604569.1:8489128-8489378 GCF_004785775.1 Grammomys surdaster
GAATCCTGAGCCATCCTAGAGGAGCCACTGCACTCAGAGCAGCCAGTGAGAACTCCACCTCACTCTCTAAGCCCCAGAGTTACATCTGGGAGGCAGGGATGCTCAGAACCCACCAGCTACCCAAACCCCGCCCCTCTGGAATCCCACTTCCCTTCCGCCCTTGCCTAGTCCTTTTGTCTGGGGCAGACATAGAGTTGGTTTGTTCCTGTGGAGATACTGAATCCTGAGCCATCCTAGAGGAGCCACTGCA
>NW_021604569.1:8489388-8507640 GCF_004785775.1 Grammomys surdaster
GGAGATACTGAATCCTGAGCCATCCTAGAGGAGCCACTGCACTCAGAACAGCAGAGGAGCCACTGCACTCAGAGCAGCAGACACCAAGCTGGTTTGCACTTGGGAGACATCCTAGCCATCCTAGAGGAACCACTGTACCCAGAGCAGAAGGATTTCCAGATCCAAGAGGTGGCCTGAGTCCCAGGAGTTCTTCCACCAAGGAGATTAGGATCATAAGACCACAGAGACATCTGGACTCTGAGGAGCTCTGCCACAAGCAAGATAACCGGAAATACAGACTCCAGTCTTACACAGTGAGGGCAGGTAACACTAGAGTTAACCAGATGGCGAAAGGCAAGCACAAGAACATAAGCAACAGAAACCAAAGTTACTTGGCATCATCAGTACCCAGTTCTCCCAATATAGCAAGCCCTGGACACCCCATCACACCGGAAAAGCAGGATTCAGAATTAAAATCACTTCTCATGATGACCATAGAGGATTTTAAGAAGGACATAAGTAACTCCCTGAAAGAAATACAGGAGAGTACAAGTAAACAGGTAGAAGGCCTTAAAGAGGAATCACAGAAATTCCTTAAAGAAATGCAAAAAAACACAAAGAAGGAATTAAACAAAAACATTCAGGATCTGAAACTGGAAATAGAAACAATAAAGAAATCTCAAAGGGAGACAACCATGGAGATAGAAAACCTAAGAAAGCGATCAGGAGTCATAGCCACAAGCATCACCAACCGAATACAAGAGATAGAAGAGAGAATCTCAAGTGCAGAAGATACCATGGAAAATATTGACACAGTTGTCAAAGAAAATGCGAAATGCAAAAAAACTCCTAACCCAAAACATCCAGGAAATCCAGGACACAATGAGAAGACAAAACCTAAGGATAATAGGTATAGATGAGAGTGAAGATTCCCAACTTAAAGGGCCAGTAAAAATCTTCAAAATAATTATTGAGGAAATCTTCCCTAAACTAAAGAACAAGATGCCCATAAATATACAAGAAGCCCACAGAACACCAAATAGACTAGAAAAGAAATACCTCCCGTCACATAATAATCAAAACATCAGATGCACAAAACAAAGAAAAAATACTAAAAGCAGTAAGGGAAAAAGGTCAAGAAACATAAAAAGGCAGACCTTTAAGAATTACACCAGATATCTCACCAGAGACTATAAAAGCCAGAAGAGCCTGGACTGACATCATACAGAGCCTAAGAGAACACAAATGCCAGCCCAGACTACTATACCCAGCAAAACTCTCAATCACTATAGATGGTGAAACCAAGATATTCCATGACAAAACCAAATTTGGACAATATCTTCCCACAAACCCAGCACTTCAAAGAATAATTGATGGAAAACGCCAACACAAGGAGGGAAACTACAACCTAGAAAAAGCAAGGAAGTAATCTTCCAACAACCCCAAAAGAAGATAGCTATACAAACATAATTCTACCTCTAATAACAAAAATAACAGGAAGCCACAATCATTTTTCCTTAATATCTCTTAACATCAATGGACTCAATTCCCCAATAAAAAGACGAAGACTATCAGACTGGATACACAAACAGGACCCAGAATTTTGCTGCATACAAGAAACGCACCTCAGTGACAAAGACAGACACTACCTCAGAATAAAAGGATGGAAAACAATTTTCCAAGCAAATGGTCCCAAGAAACAAGCTGGAGTAGCCATTCTAATATCAAATAAAATCGACTATCATCCAAAATTAATCAAAAAAGATAAGGAAGGACACTTCATACTCATCAAACGAAAAATCTACCAAGGTGAACTCTCAATTCTGAACATCTATGCTCCAAATGCAAGGGCACCTACATACATAAAAGAAACTTTACTAAAGCTCAAAACACACATTACACCTCACCACTCTCAGCAATGGACAGATCATGGAAACAGAAACAAAACCAAGACACTTTGAAATTAACAGAAGTTATGAACCAAATGACTTAACAGACATCTATAAAACATTTCATCCTAAAACAAAAGAATATACCTTGTTCTCAGCACCTCATGGTACCTTCTCCAAAATAGACCATATAATTAGTCACAAAACAGGCCTCTACAGATACAAAAAGATTGAAATAATCCCATGCATCTTATCAGATCACCACGGACTAAGACTGGTCTTTAATAATGACAAAACCAATGGAAAACCCATACATACATAGAAACTGAACAACTCTCTACTCAATGATGACTTGGTCAAGAAAGAAATAAAGAAAGAAATTAAAGACTTTTTAGAATTCAATGAAAATGAAGACACATCATACCAAAACTTGTGGGACTCCATGAAGGCAGTGCTAAGAGGAAAACTCATAGCTCTAAGTGCTTACAAAAAGAAACTGGAGAGAGCACACAATACCAACTTGACTGCACAACTAAAAGCTCTAGAACAAAAAGAAGCAAATACACCCAAGAGGAGTAGAAGGCAGGAAAGAATCAAACTCAGGTCTGAAATCAACCAAATAGAAACAAAGAACAATACAAAATATCAACAAAACCAGGAGCTGGTTCTTTGAGAAAATCAACAAGATACATAAACCGTTAGCCAGATTAACTAGAGGGCACAGAGACAGTATCCAAATTAATAAAATCAGAACTGAAAAGGGAGACATAACAACAGAAACTTAAGAAATTCAAAAAATCATCAGATCCTACTACAAAGGCCTATACTCAACAAAACTGGAAAACCTGGATGAAATGGACAATTTCCTAGACAGATACCAGGTACCAAAGTTAAATCAGGAGCAGATAAGCCATCTAAACAGTCCCATAACCTCTAAGGAAATATCACCACTCATTAAAAGTCTCCCCACCAAAAAAAGCCCAGGACCAGGTGGTTTTAGTGCAGAATTCTATCAGAACTTCAAGGAAGACCTAATACCAATTCTCTTCAAACTATTCCATAAAATAGAAACAGAAGGAACACTACCCAACTCGTTCTATGAAGCTACAATTACACTCATACCCAAACCCCACAAAGACCCGACAAAGAAAGAGAACTTCAGACCAATCTCCCTTATGAACATCGATGCAAAAATACTCAATAAAATTCTAGCAAACGGAATCCAAGAACACATCAAAACAATCATCCATCATGATCAAGTAGGTTTTATCCCAGGAATGCAGGGATGGTTCAATATTCAGATATCCATCAATGTAATCCACTATATAAACAAACTCAGAGAAAAAAACCACATGATCATCTCACTAGATGCTGAGAAAGCATTTGACAAAATTCAACATCCCTTCATGATAAAAGTCTTGGAAAGATCAGGAATTCAAGGCCCCTACCTAAACATAGTAAAAGCAATTTACAGCAAACCAGTAGCCAACATCAAACTAAATGGAGAGAAACTTGAAGCAATCCCACTATGATCAGGGACTAGACAAGGCTGCCCACTCTCCCCCTACCTACCCAATATAGTATTGGAAGTCCTAGCCAGAGCAATTAGACAACAAAAAGAAGTCAAAGGGATACAAATAGGAAAGGAAGAAGTGAAAATATCACTATTTGAAGATGATATGATAGTATACTTAAGTGACCCCAAAACTTCCACCAGAGAACTCCTAAACCTGATAAACAACTTCAGCAAAGTGGCTGGTTATAAAATCAACTCAAACAAATCAGTAGCCTTCCTCTACATGAAAGATAAACAGACTGAAAAAGAAATTAGGGAAATGACACCCTTCACAATAGTTGCAAATAATATAAAATACCTTGGTGTAAATCTAACCAAGCAAGTGAAATACGTGTATGACAAGAACTTCAAGTCACTGAAAAAAGAAATCGAAGAAGATCTCAGAAGATGGAAAGATCTCCCATGCTCATGGATTGGCAGGATTAATATAATAAAAACGGCCATCTTGCCAAAAGCAATCTACAGATTCAATGCGATTCCCATTAAAATCCCAACTCAATTCTTCACAGAGTTAGAAAAGGAAATTCTCAAATTCATTTGGAATAACAAAAAACCCAGGATAGCGAAAACTATTCTCAACAATAAAAGAACTTCTGGAGGAATCATCATCCCTGACCTCAAGCTGTACTACAGAGCAATAGTGATAAAATCTACAAGGTACTGAGACAGGCAGGAAGATCAATGGAATAGAATTGAAGACCCAGAAATGAACCCACACACCTATGGTCACTTGATCTTTGACAAAGGAGCTAAAACTGTCCAGTGGAAAAAGAACAGCATTTTCTTTTCTTTTCTTTTTTTTTTTTTTTTTTTTTTGGTTTTTTTTTTTTTTTTTCAGGACAAGGTTTCTCTGTGTAGTCCTGGCTGACCTGGAACTCACACTGTAGATCAGGCTGGCCTCGAACTCAGAAATCCGCCTGCCTCTGCCTTCCAAGTGCTGGGATTAAAGGCGTGCGCCACCACCGCCCGGCAAGGACAGCATTTTCAACAAATGGTGCTGGTTCAACTGGAGGACAACATGTGGAAGAATGAAAATTGATCCATTCTTATCTCCTTGTACAAAGCTCAAGTCTAAGTGGATAAAGGACCTACACATAAAACCAGATACCCTGAAACTAATAGAAGAGAAGGTGGGAAAGAGCCTTGAATACTTGGGCACAGGGGAAAAGTTCCTGAACAGAACACCAATGGCATATGCTTTAAGATCAAGAATTGACAAATGGGACTTCATAAAATTGCAAAGTTTCTGTAAGGCAAAGGACACTGTCAATAGGATAAAACGACAACCAACAAATTGGGAAAAGATCTTTACCAATCCTTCATCTGATAGAGGGCTAATATCCAATATATACAAAGAACTCAAGAAATTAGACTCCAGACAACCAAATGACCTTATTAAAAATGGGGTATAGAGCTTAACAAAGAATTTTCAACTGAGGAAACTCAAATGGCTGAGAAGCACCTAAAGAAATGTTCAGTATCCTTAGTCGTCAGGGAAATGAAATCAAAACAACCCTGAGATTCTATCTCATACCAGTCAGAATGGCTAAGATTAAAAACTCAGGTGATAGTAGATGCTGGTGAGGGTGTGGAGAAAGAGGAACACTCCTCCATTGTTGGTGGGACTGCAAGATGGTGCAACCACTTTGGAAATCAGTCTGGCGGCTCCTCAGAAAATTGGACATAGCATTACCTGAGGATCCAGCTATACCACTCCTAGGCATATACCCAGAAGATGCTCGAACATATAACAAGGACATATGCTCAACTATGTTCATAGCAGCCTTATTTATAGTAGCCAGGAGCTGGAAAGAACCCAGATGTCCTTCAACTGAGGAATGGATTCAAAAAAAAAATGTGGTATATTTACACAATGGAGTATTACTCAGCTATTAAAAACAATGAATTCGAGAGGTTCCTAGGTAAATGGATGGAACTAGAAATTATCATCCTGAGTGAGGTAAGCCAATCACAAAAGAACACACATGGTATTCACTCACTGATTATTGGATATTAGCCCAGAACCTTGAAATGCCCAAGATGCAACTCACAGACCACATGAAGCTCATGAAGAAGGAAGACCAAGTTGGGGTGATTCGGTCCTTCTTAGAAGGAGCAACAAAATAATCAAGGAAGCAAATATGGAGACAAAGTGAGGGACAGAAACTGAAGGAGGGGCCATCTGAAGACCATTCCACCTGAGTATCCATCCCATGTGCAGTCACCAAAGGTAGATGCTGATGTGGAAGTCAGGAAGTGCATGCTGATAAGAGCCTGATATAGATGTCTCCTCAGAGGTCTGCAAGAATCTGACATATTCAGAGGCAGATGCTCAGAACTAGCCATTGAACTGATCATGGGGTTCCCAATGGAGGAGTAAGAGTGAAGACCATTGAAGCTGAAAGGGTTTGTGGCCCCATGAGGAGAGCAACAATACCAACCAACCAGAGCTCCCAGGGTCTAAACCACCAGCCTGGGAGCACTTAGGGAGGGACCCATGGCTTCAGCTGTATACGTTAGAGTGGAGGGCCCTTCTGGCCATAGGTGGGAGAAGAGATCCTTGGCCTCATGAAGGCTGGATGCCCCAGGGGGTGGGAATTTGAGGGTGGGGAGGTGGGAGGGGGGGTAGATAGGGGTACATCCACAGAGAAGCAGAAGGAGCGGTGAGGGGATAGGGAGTTCCTGGGTGGGTGGGGGGTGGGGTAAGGGGACAACATATGAAATGTAAATAAAACATCCAAAAAAAAAAAAAAACTCTTAACACTGGAGATTGATCATTAAAAACTTATACATAGGTAATCTTAATGGAGCCATGTAGCATTTTGAGGTATAAGCAACATGTGGCTTGCTGCCATCTTAGCTGCTGTCTCCCATCAGTATAGAGGCATCCATGTGGCTGGCTTTGGTAAGGTTGGAGAGAGAGGATGCCATGTGACTTCACCACCAGCTTGATTAAAGGTGGCCACATGGTATAAACCAACCAAGCAGGCAACAACAAGTATCCAGGTTATTTTGGATTAGGATGGATTTTTGTATGGTAATTCCTGTCCTGAATACAAAATCATAAAAACAAGGCTTGTATGAAAGATAGGATTTAAAAATAATCCTTATTTAATAAGGTATTAAAGTTGTATGTGTTTATATACAATATGTACCTCGTGCTGGCAGTCAAATTTTGTAAGAGTCACCCAGGCTTGAAAGACATGACGGGGTTCATGGGGAACAGCTGAGGCTTGGCACTACATGACAGGGTTACCCAGGAGAGGGAACCCAGCAGTCTTAGAGATGCCAGTACCATGTAATGGCCAACAGAAACAACATCAACAACAAAATGAAGCCAGCTGGAACATAGAAGACAGGAGGTATGTGCTACAATGGGCAGAGCCCAAAACGTGATCCTAGCTTCTTTGTGAGTAATTCTCATTAAGTTGTTTTTGCTGTTTGGTTTTGCCCTGTCTAGATTATGGTTGTTCCCTATGTTTTCCCTCCTAGAGTAAGAAATGGTACTTAATTTATTTTTTTAATATTTCTGATGCTCCTCCACTATTGAAAGATTTTAAACTTTCTAAAGTGGAAAACTTGAATTTTTACAGAAAAAAACTTATTGGATATTTTATTTATTTACAATACAGATGTCATCCCCTTTCCCTATTTCCCCTCCCTAGAACCCCCATCCCCCCTTCTCCTTTATGCTTTTATACCATTTTAATTACATGCATGTATTAAGGTCAGTTCTAGGTTGGGAGTCTAGCAATACAATAGATGCAAATACTCAAGGAACAAGCAAGACAATAAACACAAATAGTCAAATAAGTAAGGCATTAAACCCAATTATGTGAGCACTCCCATGATCACTATTTCTAAGGGCTTATCAGGATGACCAAAGTATCTGAGCCTACTTCCCTGTCCTTGCCCAAGGTCATTTTCATGTCTGAAGCCTACTTCCTTGTTCTAACCTAAAATTTTGCTTCCTGTCTGAAATTGCTTCTTTAATATTTAGGTTCCTACCTGAGATTACTTCTTTGTTCTAGCCTAAAATTTAAACTAGATTTTTTTTAAAGAACATCTTTAAAAATATTTAAATTTATAAGGCTATGGAATATTTTAAGTTTATGAAAATATTTTATATTATAAGGTATATATTAATATATAATCTAAAAATAAATAAAGAGCTAAAGAGTTAGAGCCACAGTAATGAGCACCAAGTACTAGATACCAGAAACTGGGATATTCTTATCTTGTGATGCCCCAAGACCAAAGCATTCTGGCTAAGAGCCTATAGAACCTCTGCTTACCAAAGCTCTATTCAAGTTAACAGAGACTGACTTAAGCATGTATGTTTAAGCACCTTGCCTTTGCTAACTTTGTTAAACTTCAACTATTTTAATAACTGAGTCATACAAGAAACTGTGCTATTCTGCAATGGTGCACTATGAAAGGGCCAGAAAAGTAAAGATATCACTGTCCCTAAGAACTGTAGTTGTGACTAGAGTTTTATTCTTATACTAAGAGAGCTTCAATTAGAAAATTGTTTGTGTTTTTTTTAAGGCTAAACCTATCAGAGATAAAAATGCAAATCCTAATCTTATAAAAGTTATTAATTTATTATAAACTGTTAAAGATGATTAAGACATGTAAGTTAATGGTCACCTCATAAAGGATAAAATTATTTAATGTTCTCAGAACTCTATGCCTGTGGCCATGCTAAGTTTAAATGTAATTCATTTACAATAACAAGCTTTATTGTTGTTTTCAAGGTTAAGCCTAAAATCAGGTATATTTAATATGGTTCTCAAACTCTTCAGAGAACTGCTGAATATGGCATGTAAATGTTTAATGGATAAAGCTCCCTGGGATGGAGAGAAACACCAGCTACTAGAAGCAACCCTAAGGTTTCCACATAAGACAAGGTGGGCACAGACCTGGATTGTAGTGACACTAACCACTGAAAACTGCACCAATGTTTTCCCCACCGCCAGGACCCTACCCACACTGCCAACAAGCAGGACACTGGAGAGCTGACTGCTCCACTTTGCCTAGACACGTACTCCAGTCCCCTAAGCTTCTCCTTCTCAAATCATCTGGGGCCTAGCAGCCGAGGACTGACCTTGCCCTGAGAGCTCTGTCCCCAACTAAGCCATCAAGACCATGGAGGCCTGGGGTAAGCACAGTGGCTAAGTCTCTGTCATTTTAAGTAATACAGGCCATGTGACTTTTACTCCCTGCTGTATTTATCCTTCTCCGATCTCTGAGGGCACTGATGACTAGGCTAACTGTAACTTTGTCATTTAACAGCATCAGGTAACAGCTCCTTCCCGAAGGCTGCAGCTACCTTGTTAGTTCATTTTATACATGATAATCAGGCCTTTCCTTTTTTTAGAGTTACCAGATTTCTTGCTAAGAAAGACAAACAGGTTTGCCTTGTTAACAAGCTTCAGATTAAAGGATAAACAGGTTTCAGATGTAAGTTTTTTACTATACCTTTATTTAAAAAAACTTACTTTGTAATGACTGCTCTCAGTAATCAACTATAGTTTATGTAAGTTCTGAGGTTCACAGAAAGTATTCTAAGGTGTGGAAAGATCTAAGGATGAGAGAGCTTAAAGTAAGTTCTAAGGGTCTAAACGTGTTTTAAAATATGTAAATGAAAGTTGTAAGGATATAAAAATTATTTAAGGTAACAAAAACATGTTTCAGATTTCTTTCCCTTTCTATGCTATTGTTATACTAAGATTTCAAAAGGTCAGAGATTTAACACTGATCAGTGGAGTTCTAATAAACTGTAAAACACTGACTACTATTATCAGTCCCAAGCTCAAGATTTCAAGTTTCCTTTGGTTGTCATCTAAGGTGCCTCTCATAAGGCTAAAACCATCTCTGTCCAATCTGTCCAGAGCCCCCAGGACAGAGAATAGAGTGTTCACGGTTTTAACCCAAAGCCATAGCTCTTGCTATGACTCAAAGGCGTGAGTCTACTCCAGCTGTCTTACAAACACCTGTGAACTGCTTTTTCTACAATGTGGATTTCAGTACAGATTACAAACACTGGTAACACTAATACATATAAAACTTTTATCTCTTTTTGTAAACTAAGAAATGCTTGAAAGCTTCAGGGAGTTTACAGAGTCATAAGACTTGGACCCGCCTCTCACAGGTCCAAAAAACTCCTGGTAAGTACTGCCTAAGTTCCCCTACTGCCATTTCCTGAAGGTACAATCTCTCTCTAACCCCAGTCGTGGGTCTTCTCCCCTCCCCCAGTTACCAGGACTATGGGCCTGAAAGTTCCAAATGTTAGATTTTCTTTCAGTTCCTAAACTTTAACTTCTGTCCCTAGTCTATATCTGTCCCAGCAGATTCCCACTTAGCTGACAGACACCATCCAGAAGACAGCTGTGCAGTACAAACTGCTCCAAATGGCTGTGAGCCCTGGGTTTGCTGAAAGCTGATGTGAAGCAGTTCAGCTGATGTGGATGTTCCCTGTCTCTTCACCTGGCTCAGCAAACCAGATGCACCTGATGAATGTCCCCAAGCCTAAAATCCCTCCTGGGACTTGGGCTAGCATTCCAGCCTTCCTGGACCCTGGTAACAATATCCTAATTTCAGCAGAAAGTAGTTACAGAAAAGATTATGTCACCCCTTATCCTCTACAAAATGCTAGAATGTTAGGTCAAAAGGAAACTCTGTAGGAAAGAGAACAAAATGGCTACTACCTACAGTATCTATTGGCCGACCAGGAAAGGTACCTGCTAAGACCAAATAGACTAAGATCTATGGACAAGTAGATTCATTAGATGAAGTAGTCCTACAATATGATAGGGCATTTGACTTATTCTGTGTAGAACAAGAAGGTTATTGTGTGGCTTTAAGAGAAAAGTATTGCTTATATACAAACTACTCAAGAATCATTAGAGATAATCTGGCTGTGCTCAAAAAAAAAAATTGTAAAAAAAGGAACCTGAGATGAAATAAATAGTCCCCATTCTCACTTTTGGTCTCCTCATAGATAGTAACTCTGGTGTCAGCAATCACAGGACCTTTGACTTTTCTGTTTCTGCTAATCACTATTGGCCTTTGCATCAGTAATGCATAACAAGATTACATAAATTCTCATCTGGGGGCCATTATATTGATGATTATTATATCCCAACATAAACAGTTACCTACCACAGAGTCAAGGATTTGACTCAGGATACAACTCAAGAGGTAAATGTGAGGGATAAAACTTTGTTTTAAGTTTAAATTACTGTGCTTAAGAGATCTATAAAACAAAAATACCTCTACTGTAAAAGCTGTACTTGCCCAAGGACAGATAACTTCCTAGAAATACTGACTAATAGAATTTGGCTCCCTACTCTGTGAATCCTGGGTATGGCCCAGTGTCTATCATCCCAGCCAACACTTCAAATTTGTCCCAAAACTTGCTTCAAATTTGGCCCAAAAATTGTAGTAGTGGTCTAATTCTTGACTGGTGGGATTAACAGCATGAGCCACTGAACCTGGCCCAAGTTTTTTTATTCTAAAATCATCTCTTCATTATTTCTTTATTAATGTGTCATATATTTGAATTTTAGTATGGATGTCAAATAAACCAACTATATAATATTACCCAGTATTCAGTAGTTATTTCATGAATGGAGACTTGGGGATTAAACACATAACTCAAGATTGCAAGAAAGCAAGAAAGGATAACATACAGAAATTTAGGGTATCAGCTACAAAATGAAAAATAACTTTGACTTGAGACTGATGGTAGCAACAAAAAAATGAAGGTAATGCTTTGAGATGTTGGGAGATGGATCCCTAAAAGCCTCCCACTTTTCTACAAGCAAAGCAGTGCTTTTTTTCTCTTTTCAATTAAGTCATATAAATCAGATAGTACATTTTACAAAACAAAAAGCCAGCACACACACTGTCCAATGTCATTTGTTCATTCAAATTTCCTCTCTCATAATGCAAACCATTGCATGTGCATGTTCATGTGTCATCTAGCCATTGTCCCTGTCATTTAGCAACTCAAGTCTAGAGAATCAGTGCAAACATGCTAATACTCCAGCTTCTCCATTGATGTAATAATGTGCTCTTCATCTCTGATCTAGGCTCTCATGTTTCCTACCAACATCCATGAAAAAGAAAAGATAACCTGTTAGAAAGCAGGTTGAAAGCTTCAAACACCCCACATTTTTTAATGTAAAATTGAGAAGAAAATGAGACAATGCTGATACTTTGCTTTCCACTAATGAAGAGATGTCTTCAGCTAAGCCAAGTGCAAGAAGAAAGGCAAGCACAACGAATACAAGATCCAGTACTTAGTTATCTAAACCAAAATGCTGGTGTTGCTTTCAGTGTTAGCTTTTCTTGAAAACTCCACATGAAGTCAATCAATAACTTAGTTGTGATTGTTGATTAATTATCTTCCAGACTCATATAGTTTCTGCATCCTTACTATCACCACTGTGGTTTATGATCCCAGGACCTCTCAACCAATTACTTAGAAAGTCTTCACTTGGTATCCCTGTCACTAACCAGACTCTTTCCAATTCATTTTCTACACTTTAGTGAAACCTTTTCCCCCTTATAAATAACAAAGATAATTATGTCACTCTTCAGAAAATCCTTAATATGATTTCCAATTACACCAAGAATGAAAACCCAATAATACACTAGTCATGCCTAGAATAGGCCCTTATACATCATTCCACCCCTACCTGTGAACAATAAAATCTTCAAGATCCATGAATTCTCTAATACCTTTGCTTTTTTACATGTCATTGCATTTGAAGTGCATGTATCTATCTCCCCTACATTCTTCCTTCCAACTCTTTCTCTTGTTAACCTTAGGCTTCAAGTTTGCCTTTCTTTGGGGAACTTTTCCAACATCTAAGATTTGGTTAAAAGACTAACCCCATTTCTAGCATAGGTAATTTAGAAGTAAGTACCTGGTTCTTTTTCCAAACACCAAATTCATCAACTTACACATTAAATGTTAATGTTCTATCTCCTAGCCCTCCTCTGTAAGACTGTAAGCAACATGTACCATGATAATGTGTTCTTCTTTACTGAGGTCCTTAAACATAGTAGATGTTCTATAGAATTTGTTGTCAAATAAATGAGTGAATGAAGGTCTTATCTCTGCCAACAAAAACAATATTCAGTGGTTACATATGAACTTGATAAATTTACAATGATCATAAACTATACTCAGAACAAAAACAAGACTTTGTATTTTGTTTCTTGTTTTATATAGGTCAAAATAAGGCTTAATTTTTCAAAAGATGTAATCAGTAGAATAAAAGTGCTCTTCATATACTGGGGAAGGAATCCCAAGAACCATAGTGCAGGCCTTAGCATTAAACATATAAAATATAGGGCCAGAAGCCAGAAGCTGGATAGCCCAGAGGCCTAAGATAGAACCAAACTCAAATGAAAAAAGAAAAAAAAGAAGAAGAAAAAAAGGTCAATGAAATGATTCCTAATGATATTCTGCTATACTGATAGATTGTCATTGTCATCTAGCACAACTGTCCTCAGAAAGGCTTCACCCAGCACTGATGGAAACAGATACAGAGACCCACAGCCAAACATTAGGCAGAGCCTGGGGAATCCCATAGAACACAGGAAGAAAGAATTATAGGAGCCAGAGGGGTCAAGAATACCAAAAGAAAACACACAGAATCAACCAACCCGAATCCACAGGGTCTCATGGAGGCTGACCTATGCCCTCCACACATATATTACAGTCATGTAGCTTGGTCTTCTTCTGGGACAAAGGGAGCAAGAGCTGATTCTGAGTCTGTTGCCTGCCCGTGGGACCCTTTCCCTGACAGGGTTGCTTTGTCTAGGCGTAATAGAAGAGGGGGTGCCTGGTCTTACTGCAACTTGATATGCCAGTGCTGCTTGATATCCACAGAAAGCCATCCTTTTTCTGAAGAGAAATCAAGGAGAAGTGATGGGGGGGGGGGACGGGGAGATGGAGAAGAAGGAACTGGGAGGGGAGGAAGGAGAAGAAAATTCAGTCAGGATGTAAATTAAAAAGTGTGTGTGTGTGTGTGTGTGTGTGTGTGTGTGTGCAAGTGCATGTGTAAAATCATTCATTCCAAGTATATAAAACCAAGTATTTCTAAATTACTGCCATTAATATTAAAATAGCATATAATACTAAAAATTTAAATGCATAGGATCTCAAATAAAATATTAAAACAAGCCAGAAAGATGGCTCACTGAGTGAGTAAAGTGCCTTTTGGACAAGCTCAGGGCCTGAGTTTGGCTACCCGTAACACTCAAAAGCTAGGCACAGATGTGAGTGCCTATAATCTCAGTGCTGGGGCACAAGGACAAGTGACCCCCAGAACTTTCTGGTCTTCCAATCTAGCAAAAGCAGCAAGCATCAAGTTCAGTTAAAGCCCCTTTTCCACAAGAGAAGGTGGAGAGGCAACCTAGGAGCGATCCCAAAGTCAACCTTTTGCCTCCATACATATCAATCTCAATCCCAAGTGAACAGTCAGTTGCACCTATATACATATGTGCATGCACACCACATACAAGATGTCAAAAAAGTAATTAGATAGGGATGTATTAATATACTCATATGTATTTTTAAAAAACACTGAAAATGTGATGCCCTGTAGAAACAAAACTGTATAGCCTGAAGTAGAGCTTTTATAGTTTAAAAATATCTTAAACTATACCATAATTTTAAAATTGTACTTAACAAAATGCTTAGGGCACTCTAGGGAAGAGAAATTTATACACACAAAACTATGCAGCTATGAAGCCCACTCCTATACTTAACACTTTTAGCATGTATCACCGACATAAATATGCTCTAAGTCTACCACACTGTCTATTTTCTTTATAGCTTAATATGACCATCAAATGTCAACACCTCCTTTAAAATTTTATATAGCATTGAAGGAAAACATTTTAAAGCATATATTATGTTGACATATATTTTCAAACTGACAAGAACTCACAGTCATGAGTTTATGTTTTCTAAAGTAATTCAGCATCCAAAGAGATGAAACTAGTCTGCTTCA
Source organism: Grammomys surdaster (assembly GCF_004785775.1). Lineage (NCBI taxonomy): Eukaryota > Metazoa > Chordata > Mammalia > Rodentia > Muridae > Grammomys > Grammomys surdaster. The sequence continues at coordinate 8,503,866 of NW_021604569.1, forward strand.
GTTTTACTGTCCAGTAGTTGTGATAGCCAGGATCCTAACAGTTCCAATGAAGGAACCTTTAAAAAGTTATTCCTACCTGACACTCTTACTGATTCTATGGTGTGCTTACAGACAGGAGCCTAGCATGTCTGTCCTCTGAGAGAGCCAACAAGCAGCTGACTGAAACAGACATAAATAATTACACCCAACCATTGGACTGAAGTCAGGGACCCCTGAGGTGTATAGCAGTGGGGGATGGGGAACTGGGGGTAGCCACTAGAAAGTCTCAGATCCCAGGAAAGCAAGAGGCTCTCAGGACCCAATGGGGATGACATTAGCTAAAATACCAAACAAAGGGGAGAGAGAACCTATAAAGACCATATCCAGAGGTTAGGCACGGCCCCTGGTTGAAGGATGGGGCCACCCACCCATCTCAAAAATATTAACCCAGAATTGCTACTGTCTAAAGGAAATACAGGGATAAAGAGTGGAACAGAGACTGAAGGAAAGACTATCCAGAGACTGCCCCACCTAGGGATTCATCTGATCTGCATACGCCAAACCTAAACACTATTGCTGATGCCCAGAAGGGCTTGCTAACAGGAGCCTGATATGGCTGTTTCCTAAGAGGCTCTGCCAGAGCCTGACAAATGCAGATGTAGATGCTCACAACCAACCATCAGACTGAGCAGAAGTCTCAACGGAGGAGTTAGGGAAAGGACTGAAGGAGCTGAAGGGGTTTGCAACCCCGTAGGAAGAACAACAATATCAACCAACCAGCCCCCCGCAGAGCTCCCAGGGACTAAACCACCAACCAAAGAGTACACATGGAGGGACCCATGCCTCTAGCTGCATATATAGCAGAGGATTTGATGGGAGAGGAGGCCCTTGGTCCTATGGAGGCTTGATGCCCCAGTGGAGGGGAATGCCAGGGCAAGGAGGCAGGAGTGGGAGAGTGGATAGGGAAGCACCCTCATAGAGCAGGGGCAGGGGAGGGTGATAGAGCGGTTTTGTGGAGGGAAAACCTAAAAAGGGGATCACATTTGAAAAGTAAATAAATAAAATAACCAATAAAAAAGAAAAAATAAACATTGATGAAGAATAACATTTAAAAAAAGAATTAGGGGAAGGATTGAAGAAGCTGAAGGGAAAGGTGACCATATAGGAAGACAAGCAGTCTCAACTAAGCCAGACCCCAGGGAGCTCCCAGAGACTGAGCCACCAATCAGGAGAATACATGGACTGATCCTAGGAACCTGGCACACACATAGCAGAGGACAGCCTGATCTGGCCTCAGTAGGAGAAGACACACCTAATCCTCAAGAGACTTGAGGCCCCAGGGAGGGGGGAGGTCTGGTGGGAGGGAGCATCTTCTCAGAGACAGGGGGAAGAAGGAATGGAATGAGGACTATGGGATGAGGGACTGGAAAAGGGGGCAATGACTGGACAGTAAAAATAATAATGATGATGATGATGATAATAGATATTCCTGGAAATCAATATCTCTTACTTTACTATTAAAATCACAGTCTGAGTTTTATATAACTCTATGGTGAGCAAAAATGTTCTCAAAACACTACAATACCAGTCACAAGAATTCATATAATTTCTCAGATTTACTCAATTCTCTTTTTGTAGTTCTTAAAGCCAAATTTCACATAACTTTAAGACTTTATTAAAGAATACTAATTAAATATCTATTGCTAAAATACTTATAGAAAAGATTTTATTAAAATTATCTGTTAATGAAAAGTGAATTCCCAAATTTGTATAATTTATAATTATTTATTTAACAATTAAATAATTTGTTTTTTAAATTAATGTATATTTTCTGCTAAGATGACCTACAACTCTCACTGATCTAGAAATCACTGTAATGCTATCACTAGATTCTGGGCCTCTAATCTAAAATCCCCCTTACAGTATAAAGTAAAAGTTCTGTATATAACACTAAGTTCACTCTTTTAATTACTTGGGAGGCAGGAAAACCAAGAATTTACGCCAGCATGGGCTACCTCGCAAAATTATCTTTTTTTTTTTTTTTTGAAAAAAAAAAACTGTAAAGATATTAAAAGGTAATAGAAGAGAGAATTCTTTTGCATTTCCAAAGTTTCTATAAAAATGAGTATACTAAGTAAAGTCTGTCTCACAAAAGATAGCTAAAAAAAAACAACAAAAGCTAAACAAAAAAAATCAGACAAAAATCTTAATTATTCCAAAGTTGTATTTATCAAATGTATTATCTAGTAGCATATTCCTTCTTAGTCATTAAACTACCTACTGCCTACAGCTAAGCAAAGGACATGGATAATGTTAGTAAGCATCATCATTTATCTATAGATATATGTATGAATGGTTAAGTCCTTGCTTGAGGTATCCAGATCACTATATATTATTAATAAAATACTGTCTCCATTTTTATTGGCATTAAAAATACAAATATCCTATTGAAAGGTTATATTCTAAGAACTACATCATAAGATTTGAGAATTAAGTTTAAAAAACAGTAACATTTTCATTTTATTATAAATTATGTACACATGTATCTTTGTATGTATGTGGTTGTACATGTGAGTGCAATGCCTGGAGACATCAGAGAGGGCAATGGATCCCTGGAGCTGGAGTTCCAGGCAGTCGTGAGCCACACCACTTGGGTTCCAGGAAGTAAACTCCAGTCATCTGCAAGAGTAGTGTGTATTCCAAATGGCTGAGCCATCTCTCCAGCCTTAATGATTAAGGATCATTATAGATCACATAGCAATCACTTTCTGTAAAATTATTTGAGTGGCTTAAGAATAGTCTGGAGAAGTATATTTAGGACAACAGAAATAAAACATAAACATTCTTTAGTTTATTAAATAGCATTTAGTTTACTAATTACACTTATACATACTGAATAGACACAAATATTTGTTCTCTTAATCTTTAAAATATTTGGTTTTTTTAGTAACTACATTACTTAAACTCCTATAAGGTCAGAGTGCTAACTACCAGTACAAATAAAATTACTCAAATGAATTTAAAAAGAATAGAATCAGAAATTTCTTTGCACAAAATGTTCACCTCCAGAGCAAAGAAGTATATATTCTGTTCAAAGAAGTAGCTTGCTGGTGTAGAAGCCCCCTCTTATGGTTGGCTAAGGAAATAGAATTGCTGCTGAAAAGACACATTTCAAACCTTCACACATAAAGAAATACTAAAGGCTGACCAGAAAAAAATAAGTGGATATTTTATGTTCTCTATGCTAATAATCAAGTATCTGTTTCATACAAAATCCCAAAGGGAGTTGATCTAGAACAACAGATATTATATGCTTTCATATATTATATGCATACACATGATTAAATTCTGTATTTGTTTTTCATCTCTACTAAGACTTAAGCATTTTAATTCAATGAGGGTTCAGTTATATTTTGTGATTTTTTTCTTTGATGGCATACAAACATGCAGTTATTATTAACAAGACTTATAAAACAACACAACATGGTATATAGTTAAATTATGTGATTTTCAAAACTGCATAAAATACAGCATATGATAAAGTTATGATTACAGATTTTCATTCTACATTCTTAATTATATAATGTTTAAAAACTTACTGACAACTTTCACAAATACCTATCCCACAATAACAGCCTATCTTGTTTGTAAAAATCATTGATCTTTGTTAAAAATAGAATAGCACATATTAAACTTCAGAATAAATGCCTTTATTTCCTTCCCCTCAGCTTCAAGTTCTGGGTTTCTATTCTCTCTCTCTCTCTCTCTCTCTCTCTCTCTCTCTCTCTCTCTCTCT
>NW_021604569.1:8507650-8509733 GCF_004785775.1 Grammomys surdaster
TCTCTCTCTCTCTCTCTCTCTCTCTCTCTCTCTCTCTCTCTCTCTCTCCAACCAAGTCATTATTAAATGTTAAAGACAAGACTATAAGGTACATATAAAAAACAAAGGAATACAGACTTGCTCATAACTTCAAACTAATGAGACTACAAACCAACCTGCTTTTTATATTATTCTCAAATCTCTTTAGTTTAACTTTTCAGTCAGGATGTGAGATCAGCAGTAATCATCTATCATCTTAACGAGTATTCTATGTGCAACTCCCTGCACACAAACATATGTAACTGAGTTGTTACATTCAGCTTGCAAAGATTATCTTCTAAATAGCTAAAGAAACTCATACATATAGAATACAAACCCAAATTCTTTACAAAGCCCAAACTTGAATAATGTATATACATCTACACATAACGCCTACATCAAACATGTACATATGTACACGTATACACACACACACACACACACACACACACACACACTCCTCCATAGTCCAGCAGGCCTCTACATAGCTAAGAAGTTGAGTTATAGTCATGAAAAGGATTATTCAAAACAAGTGCCTGCACAGCAGTATCAGGGATGGGGATGGAATGAGCTATATATGTAACAGACCATGTCAAATGTGAGGATTTCCATTAGGTAGGACTATATGTCCTACCTAAATGAAACTATCTGAAGCCTGAACACTGCATTGAATAATACAGGCCTGAAAAGGAAGTTTTGCTCCACTTCCTCAAGTGAAACTGATGCTTTACAAGACTGACAGCTTTGAAGGCAAAAGTATAACTCTAAACTAAATTAAGCATTCACAGGACAAACACTGCAGCTGGAAAAGCAATTCAAATTTCCTATCACCATGTTTCAATTCTCTTTTAAAAGAATGATTTCTGAGGTCAGAGGTTACTCACATTTTCATGGCTATTCAGCCTCTGGCTAATGTAGCTAACATGGGTGCTATTAAGTAGTGGTAATTTTGATGATGGATATATCTGCAGAAATATCCAGTCATTTTATAAAGGCTGCCAACTACCATAAAAGTAGTGATTTTTCAATTCCACAATTTTTTCTGAAATGTTTTATCTAAAGTGGCTTGCATGACTAAAATACCAAACCAATACTGTTAAAAGATTAATTGTATGAAATTATAAGTACATTATATCACAAGTTTCAACAAATTGATACAAATACATTAATTTTATATTAATTATGTAATAATTTAATTAAGTTATATAATAATTAAAATAGCACCAAGTAAGTCATGTCCCAATTACATGGACTTAAAAGTACTCCTAAACAGATGAATGTGTCTGAATTCATACAAACATATATTTGTTTCACAGAATAAAGGAGAATAACTTTTTCCTTTGAACGTCCTCCAATAATTACTGGGGATAATATACTAACAAGATAAATCAAAGACGCTAGAACACTGACTGCAATAAATTTGAGTTTATATTTTAAAAAGTATTCATTGTTTGTATAATTATTGTCTGCATGCCATAGCACCCATGTGAAGGTCAGAGAATAATGTGCTCTCCTTCTTCCATATGGCTTCTGAAAATGGAACTATATGCTGTCTGACTAAATTAGTGAGGTCCTGAGGTAGAATACATGCCTAGCATAGCCTGACCATAACTTTGATACCCAGCACCCCAATTCATCAGTGAAAAGTAAGTCAGATCAGTGTTGACTCTGTATCTGACAAAGCATCTGATTCACAGAAAAACAACATGATAATAGACATCACTTGTGTGTTCCTGTCAGTTATGATGCCTGACTGATGCACTTAAACTGGTTCTGATTCTTTGCGACTATCAATCAATGAGTGATTTAAAATAGCAAGGGAGCACTGGGCCACCAATCAGGCAGCACACACCGCTGATATGAGGCCCCTAGAACATATACAGCAGAGGACTGCCGGGTCTGGACTCAGTGAGAGAAGATGCACCTAACCCTCAAGAGACTGGAGGCCCCAGGGAGCTTAGAGGTCTGGTGGGGTGGGGGTGAAACAGTTGGAAGGTGGACAGGCAGGGAAATAAAATAAATAAATAAATAAATAAATAAATAAATAAATAAATAAATAAATAAA
>NW_021604569.1:8509743-8526525 GCF_004785775.1 Grammomys surdaster
AAATAAATAAATAAATAAATAAATAAATAAATAAATAAATAAATAAAATAATATAATAAATAAGTAAATAAAAGATTTTTTTTAAAATTGCAAGGGAGTCAGTCAAGACAGAGCATGTCTTTAATTCCAGCATTCAGGAGACTGACAAACAATTTCAAGCTCCAAACCAGCACAGTAAGACTATGACAAAAAAAATGGACAAATACAACAACTCAACTACAGAAACAACAAGAGGCAAGACGGCTTCATTTTGTGCTTCCAAAATATTAAAACCATCTAAATGTAACCAATACAATATCATTCATGAAATCAGTGGATGACAAAACAACTTTTTAATTTACAAATAGGACTATATTTGAAGATGGAAAGGAACTTTAAAAAACAATCCAGAATTAAGACTAAAGGTTTTTTATTGGCAGCAACATCTTCTTCATGTCTCCTTAGTTCCACATATAAATAAACCAACAAGTTTTACTCCTCCTCCTGAGTGCCGGGATAAAAGGCATGTGCCACCATGTCTGTTCAGCAAGACTTTTCTTCATGTATGGAAGACAAACAAAATCTACCAAGTGGAAAGCTAGGTTGCAAGTCTGATTTGATGACAACCTACTTGATACAATAATACTTAATAATATAATTATATATTAAGTAATTATAATATAACAATTACTCGAATCGTAGAATATTTTAGAATTATTTGGAGTAGCAAAGTAAGTTTATAAACTGTAGACAAATAGCACACAATAATTACTCATGGAGAATCAGATGGCACCAGTTGTTTAAAGGATGTAGTTAGATCTTCAAGTATGATAAACAATATACAGAAACCCTGAGACATCTATTATCTAAATCATAAGACAGAGTCCCTACCTGAATCTCTGACCAATCAGTAGAAGAGAAAAATTCTCTAACTCCACTTGGGAGTTTTGAGAATTATTATTTCCAAAATTTCTTCAAACTATACTCCGGACACACACACACACACACACACACACACCACAAACAAAAAATTATATGGTCCTTGCACAATTGCACCACCTAGTGTTTCCAAAGCAATAATCATACAAACTAAATACAAGTTTCTCTATTAAAACCTCTTTATCACCCTGATACCACCACAATATATTAACCATTCAAAGTTCAATTTGTTACCCTTGTTTTGCTTAAAAATTTAATTGTCTGAGATTCAGTAAGACTTAATTGTTTTAATATTTAAATTTCTAGATCTGTGTTGTGTTGTGGATAGCCCTGGTCTTGTATTTTGAGACTAATTCTGTTTTAGTGGGAGGGGCTGCAGACAAGGAGTAAATCAGTACACAGGTGACTTCTTGTCAACCTTCTGCCCACCTTAATTTGTAAAATAAAAGCTAGAACTGGTGATTGGGCAGTAGAAGGGGAGGTGAACGAATAGGTTTGGGGGAGAAGGAGAGAGAGGAGGGTGGTAGAGGAGGAAGAAGTAGAAGGATGATGGAGGAGAAGCACATGGCCTGGAAAAACTGCAAGCTATAAGGGACCTCACAGATGGGGAATAGAGTAGTGTAGTGGTGAATCTGCCCAATCTAGGCGTGCAGTATTCATAATTATTGAGTTGTGTTTTCTTTGACCGGGCTTATTTGGGTCAGAGATTTACTGCAACATTGCTGAAGTGCCTATTTCCAATATATCTAAACTGATTACATAGTACTTCAAAAACACAAATTTGCTATATATGTGTATGCAGGCACATTTGTGTGTATAGGTGTATGTCCGAAAGCCAGAGGTCTACATTGGATGTTACTCCTAAGGACCTGTGCTCCTTGAAAAAACAGGATCTCTCACTGGGATCCATAGCCCACCATAGAAGTTAGGCTGACAGGCCAATAAACTAAGCTCTAGGTATCTACCTGTCTCTACCCTCTAAGAGCTGGAATTCTAAGTGTGAACTACTACACCTGGCCTGTTCACTTAGGTTCTAGAGATTGGTTTCAGGACTTCATGTTTGCACAGCAAGATTTTATCCACTGGGCCCAATGGTCACATTTTAAAATCTAGGTCAAAGCAAAGAAAGAAAAATAAGAAATTGTAAGTATCCTCTTTGCAGATGCTTCCTCTTCTCTACTTAGGGCTTCTGAGGTAGCAGAGCATGTTCTCACTCCTGATTTCCACTCACAATCCTAAGAGCTAGTCAGCTGTCAATAAAGAAAGACATACTGCTATATTTTCTTCAGTAAGTAACTGCTAGATGTGTTAAAAATCAATATTTGTTACACTATTAAGTAATAACTTCTTCAAAGGTTTATCCATAACTGGTAGGTAAACAACCATAATTACACTAAGTTTACAACATTAACGTGACACTCATTTAATAATATACACAATGATTATAAGTTATTACCAGGTATAAGTGACCAATTGCTCATATGAATTACTATAAGCAACACTGCCATTATCTAGCTAAAACTAAACACTCAAGGGAACCCAATTAAACAGAAAGGTATTCTAACATCCTTCTAAAGGCTTTATGGTCTTCATTGACACTTGAAAAAGTCAACCTTATCTCTTTTCTAGCAGCAGTATGTCATGGTTTGGATTTTCAAATGGTAATAAATAAACAAACAAACAAACAAACAATGTGCCAGCAGCATCAGTGCTGAAAGCCAAGAGTGCCAATTTGTCTTAGAATAGTAGTCCCAAATGTACGTAGGTTCGTGTGGGATGGAGAAAGAGGAAGGGAGACAGAGAAACAGACACACATGAAGACAGAGTGCTTGAGTTCAAATTGATAGTATAGCCTCCTACTTAAACAGTAGATGCAGCTGTTCTAACCCATCTTTTTTGGACTGGGTCTATCTCTGATTTAAAAGAAAAAAAGCCTTACTGGAAACAAAGTATTAAAAGAAAAAGAACAGAAAGTAGCAAACTCAGACTTAATATTAGAATCATCAGGCACAGAGTAAAAACTGCTCAACTTCTATCTAAAAAATAAAAACCAAGCTTGAAAACACTGCTTAGAAGAGCAAACTATATTGTGCAATGCAGTTATGTCCTGGTCAATAATGGACCACATATACTATGGTGATCCCAAATACTATTCTATAGTCTAGTTACAGCTTAGCTAGCTGTCTTCATGAAGGAACACCATATGATACTCACACAAGGACAAAATCACTCTCATTTCTCAGAATATATCCCCATTGTTAAAGGGCATATGACTCTACTGAAGAAAAGATACAATAAACTCTAAAGAAAATAAAGCTTGAAATTTAGGAGTCAAATGAAATAATTACAAATTAAAAGGCTAGAAAATTTGACAAAATAAGCCAGATTAAAAGACAATCCAAGACACTTTAAAGTAGCTTAGGATTCATAGGATGAGATGTTCCACAGCCTGTCTGATTACTATTCAATACTTGTTTAAAAGGAAAAGATTCAAGGTAGAGCCAAAATTCAAAATGTCACTAAGAATTTACACATTATTCAAAATTAATATACATTCAAGAAGCTAAAAAACTCCAAAGCAGTATTTAAAAAGAAAAAATAAATTTATGCCTGGACATATCTCAATGAAATTGCAGAAGACCAATGACAAAAACTAGACAGACAGAAGGGCTTCAAAGACAGAACAGTGATATGAGTTGCTGATTCAACAACAGCATAAGAGTCATGTGCAGGAAGAAAGTAGCTACGATCCTAGAGCTCTATGCTCAGTGGTACAGCTTAGACCAACCGTCCCCTGGTGGCTGGAGGCTTGCCCCCGTGCATGGTACTGCTGGGTGGTGGTAGAACCTTTAAGAGGTGCGGTCTAAAAAGAGGTCTTCAGGCCTGTGAAAGATCTGTGGAGTCTCAGACCTTTCCACTCTTTCCTACTTTCTGACAAGAGGTGAATAGTTTTGTTCTGCCTCATGCTTCTGCCATGACATGCTCCTCACTAGAGGCCCATGGCAACAGGGTCAATCATGGACCAAAACAGTCAAAACTTCCTTCCTGTGAAATGGTATTAAACATTCTATAGTCTATTTTAAATGACAGGTGTTTTATTATATTACCTAAGCTTCCTTTTCAGATGCTGGAGGGGGGGCTAATAAAAGCAACTTAGGGGTAAGAGTTTATTAGGTTACAATCCATAATTTTAAGGAAGATGGGGGGGGCAGTAACTTGACGCAGCTGATCACATTTACAGTCAGAGCAGAGAGAAAGTGAATGCACGTGTGTTTAATGCTCAGCTAGCTTCTTCCTTTTTAATGTGTTCTAGGACCCAAAGCCCAGAAAATGGTGCCACACACAGTAGAATGTGTCTTCCCACCTTGATTACAGCAATCAAAATAATGCCCTGCAGAAATAGCCAAGGACAACCTATGTAGACTGTAAGGGCATTAAAACTCTCTTCCCACATGATCCCAGATTATGTCAAGTTGACAATCAAAATTGCCAAACTACCCAAAGAATATTGTGAAAAGTTATTACACTGGTATCAATATTTAATTAGGGCATTCACTTTTTACTAGCATATAGTAATTACATAAATTAACTGGATACCTTATGTAATTTTCATACATGTATAAATGAACCATGATCATAGTCATTCCCTTCTTTCTCAATTACCCTCTCCTATCTGACTCCAACTCCTCTCCAAACAGTTTTCTATGTTATCATTGGTTTCTTGAGATAGGGTCTTACTATGTAGTCCAACCAGGGGTGAGATTCAAAATCTTCCTGTGTTAAGCCCAGAACACCCAAGTTTCAGATGTGCTAATCATGCCTGACTTTTATTTGTTGTGTGTTGGTTTGATATGTTTACAGTGGTAAAGTCTGAACCCAGGGACATGGGTATATTAGGCAAATGTTCTTCCACTGAGTTCCAGTTCATTAGGGACATTATTAAGATGAGCAAAATGTTGAGCTGATAATTTTCTTTATTAAAGATACATTATTTTCTTTACAGATTGGAGAGATGCTTCAGTAAGTAAACTGCTTGCTACACAAGCATGAGGACCCGAGTTCAGACTCCTAGCACAGATGTAAAAGCTTCGCACAGCAGTAAACATCCATAACTCCAGGACAGCCAGCATAGACAAGCAGTAAGCTCCAGTCCAGCAATGGATCTTGCTTTAAACTATAAGGTGGAGAGCAATAGAAGACACCCATCATTAAGACACCCTCTGGCCTCTGCATATAGATAGAAACACATGTACACCACATGCATATAGCAAAAACTAATAATTTTTTTTCCATTTAGTCTCTTTATATTTTTTCAATTGTTCATAGAAAATACATCCATACTAGTGGGCTAACAATTATTTTAATTTTCTCTAGGTTTTGGAAAGTAATCATGCAAAATTTTAAATGTTTTATCTATATTAGGTAACAAATATTCAAAGGATACTAAAAGATAATTCAGCTTTAAATGGCTAGACTCTAACATATACAGTAGCTCCTCTTTCAGAGTTTATAGATTGTTGGGAAGACAAAGAACACAGATTGAAACAGTAAAACAAAAATGCAGAGTGTTAAAGAGGAAGTATGTGAAGCAGGTGATTAGAAATAGCTTCCTAGTGCACCAAGCTGTAAAGGAAAATGAATTCATAAAATCCACAATTACAATGTTACATAAGGTTGCACGTGCCTAGGAATATGAATGCCATGTATTCTCTCTCATGTATGTATCGTAGCTTCAAATCTTTTGTTTTATGTGTTTAACTGTGAGTATATGCAGAAGCCAGCAAACTAGAAAAGAACCATCTAGAAGAGACACATTAAAGGATATAAAATAGTAAAATATTGGCAAAATAAAAGTAAATTCTGGAGACTGGAAAAAGCCTAAATAAAATTAAATTCTAGAGGTAGAAAGGTTCAGGTACTGGGGAGAGGAGATAATAAGTGGACGGAGGAGGGTTAGCCAAAGTAGAGAGTATATGTAAACGCTATATAGAAATCTATAATTATGCTACTTGAGCAAAAAATATAGTTATAGAATTTAGTAGAACACAAGTGACATAATGCAACATAGAGAGTATGCTAGAGTTTAAGATTTACACAGAGATGAAAGAAAGGGGATGGGAGAGGGGAGCACATAGGAGGTAGGCTAACAAAAACTAAGGAGGTATGAAGAACCCCTGTGGAAACATACTAGCTTGTAAACTAATACCCTTTAAAGAGGGTACTTTGGGGGCTGGAGAGATGATTCGTCAGTTTAGGGCACTTTCTGCTCTTCCAGAGGACCCAACTTTCATTTCCAGTAACCATGGAGGGTGGCTCATAAGCCCTAAGAAATCTGATGCCCTCTTCTGGGATTTACAGGCACTTATATACAAGTGGCAAATACACACACGCGCACACACACACACACACTCAAATAAAAATGAAAACAAACTTTTTTTAAGGAGTTTTAACAGAAGATCCCTGGCTGGAAGGCAACATTGCCCTCAGAATACAGGGGTTAGCAAATGAGAATCTCCATACCACATACAGGATCATTTACTGTGAATTATTGGTTAGAGAAGCAATAAGAGCCACCAAAATAGCACAGGCTACTGCCACTGCTTTTAGTTGCCCACCAGAACTAGATAGTAAGAACTAGATAGCAAGACCTTATTGCCAAGTCCTGCATGGCCACTGTGGAAGGGATGATGTGACAAAGTTCCCACCCTGGAGAACAGCTAGGAAGCATGGGCCTCCTATACTCTTTATGTTCCTCCTTAGGAAAATATTCTCCCTGCCAAGGTTATAGGGAATGTCCTCTCTGCCAAGGTTAATTAATTATTCCATGATAATCAGAGACTGCACAAGCCCAGGAGCCAAGGGTGTGTCTAATGTCCTTAGGAAAATGATAAATGCTATGACCTTCAGGGTACCCCTTAAGGCTGTAGGAAAGAACTCTAAGAACATGAGTTCAAAACTATATAAATAGGATTTCTCAACTATGCAAAATATTAGAATGCAATATAAATTACATGAGGGTCTTCACAGACCTAAAAGAACAGAGCCAACTGCACTATGAGCCAGGTTGTCGAAAAGATACAAAGGCAGGCAGATTCCTGAGTTCAAGGTCAGCCTGGGATGGATTGAGTTTAGAGCCAGGCATGTTGGGAATGGTAATTTCAGGACAGAATCCCATCCAGCTAGTTTATTGTCTGTGCTTATAAAGACAGGCAGATCTCTGATTTCAATTGCTATGTTAACAAATGTACTTGCGGGCTGGTGAGATGGCTCAGTGGTTAAGAGCACTGACTGCTCCTCCATAGGTCATGAGTTCAAATCCCAGCAACCACATGGTGGCTCACAACCATCTGTAATGAGATCTGATGTCCTCTTGTGGGTGTCTGAAGACAGCTACAGAATACTTACATATAATAAATAAATAAAAATTAAAAAAAAAAAAAAACAAATGTACTTGCTGCCTTTTCTAAGGAGCTAAAGTCATAAAATGCTGATTCATGGGATAGTCAAAAGGGAACCTGGACAAAAACAAAAAATAAAATAAAATAAAAATATAAAAAAAAGGGAACCTAGGGTGGACAACTGAACTGATATGTAAATAAAAGACTGGACTTTGGTCTTTAAAAGCTGAGATATCTTGATAAGCAGCCTAGAAAGCCAACAGGAGCAGAACAGAGAGCTATCAACTTGCACCCCATGATTGATTTTGAGACGTTCTTTTCACTGCTTCCAGACACCCCCTCATCAGGACCTCCTTTCCAAGCTGAAGCTGGTTCTTGGCACATTATTTTTGAAGACATTGCACACTTTGGTTACAGGACATAAATAAATGAATTTCCAACTGATCTGGAAACTCTCTACCTGCTGGCTAGCTTTCATGGTGCCAGAAGGTGGTATGCATGTTGCTGAGGAAGATACATCAATGATCTTACCTCGTGCTGGGCTCTTCTGCTAAATACTGACCTTCCAGGACCTGCCAGGTGAGAGATACCCACTTGTGAAACATTGGCATGATAGTTATTGAGGCAATCAATTCCAATTGATTGGATTTGAAATCTACTTTACAAGTCCAAGGTTTGTAAACATATTCAAAAGCCTATGGCTGGGGAGGTCAGATGCCTAGGGGAAACCAACTATTGCTTTCCTAAATGGTCATGCTAAACTACCTTCTAAATATTTATGTCTAAAGCTTTTAGCAGTGGGTATGTAAACAAAAGGATTCAAAACTAATCAAAGAGCTGAGAATAAATGACTGAGTGTTCAGTGATAAATGGGCCATCTTTATCAATGCCCTCCAACCCAAGACTCAGGAAACACTGCAGAATTGGGATCAGAGAAGATGTAAGAATGACAGGATAGAGCAGATATGTGTGAAATGCTGTCAGAGCCATCTCACACATGAAGCTATGGCCAACAGTACAAAATGAAAGGTGAAAAAGGGTTGGCTCCTGAGGCCTAACCCCAAGTTGAGGAACTACTGGCAGATGATGGCTACTGAGGAAGAAAAGTCACTGGAGTTTAGTTTAGTTTAGTTTAGTTTAGTTTAGTTTAGTTTTGTTTTGTTTTGTTTTGTTTTGTTTTGTTTTGTTTTGTTTTGTTTTGTTTTGTTTTGTTTTGTGGGGTGGCCACTGGTAAGCTTATTATCTATGGGATTTTCATAGGCATTTTTAAAATAAAATTAAATCTATCATTGAAAAGAATTTTTTTAAATGGCTTCCTAGGGCCAATTAAATAGTTCATCCAGTAAAGACATTTACCTGCACACCAGAGAACCTGAGATCCATGCCTGGGAGTCACACGGTAGAAGGAGAACCAACTCCAACAAGTAATCATCTAAGCCACACATACGCACCAGAAGAAATAAGCATAGCATACAAAAAATGCATGCGTGTACACACACACACACACACATACACACACACACACACATACACACACACACATACGAAGAGAAAGAAATATTAGCAAGTATTTAAAAAATAAAGGTAATTTTATGTGATTATAACCAAAAGTTTCTTCAGTGTAAAATAAATAGAAGCCTGTCTAAAGATGATTTCTACAAAGCAATAAGAAAAATATGCTACCACCAAATGATATAAGATCTTGAATGCCAAACTAAAGAGTGTGAAATGAAATTTAACCTGTCTGGCCATAACAGCTCTGAAAGAAAGCCTCTAAGACTTGTGTTGTCACCTGGGAATGTTTTAATGTTGTAACAGAATTAATTCTTCACACAGCACTACAAGAAGTGAGGGAAGGAAGGGAAGGAGGGCAAACATGAGAACAAGCTTGATTCCATTCCCCAACTTCTCCCAAGTAGCAAAAAAGTCATGGGTAAATAAAGTAAACCGTTCGACTGTTAAATTCCACTTATGAAATATGATACTGCCTTTTCTTTTGTTCTCTCTAAAGGTGAAGCATTTGTTTCAAGCTTGTGGAAATAGTTCTCCTATCTTGGTACATGTCAGAGCCAGTTATTTCTGAAGCTTTGAAGTTGCTTCAAGGTCTGTCATTTGGTTAGAGAAGGGGATGAATGCCTGGGGTGACTGTCCTCCAGGATGCTATTTTTCCTAATTCTTCTCTGTTAAGAAATGATTTATGCACTTTGGACTGTAGGGTATTTTTGCAGAGATTAAAAAAAACTACCAAGCCCCATATTATTTAGGATTAATTAATTTTCCATTCATTTATTTTGTGTAAATATTTAAAGTCACTTTTACATCAATCTGAAAAAAGGACAGACCTCACACACAACCTTTTTCTTGGTAGGCAGAGCTTTGAGTATGAAATATTTCATAGATACTCTCAGCACTTGAGGAAAAGATGTCATTTTGTTCTAACTTTATTATGAAATAATTTGAAATGAATTAACAAGTTATTCTAATACTACAAAGAACTCTGGTAGACTCTTGTTTCAGTTACTTCTACTGTTAACATTTTAATTCACTAAACTAAGCACTATCGAATCATAAAAACACACACTAATAGCTTCCAAACCAATGGATATTGTCACCTAATGCCCTTTAATACTTGTGTATGTTTCCTAAAACTTAAGAGTTCAATCCTAATATCCAGACTACAATAATCAAAATAGAACAGCACAACTATTCTAGAGACCTACCCAAGCTCCCCCCACCCACTCCTCCTCTGATCGAGTTCACAATCAAGTTCAGGCTCATGTCTTGCATTGCACTATAATGTCTTCTTAGCCTCTTCAATCTGGAACAATTCTGTCCTCTCTTGACTCGGCCATCATTCAAGCTGATTACTTTATAGAAGATTTCTTAATTTGGATTTTTCTCATATTTACTGGTGCATAGATGTGGCTTACAAATGACAGGTTCCAGATCTAAACAAAGTTATTAAAAGAAAAAATAAAAATAGGAAAGAACTGTTCTTTGTCCTTAGAAATCAAAATGCAAATCAAACATCTCACTCCTGTCAAAATGGAAAAGATCAACAATACAACCAACAGCATACACTAGAAAGGATATGAGGGAAAAGAAACCTCATTCACTGTTTGTGGGACTGAAACGAGGTTCAGCCATTCTGGAAATCAGTGTGGAAAATCAACAAAAAGCCAAAAGTAAATCTACTATATGATCCAGCTTCTCTTAAACATCATGAACCAACATGAACAGACATCATGACCAAGGCAACTCTTATAAGGACAACATTTAATTGGAGATGGCTTACAGATTCAGAGGTTCAGTCCATTATCATCAAGACAGGAGCATGGCAGAACCCAGGCAGGCATGGTGCAGAAGGATCCAAGAAGTCAACATCTTGTTCCAAAGGCAAACAGGAGAAGACTGGCTTCCAACATCCAAAGTCCCCATAGTCTATAGCAGTCTCAACCATGGTAAAAGTCCAAAGTTCAAAGTCTCATCTGAGATTCATCCAATCACTTAATTGTAATCACCAGAGCAAGACAGGAAATAAGTTGGGCAAACTCCAAACTCTTGCATCTCAATGTCTGATGTCAAAGCAGTCTTCAGATCTCCAACTCCTTTTTCATCTTTGTTGACTGCAATAAACTTCTTTCTCCTGGTTGTTTCCACTCCCTGTTAGGAGCTTTCCTCAGCAGATAGACCACAGCTCCGGCATCTCGAAAATCTTAGGGTCTCTAAAGCAACTCCCACATTACAGCTTCTTGTTTCAATGTCTGGGATCAACACATAATCTTCTGGGCTCCTCCAAAGCCCTGGTATCTCTTTTCCAGCTTTGCCCTCTGTTGCACTCTAAGCTCAGGCTGATCCACTCCACTGCTGCTGATGTTCTTGGTAATCATCCCATGGTACTGGCATCTCCAATATGTGGGGGTCTTCTGCTGCAACTAGGCTTCACCAATAGCCTCTCATAGGTTCTCTTCATGATACCAAGCCTCAAAATTTCTTTGCATGACCCCTTCAATCCTTGGCCATCAACTGCAACTGGAGCTGAACCTTCACTAATGACCTTCTGTGTCCTCTCACAGTGCCAAGCCTCAGCTGTTCTCCATGACCCCTTCATACCTTCAAAAACAGTACCAAAGTTCAAAGTCTCATCTGAGATTCATTCAATCACTTAACTGTAAGTCCAGTTGTAGCATGAGGTACAACCTTAACTATCTCTATCTAGAACACGGCTTCTTGGTGCTCTCAGAAAACATTTCCCAAATTTCATCTCAGTGATATTGACCTCTTCTTACTCACCACTAATCTCTTATCTCCAGCTAACCAGCATCAATTATGCCAGTAGTCCCTTCTGTTATGAACTCTAAAGCCAGAGCCACATGGCTGTGAAAAGAATAAACCTTTTTTGAGACCCCTAGCATATAGAGGCTGAAGCCAGGCCATCTGTGCTCCAGGAACTTTGCCGACCACAAAAGGGCAGAACCAAGAATGCAGGTCATCTGGTTCATAGGCTCTGGGCTCTGGGTTCTAGGAACTGGTTGACCATAAAGAAAATACCAGTCATCTGGGCTGTTCCAAGGGCTGGCTGGCCACATGATAGATGATCAAACAAGATTAAATTCTTGAAAATGTAAGTACACAGGGTGTGTTTCCCACATGATCGAATGGATTGGGGACCTTCCACTGTTTTTATGATACTGTCTGCTGATGTTTTTATGATTCCCCCTCACCCCCCTGGTTTGTGGTTTTCTCATTTAAATATCCTTCTCCCTCTGGCCTTGGGGTCGACGCTCCTCTTGTGAGTCTCGGCCTCAGCCGGTTGACATCCCGAAATAAAGCCTTTTGTGGTTTGCAGCAAGTTCGGTCTCTTGAGTTTCTGGGTGGCCGTGAATTCCCACGACTTGAGCGAGGGTCTCCCCTCGCAGGTGTCTTTCAGCTGAAGCTGCTTGCTGGGGCTGGAACATGGTCCCCTTGTTATATTACATAATCACCAGCTTTCTGTTTTCAACGAATTTAGTCTCTGCCCAAGCTTGGTTATCCTGGAATTTGTTCTCTAAACTGACTTTGAACTCAGTGATCTGCATGCTTGTCTCCTAAATGGTGGGATTAAAGGTGTGGTCCACCATGTCTGGATTTAAGCTTATCTCTACTTGGAACTTTCTCTGTACCACACTGGCCTTGAACTCAGAGATCTGCTTGCCTTTGGGTCCTGGGATTAAAGGTGTATACCATCATGCCTGGACTTAAGTTTTTGCTCGCCTAGAACTTGCTCTGTCCTAGGCTAGCCTTAAACTCAGAAATCTGCTTGGCTTTGTCTCCTTGAATTAAAGCCATGTACCACCATGCTTGGACCTAAATTTAGCTGGGTGAGATCTTGCACCAAAGTCCCACTCCCTTAATCTGTTATCCCATAGTCAGGATTTAGCTCCATTCTACTTCCTGGTGCCCCTTTAATACTTGAACCATACATTTTGTATTTTTCCTTTCTCGGCTTTCTCCTTTTCATTAAAACGCTCTTCATACCAGAGAACAAAGTCTCTATTGTACTTTTTTGAGACTTCTTTTCTCGATGCAATTAATATAAATATCTTTACTTTAGCCTCAGGTCAATTCTTCAGACAAGGGCAAAAAGCAGCCACATACTTCACCAAAATACCAAAAAAACATTCTTCTCCACTGAAATCTCTTGGGCCAGGTCTGCACAGTTCAAATCACACTCAACACTCTCTCTATTTATTCTTGTGTTTACACTTATATCAGTATATACTCATGAATTTCAATGTATTCAATGAGTTATATTTATTATCCATTTTGGCATTGAAAATTATTAATAAATAATTTGGCCAGTGGAATTCCCTAAATTTCATGGGATTTGAACAGTTTTCATTTTTCATTCTTTCACACTTCTTTGTTTTGGCACGGCATATCATTTCTTTAAGAAAGCCCTTATTCCTTTTAGTGGGCAATCATATCAGAAACAAATCTTGGCACTAGAACATTCATTACTACTGAACTGCCATTGCTGCCAAGTCTCAGAGTATCAGAGATCAGAAATATATTAGATGTATATACACATACATAGATGCATACCCATGGCCCCCTGCTGCTTCAGTGACTCAAAGGATAGCATTTCTAATTCTCAGGCATAGAAGATACCATAGAAGATATTCACACAATGGTCAAAGAAAGTACAAAGCATAAAAAGCTCCTAAAAACATCCAGGAAATCCAGAACACAATGAAAGGACCAAACCTAAGAATAGGAATGAAACAGAGCCAAGATTCCCAGCTCAAAGGACCAGAAAATACCTTCAACAAAATCATAGAAGAAAACTTCCCCAACCTAAAGAAATAGATGGCCATATAAATATATAAGAAGCCTACAGAACACCAACTAGTTTGGACCAGAAAATAAAATCTTCCTGTTACATAATAATCAAAACACTAAATGCATAGAACAAAGAAAGAATATTAAAAGTGGTAAGGGGAAAAGGCATACATATAAAGGCAGAACTATCAGAATTACACCAGACTTCTCAACAGAGACAATAAAAGCCAGAAGATCCTGGACAAATGTCATACAGACCTTAAGAGAACACAAATGCTAGCACGGGCTACTATACCCAGCAAAACTCTGAATCATCATAGATGAGAAAACCATAATATTCCATGACAAAACCAGATTTAAATAATATCTATCTACCAATACAGCCTTACAGAGGATTCTAGAAGGAAAACTCAGACACAGGAGGGTATCTACACCAAAGAAAAAAACAAGAAATTAATCATCTTAAAACAAACCCAATAGGAGAGAACCACACATATACATAATACCGACTATAACAACACACATGACAGGAACTAACAATCATCAGTCTTTAATATCAACAGACTCAGTTTCCCAATAAAAAGGATATAAGCTAACAGACTGCATAGGCAAGCAGGATCCAGCATTTTGTTGCATAAAAGAAACAGACCTCAGTGACAAAGACAGACACTATCTCAGACTAAAAGGATGGAAAAAAGTTTCCCAAGCAAATGGTCCCAAGAAACAAGCTGGAATTGCCATTCTAATATCCAATAAAATAGACTTTCAACCAAAAGTTAACAAAAGAGATGGGGAAGGACATTCCATACTCATGGAAAAATCCACCAAGATGAAGTCTCAGTTCTTAACATCTATGCCCCAAAAGCAAAGGCACCCACAAAAAAAAAAAAAAAAAAAAAACTTTACTAAAGCTCAAAACACACATTGAAACTCACACAATAATAATGGAAGAGTTCAACAACCCACTCTCAACAATGAACAGGTCATTGAAATTAAACATAGACACAGTGAAACTAATAGAGGTTATGAAGCAAATGGACTTAACAGATACATATAGGACATTTCACCGTAAAACAAGAGTATACCTTCCTCTCAGCACCTTATGGTACCTTTTCCAAAAATGGCCATATAGTCTGTAACAAAACAAGCCTCAACAGATATGAGAAGATTGAAATAATCCCATGTGTCCTATCAGATCATCACAGACTAAGGCTAGACTTTAATAACAACAAAAACAACAGAAAGCCCACATACCCATGGAAATTGAACAACTCTCTACTCATTGATAACCTGGTCTGGGAAGAAATGAAGAAATTAAAGCCTTTCTAGAATTAAATGAAAATGAAGACACAGCATACCCAAACATATTGGGACACAATGAAAGCAGTGCTAAGATGAAAATTCATAGCACTGACTGCTCTCCTAAAGAAACTGGAGAGTTCCTATACTAGCAGTTTAACAGTGCATCTCTTTAATATAGCTTAAAAGAAGTAACAAGGAGGTGACACATGGGTCTCCCTGGGAAGGAAAAATGGAATAGCTATCGCAGGTGGACTGGGGGTAACAGGTGAGAATGGGAAAAGGAGAGACCAGGTTGGGGAAGGAGAGTCAGATGGAGGGAGAGAGTATAGGAAGTAGTGACTAGAATAGTGGGGCATTTAGGGGCCAGTGTGGAAACCTAGTGTGATGGAAACTTCCTGAACCTGTGAGGGTGACCCTAGTAATGGAGGATATGGAGGCTGAACTGGCCACCATCAATAAGCTGACAAGGCTTCCAATTGTGGAACTGAGATGCCTACCCAACCACAAAACTTTCAACCCACACATGTCCTACCTGCATGATATACTGGGGCAATGGTGGCTCAGACCTTATGGGAGTGGTCAACCAACAACTGGCCTAAGTTGAGGCCCATTCCACATGAGGGAGCCTATGTCCAACACTGTCTATGTGATCAAGAACCAGGAACTGGATAGCTCATAGACCTAGGGTATAACTAAACATGACTAACACACACACAAAAAAAAAAAAAAAAGTCAATGAAATGATGATTCCTAATCATTTCAAATGCTATTCTCATAGATAAGTACCAAGCCCAATCACTATCACAGAGGTTTCCTCAGGCAACTGATGGGAACAGATGCAAAGGCCCACACCCAAACATTAGGGACAGCTTGGGGGACCCTGTGGAAGAGGGTAAGGAAGGATTATAGGAGCTAGAGGAATGGAGGACACCAAGAGAACATGGGCCACAGAATCAACTAAGCAGGACTCACAGGGGCTCACCAAGACTGAAGCAGCAACCACAGAGCACTCATGGGTCTGCCCTAGATCCTCTGCACACATGCTGTAGTTGTCTAGATTAGGGTGTTTGTGTGACTCCTAAACAGCAGGAATGGGGAGGTCTCTGACTCTGTCGCCTGTTCTTGGGACCCTTCTCCTACTGGGTTGCCTTGTCCAGCCTTGAAATGAGGGTTTGTGCCTGGTCTTATTGCATCTTCTTATACCATAGTCAGTGAATATCCCTGGGAGGCCTCTTTTCTGAAGGGAAAGGAGGAGTAATGGATCTGGGGGAGGGGGAGCTCGGAGGACTGTAGGAGAGGAGGCTGCAGTCAAGATATATTTTATGAGAGAACATAACAAACAAATAAATAAATAAATAAGCAAGCAAACAAACAAACAAACAAACCAGAACTCTATTCTGGCTTTCCTGGTCAGAGAACCAATGCTATTCCTGGAAGTGGTACCCTCAGGATCCAGTCCCTAAACTATCTGTCCAGTTCCTATTTCCTGTTCCAATCATAACCTTACTTTATGCTCTGGTTTACTACATTATTTTTCTTTTGTTACTGCTAATACTTACTCAATGATTACAATGTCATAACATCTCCCCTTTCAATCTATTTCACCATAGGATTCCTACTTAAAACTGTCCTTTTGTATTTTGCCACGTCTATAGAATTATCAGTTTATTTGCCTGTCTTGTGGTTCCACTCAGGTGCTAGACCTCTGATCAGCATGAGAGTGGTGACAGAAGATAGACTCTGTTCTCCAAAAATACTCAAGACCACATCTCTCAGGAAGAGGTTGTGTAGCGGGGGGGGGAGGGGGGGGCGTCGGGGATCCGAACCCACCGTGACAGCTCGT
>NW_021604569.1:8526625-8530653 GCF_004785775.1 Grammomys surdaster
CCCCCCCCCCCCCCCCCCCCCCCCCCCCCGCCCCCCCCCCCGCCGGCAGGGAGGGAGGGAGGAAGGGAGGGAGGGAGGGAGACACACAGACACAGACAGACACAGACACAGACACAGAGTCAGAGAGACATCTATGGATCAAAATTAGTATATGAAAAGAGACAGTTGTAGAAAGATTGGAAACCCTTCCCACCTGGGCTACATACAACAATCAGCACATATTCAAGAAAAGCCTGCAGCATACAAACATGGGAATGGCAGGTGCTGCACAAATGACCTATAAAAGGGCCATGTGCCTCATAGCCTTGAACTTTTTATTTCATGTTTTCCTCTCAGCTTACTGTCTGTCTACTCCCATTCTTGAAAGTGCTTTCTCTTTTAGTAAACTGTATTTCTATTTTTAATCATGTGTATCTAGCCCAATTTGTCCTGGGTCACAAGAGCCTAAAAATTTGGCTGAGTGCTCTGGAACTCAGATTCAAGCTTCTAAATTAATGTATCATTTGTATATAAATAAATAGAGCTACACTATGAACAGTACAAAAAGGAAGTTCTAATGGAATACAAAAAGCCCTGAGAATCAATATTCTATATCAGAATGAATGGGGAGATCCAAACATTCTAAGTGCTGCTCTAACTGAAGCTGAACCCTTTACTCTTGGGAGTCTGTAATTAACTACAAACATTTAACTTACATGGGCAAGGAGTGAGTCGGAACAGAATAGGGGGTGGGAATTTTGAGGGTGGGAAAGTGGGAGTTGGGGGGTAAGTAGGGGTTACATCCACAGAGAAGAAGGAGGAGGGGTAAGGGGATAGGAGGTTCCCGGGTGGGTGGCGGATGGGGTAAGGGGACAACATATGAAATGTAAATAAAATATCCAATAAAAAAAAAACTAACAGCATACATATAATTACTATCCCCCAAACTCCCTGCTTTCATGATGTCTGCTATATCCTGGTAGATGGGGCTAGCAAACATATTTTCAGTCTAGTTAGAAGTTCTTCAGAGATGATTGTCACTGTAATAACACAAATACTTCTAACAGGTACCTTTAAAGACCTCTCAGGGTCAAGGTGGAGGCCAAGGCTTAGCCAATCAGTGCCAGCTTAGAATGTAGTAGTTCCTGGTTTCACCAACCAACACCACAAAAAACAAGTCTTCACAGATTTCCTTACATCCCTTAACCCTTACGTGTTTCAACTATGAAAAATATATCAATAAAAGGAGTGGAGCTGTAATGGAATGAGTGACTCCCTCACCTCTCAAACAGAAAGGCAATTTTCAACATTTCTAAATGCTTAGGGAGTAAAACAAAACAGAAATAACTGGATCCTGAGGCAGAGATCACAACGAGCATCTGCAACAATGATCATCTCTATAGCATTCACTTTCTTTTTTTTTCTTTCTTATTTTTTTTATTTTTCTTTTTTCTCAAATCGTAATTAATTCACACAGGGGTTATAAACACAGAAAGGTAGGATGTAGGGAAGGGGATGACACTGGAGTGTGGGTGTTTGGGGGGAATACAGATATCTTCAGAACTGGGTATCGGCTAGGTGAAGGTTCAGGGGACAATTCATTATGACTCTGCCTATGACTCGCTTGTCCTTATCTAAGTTGGTATTGTCTGCCAAGGCTACCTATTTACAAGGTCTATGACTACTCAGGCTTATAAATTTCCACAAAAGCTGCCTGTTGACATTAGCTTATAGCCATCTGTTTCAATGTTTTTCCACTGAGACCCAAGACTTGGTGTTAGTATACATGTATGACAGGCCTATTGCTGATTTAGGCCTATGGGTGATTTTAGGCCTACAGTGTGTAAGCAGGGCTGCCCCTGACATCTCCTCCCTTCTCTAAGTATAGAAGGGCTGTGGCAATTCTAATCTTGGGAAGGAGGGGATAGAGGCCTGACCTCCAGTATTTGAAGGTTGCATTCACTTTCAAAGACTGCTTTCATCAAAGTAAATATTCTATATGTAAAATTACAAAAAAAAAAGTACCCATATAAAATGTTGCTTTTTTTGCTCTGCTTCCTATGTGTGGATGATTTTTGCTTAATTGAATCATTTGAAGTAGGAAGAATCACTTTTTAAATTATAATTATTAACC
Organism: Grammomys surdaster; assembly: GCF_004785775.1. Lineage (NCBI taxonomy): Eukaryota > Metazoa > Chordata > Mammalia > Rodentia > Muridae > Grammomys > Grammomys surdaster. The sequence goes on from NW_021604569.1 coordinate 8,528,739, forward strand.
ATTCTATTCGTTTACATCTCAAAGGATATCCCACTTCCTGGTTACTCCTCCACAAATCTACATCCACCCTCACCCCCTCCCCTTTGCCTCTATGAGGGTGCTCCCCCACCCACCCACCCTCTCCTGCCCCACCACTCCAGCATCTCCCTACGCTAGGGCATCAAACCTCCACAAGATCAAGTGCCTCCCCTCCCATTGCTGTCAGGCAAGAACATCCTCTGCTACATATGTATCTGGAGCCCTGGAGCCCTCCCTGTACACTCCTTGGTTGGTGGTCTAGTCCCTGGGAGCACTGAATGGTCTTGCCAGTCAACTTTGTTGTTCCGATGGGGTTGCAATCCTCCTCTGCTCCTCCACCACCAGAGTCCCCAGCTTAGTCTGGTTATTGGCTCCAAGCATCCACATCTGAATTGGTCGCCCACCCATCTAAAAATCTTAACCCAGAATTGTCCCTACCTAAAGGAAATACAGGGACAAAAATGGAGCAGAGGCTGAAGGAAAGGCCATCCAGAGACCACCACACTGTGAGATCCATTCCATCCACAGACAGGAAAGCCTGACACTATTGCTAATACAAAGATGGGTTTGCAGACAGGAGCCTGGCATGGCTGTCCTCTGAGAGGCTCTGTCAGCAGCTGACTGAGACAGATGCAGATAATCATGGCCAAACATTGGACTGAGCCCAGGGACCCCAATGGAAGAGTTAGGAGAAGGGCTGAAGGAGCTGAAGGGGATGGCAATCCCATAAGAACAACAATATCAGCTAAACTGACCCCTCAGAGCTTCCAGAGACTAACCCACCAACCAAAGAGTACACATGGGAGGACCCATGGCTCTCACTACATATGTAGCAGAGGACTGCCTCATCTGGCATCAGTGGAAGAGGAGGCCTTTGGTCCTGTGGAGGCTTGTTGCCCCAGAGAAGGGGGATGCTAGAGGGGTGAGGTGGGAGTGGGTGAGTAGGTGGGAATGAATGGGTGGGTGGGGGAGCACCCTCATAGAAACAAGGGGAGGGGAAAGGGTGGGAGAATTTGTGGAGGGGAGACAGGGAAGGGGGATAACATTTGAAATGTAAACAAATAAAATGATTAATTAAAAAAAAAAAAGAATTCCAAATTGAGTGTATGGTGGAACTCTTCAGGTTACTTGACAGCCATGCTGGGTCATGTCTCCCTGTCACAGATTATTATGGGCAGGGGTGGGGTATAGAGGGAGGAAGGGAGGGAGGAAGGGATGAGGGGGGAAGGAGAGAAGATGTCTTTTTGTCTTGTTTGAAGATAGGGTTAAGTCTTTTTAGCATGTTCTTAAGGCTACGAGACTCACAAGAACCAGGTCTTATTTTAAAGACATACCTCTGCCTAATCAGCTATAAAGTAAGGCTGCCACACTCTTTTTCCTTTTTAGGTGTCTTGAAAAGGATTTCACAAAGGGCACTAATAAGCAGTCAAGTGAAAGAGATGCACGGTGTCAGACATGTAGAAAGACATGTGGAGCATCCATGCCCCCTCCAGGTACATGACTTTCCAGGTGCTTTCACATGTTCAGCCGCTGGAAGCGCTTTGACAAAGTGCTCTGTCGAAGTGCTCTGTGTCCTTTTGGGCTTTAGACATGGCTGACTCTATCACTGGTTATAGGAAATCAACTCAACTTTTAGACCATCTCCCCTCACGACAGAAGGGACAAATGTGGTCGGGCGGTGGTGGCGCACACCTTTAATCCCAGCACTTGGGAGGCAGAGGCAGGAGGATTTCTGAGTCCGAGGCCAGTTTGGCCTACAGAGTGAGTTCCACAGCCAGAGCTACACAGAGAAACCCTGTCTTGAAAAACACTCCCCCCCCAAAAGAAAGAAAGGAAGGAAGGAAGAAAGAAAGAAAGAAAGAAAGAAAGAAAGAAAGAAAGAAAGAAAGAAAGAAAG
>NW_021604569.1:8530663-8538428 GCF_004785775.1 Grammomys surdaster
AAGAAAGAAAGAAAGAAAGAAAGAAAGAAAGAAAGAAAGAAAGAAAGCTGATTTACCTGGCAAACAATACCTCTATCTAGAAGCTATCCAGAATCCAGTCCATATTCTCATTAGTATGCAAAAAAAATACATCATCTTGGAGATTTTGGGGTATGGAGAGATGGCTCAGCAGTTAAGAGCACTGACTGCTCTTCCAGAGGTCCTGAGTTCAATTCCCAGCAATCACATGGTAGCTCACAACCATCTGCAATGGGGTCTGATGCCCCCTTCTGGTGTGTCTGAAGACAGCAATGGTCTACTCATATACATAAAATAGATAAATCATAAAAAAAATTTTAGGACCTATGTACCATGAACTAAATATGAATTTCTTATTATGCCACACACATAAATTAATAATAGCTTTCCCATATTCAATTCATAATAATAAAGTCAAATTTCACACCAAAACAAGACTATATTCTTTCAATATCCAAAAGTTTTAAACATTCTTAAAAGTTCTCACAATTTTAAACATTCTTACTTTTCAAATAATGATAAACAAATGCTTTGATATGATAAGATGCTTTTTGAAAATCCAATGGCAATTAGTTCTAATTATCTTGGTAACTTAACTCATTTTAGATGCATGCTTCGAATTTTTATATTTAATCCTACCTAGAGAGTAATTTCCACAGTGGTATTTCCTGAAGCTAAAACCCAGACTTCATGTCTCTAGAGTAATCTTGCCTTATAGTGGTTTTAACTTCAGTGAGCTTCTATTATCTTCTCAGCAGGCTGGCTGGCCTGGGCTTGTTGTAAATAGTTGGTTCAGTCAAGCAGCTTCTTAAATGTCAACACCCTTAACTATTGACATATAATGTAAAAGGAGAGTATTGTGCTTTAACATAAAGATGTGTTTCCTCTTATGAAATGTGCTCCCCTCCCCTCATCTGGCAAGTCAGCTTAAGGAAACGGGATAGCTTTATGTTCTCCACAGCAGAACTGCAAAGACAGCTCATCTCCTCTCTGCACAACTTGGAGGTTGAATGTTTTATGTATGACAGAAAAAGTAACATATCATTAAAGGAGTCAAATATGCAAAACCTAATAGTCATATAACCACAAAGATTCCCCCAAACACTTCTCACTTTTAATATTTAAAAACAAATAATTTTATGTTAAATAAAAATTTTTCAAGACCCTAGTATATATCCCTAAAAGTTTGAACAAATATATTTGATATGAAAACAGCATTTTATCCAAATATCAAATATTACAGTGAGTATTTGAACAGCAAACACAAACATTCCTAATCCCAATCACAGACTATGCTGTGAAATGTTAATGTATTTAAATTTTTTAATTATACATGGAATTAACTGAAATACAGTACTTTAAACAATTCATTATTAACATTTCACTCATATTAAAATAGTAAGAATACAAACAAATGATATCCAAAGCAGGAAATTTTCAAAGATAAATTATATATGTGGGAAGTCTGATATTGACTTCTAAAAAATGTTAACTATAAATAGTCTACAGTCTACACAAATATCCATAGAAGTGATTAATAGCTCTTTTAAGAAAAACAGTAAACAATAATGCTGTACTGACATAAAAATAAAAAGAAAATACTAAAATATATTTATACCTCTTAATCAGACTAAATTGGTAAGGCAGATTTAATTGGCATGGTTTTAAAGTAATTTTAGTGAATAAGGCATTAAATTCCTAAAAACTCTTGTCCCAGCATACCATCATTTAAAATAAAGTTAAATAAATATAATATTAATATTCTGAAATCATCCAGGAAATAAATCATTCATCCTATAGTCTGGAAGAGGAACAAGATACAGACAGATTGCCAACTTTACCCACAGTAGCCATTTGGAGAAACTACCGTCCACCCATCCCACTACATAGAAAGCCAAAAGATATTCCACAAAAATGAGTAATACATGTTTGGGGGGGGGTTGTTGTTTGCTTGGTTTGTTTGTTTTGTTTTGTTGTTTTGGAGACACAGTCTCACTGTGCAGCCACATATCACACATAAATTAATAATATTCCTTGTTCCTTGGCCAGCCTGGAACTTGTTATATAGAGACCTGGCTGCCATTGAACTCAGAGAGATCTGCCTGCCTTGGCCTCCTGAGTGCTAGAATTAAGGGCTATGCCATCACCCTGTAGTGTTCTCAGTATCATAATTCTCTCCACCTGTGCCCTGCACATACATCTGAGAAGTCTGGAAACTGGCAAAATACAAGAGCTCTGGAAGGGAAGTGTGGCTCAGCCAGCAGCAGGCCAACATCCCAGGCCTTTCTAACCCTGCCTCCCTAGGCAGCAACGGCTACACCCACATAGCAACACCAAGAAAAAAAGAAACATTTCCCAAAAAGCTGAGTTACTGATAGAACCCTAAATAAGGTCTGTGAACTTCCAAAAATAGTTCAGATAGGGAGCCCATACTCAGACATAATTACCTGATATTCAAGACTAGCTTCTCATTCATCAATTTTTCCTATTCAGCAGTTTGACTTCCCATGGATTTAACTTTAGTTTTTTCAAAGCCTACTTTTAATGATGGTTCTTAAATGCTTAACCTCCCATTACCCACCAGAGGCAGTGGAAAAGAAAGGACTCAGAAGGGGACCTGTTTAGAAATGGCTCTTTGGAGCAGATCCTATCTGCATTGTCAGAAAATTAGTTCACAGGTCAGGAGCAGAAGCTCACTCCACTCGCAAACACTTCACAGATACACCAGCTGTCCAGTTAGGTAGAGTCTGTATAGCAGCAGTGGTGGCATGGCAGCATCAGTGGCATGACCTAGTAGAGACAGCTAGGCCTTGGCTTAATCAGCAGGTGTCAGCAGGAGCAATTACACCAGGAGACATTTTCTGTCTTGCCTCACTCAGCAAAGTGAAAATCAACAAAGATGCAGAACTGAGAATCTTTCACTATCCAAGCAAACCAAGCTCAAGTCTCCGCCACTGTCTGCTCAGGCCTATTTACACTCCCTGCAAATATCACGTGTCCTCCACAGGTCTTGCCTCAGCATATGAGTCTGTCTCAGCTGATACCACTCTGCCAATCAGCCAGAATCTGTCGAAGTGGAAAGAAGCTGCTAGCACATCACCAGAAGTTTTTGGTGAGTTTCTCTCAGCTCAACTACACAATGTAAGGTAATACTGAGAACATACATGCATGTTAGGAAAGAATCCTTCATCATGCTTTCACATGCTTGCTTTAATAAAACATCCCTTCACCTGTGTCTGTTTCAGTGAAACATTCCTTCATGTGTTTGTCCCAGCAAAACACCATCCACACAACTGACTTTCCAAAGAACCCTTAAGTTTCCATAGCACATGGGTTCCCCTGAGGCCAAACAAGTGGCTGAGATTTGACCTCACTGCTATCATATCCTTGCAGTAAAAAGACAGGGCATCAAGTGAGAGATGGGGTTGCCATCTCGCAGTCAAAACTCTGACTCATAATTGTCCCTGTCTGAAAAAACTGCAGGGACAAAAAATGGAGAAGAGCCTGAGGAAAAGGAGGTCCAATGACAGGCCCAAAGTGGGATCCAACTCGAGGGGAGGCCCCAAGGCCTGACACTAGCACTAAGGCTATGGAGGACTCACAAAAAGGGACCTAAAATGACTGCCCTCCGAAAGACCCAACAGGCAGCTGAAAGAGTCAGATGCAGATATTTGCACCCAACCAATGGACAGAAGCTGCTGAGCCCTGTGGTTGAATTAGGAAAAGGCTGGAAGAAGCTGAGGAGATGGGCATCCTTGTAGGAGGACTAGCAGTCTGAATTTACCTGGTCCCCTGAGATCTCTCAGAGGGTAGACTACCAACCAGACAGCACACACCAGATGATATAAGGCCTCCAACACATACACAGCAGAGGACTGCTGGGTCTGGGTTCAGTCAGAGAAGATGCACTTAACCCTCAAGAGATTGGAGGCATCAAAGAGTTTAGAGGTCTGATGGGGTGGGGATTGGGACATCCTCATGGAGACAGGGGGTGGGATGGAGATCGGTTGGGAGTAGACTGGGAGGGGAATAAAATCTGGAGTGAAAAAAAGATTAAATAAAAATAAATAATAAATAAATAAAATATTTCCTATTGTTACTTTTAGCTCACTGCCTTTTAGGTCATATCAAATCAGAAAGTATCAAACACTCAAAGAAAGACAAATCTGTGATAGGCTTTATAGCTCAGTGGTGAGCCCTTTCCTAGCATGTATAGGCCCTAAGTTCAATTACTAGCACCACAGAAGGAAGGATAGAAGGGAGGGAGGGAGGGAGATAGGGAGAGAGGAAGAAAGATAGGGAGGGAGGGAAGGAGAAAGGGGAGGAAGGAGAGAGGGAGGAAAAAACAAGCCTTAAACAATCTATTAATGTAATTCACTAAATAAAAATCCATTAGGTCAACCAGTTATTTGGACTCAATCATGTACTGGTCTAGAAATCAATCCAATATTGGAAATGACAGTCTTCATTTGGAAGGCTGGATCTGGACATTTTCAGAGACATATTTGGAAGTTAACTGCAGTTCTCTATGATGTTATGTTAGCAAGAGATAAAGTTGGAAACTGACAAATGGTTGGTAAATTGAACATTTACAAGGGACTAGGATGGCTGTGAGTTAGCCCAATGACGGGATTATTGTAGGTCCACTTCCCAGGGGCCCACCCAATGCAGCCGAAAAGGAGTGCGTGGTGCTGGGAGTGGGTGCAGCCTACATGGCCTAAGACAGGGCTCTCACTCTCCTTTCACCCACATCGGAGTCCCTTGACGTTGCCCATCGTCGACAGCCTAAAACCTTCGACCATCGATGTGACTCGTCTCACATCAGTGTTTTGGGGTTGTGAACTTGTCTAAGACCCCCCATAATTAGACATCCAAATTCAAAATTCACATAGTTGGGATTGATCATAAGATGCCTTCTCTAACTAAACAGAGAAGGGGGAGATGCCAGAAGCCAGGACCCTCGCCCTGACCCTCACCCCCTACCTTTCCCCACCTGCACAATGTCCTCTGAAGCTTGGCAACTGCAAGATCCTGCTTAGCAACTGCAGATAGACTCAAAGCAGTGTACCATATCATCTTAAGAATAGCAGGGAGACCATAACTTAAGCAGTGTACCATATCTTCTGAAGAACAGCAGGTAGATCATAATTCAAGGCAGTGTACCGTATAGACCATGACATGTTTCAAGGCACAGGCCAAGAAGATTTTGTACTTTTCCACCACCTGGCCCCTCTTACCCCCTCCCCCTTGTAAAACATGCTATAAAAAGCATTTCATGTTCAAAAATAAATAAATTATTTATAAAAAAAAAGAGATAAAGTTGGGACAGGATCTGGATTTCAAACAAGTATTAGTGCATGTGTTAAGGCTCTTTTAATTGTCAAGTTAAAATTACTTTTGTCTCTTCTACGGTATTTGTTGTAAGTTGCATTGACTGTATACTTTCTAATAGTTAGTGTGTTGAAACCTGGCACGTCTGTTACGGGGGTCTGTCAACCAGCTTTTGTCTTACTTCCCTGAGTATTAAAAAACCTTGATTTTCTGAAAAAAGCTTGCAAGTACTAGAAGAAGTGAGTTAGGCTTTAAGCAGAAGCAAGAGGGTACTGGGCTTGATTATTGCTGGTATAACAGCTTTAATTACATTAATTGATAGCACCACTGCTTCTGCAATTGCTTTGACACAAGAAGTTAAGACAGCTACTTTTGTTAATCAGTTAGCAAAAAAAAAAAAAGTTACTAATGTGTTGAGTATACAGGAGGATTTATATAGGTGTTTGGAACAACGGATTGATGCTTTATATTCTATTCAAATTATTGGAAGGAGGTTCAGGGTTTAAGAGTTAGGAGCCATCTCATGTGTCATGTCAAATACCATTGGAGTTGTGTTTCTTCTAAAATTTACAATGATAGTCATTATAATTAGGAAAAAGTTTAAAGACACTTGTAGGGTATTTGGCGTAATTCTAACACCTGTCTGGATATTTTAACTTTGCATGTTGAGCTTATGAATTTAAAGAATACTGCTCGGCTGAGTGTTGATGCGGCAAATACTGCTAATAAAATTATCCATAACTTGAGGTCAGTATTTCCATTTTGGTCAAACCTCAAGAATGGCATATATAGCTTGATCTTGCTAGCCCTTGTTGTCTTGGGAATACTTTTATTCATACCCATCGTATTAAAGCTTGTCTCTAACAACATCAACATGTTGGCAGCCAAAGTACATGACTTGAAACTGAAAATGGACCCCCAGAAAGAGCTATTAAATTAACAGGCTGGCAGGCCAGGATGGGTAAGATTCTGCACAAAGCCTTACCAACCTAAGACAGAAGTACATTGCTTTTGATATACATATTCCACAACGGGTAAGGAAAGCATTCTTGTCAGAACCACCTAAGACAGGCTCAGTCTGTTTTATTCAATAAAAAAGCCGGAGATGCTTTTGAGGCTGACTGCCAGGAATCTGAGATTGGCCAAGGAAAAGGAAATGGGCTGCTTGGAAGGAATCTGACATTGGCTAAGGACAAGGAAATGGACTGGAGGCAGGAATATGACATTAGGCTAGAACAAAGAAGTAATTTCAGGCAGGAATCTAAGTCTTAAGCTAGAACAAAGTAGGCAGCTTCAGGCATGAGAATGACTTTGAGCTATGACAGGGAAGTAGGCTCTGATATTTTGGTCATCCTGATAAGCCCTTAGAAACAGTGATCATGGGAGTGATCACAGGACTCTGTCTATTGTCCTGCTTGTTCTTTGACTATCTGGGTTTATTGTCTTGCTTGTTCCTTGTCTATTTGCATCTATTGTATTTCAAGTTCCTCAACATAGAACTGACCTTAATACTTGCATGTAATTTAAATGGGATAAAAGCAAAAAAGGAGGAGGAGGAGGAGGAATGGGATAGGAGGTTAATGGGGGTGGGGGTGGGGGAATGGGGAAAGGGGATAACATCTAAAATGTAAATAAATAAAATATTGAATAAAAATCCATTAGATCCTATTAATTACATAGGATAGATTAGACAGACGAAAGTAACACATGGAAGAGGAAGGGAAGTGAATATGGAAGTAAGGAGGAACAGAGGCAGGTAGGAAGGCAGTGAGAAGGGAGGATATAAGAAAGAGAAGCAGACTTACAGTGGAATGCTGTCTAAGATACGATGGACTCTGGAAATCACTTCATAGCCATAGTCAGAACTTATTGAGACAAAATCATCAAAATGGGTGTTAAACACATTTTTGTCCTATATCAGTGAATAGGTAAAATTTTGGTGAGAAATATGACATTGATGAGCCTTGACATATATTCCCACTTATGTCTTTGCTTTAGAGAGAAAAAAATTACAGTTTTACATTGAAGAAATTTGATGAACAATGTCTTAACCAATTGAAATTAATATAACAAAAAATAGCAAATTGATTTTTAAAAATCCTGATAAGACACAAAACCACTTATGTAAATCCTCCTGACAATAACATATATTCTGAATTTAATCATGATTAGTGTTAGCATTTTGTCTAAGCTATGCTCTACAGTTACCTGCCAACAGCCAAGTCTGCCTGACTCACAATAAAAGGGGCTACTTGCCCCTCCTTCCCCTCCTGCTCTTAGCTTCCTGCTCCAGCTCTGTCCTCTCGTCCCTTTCCCCTCCTCCACATTCTCATGGCTGATCTCTACTTCTCTTATTTCTCTACCCCTCTTCTCTCTCTCTCTCTCTCTCTCTCTCTCTCTCTCTCTCTCTCTCTCT
>NW_021604569.1:8538438-8556529 GCF_004785775.1 Grammomys surdaster
TCTCTCTCTCTCTCTCTCTCTCTCTCTCTCTCTCTCTCTCTCTCTCTCTCTCTGCCTTTCTCCACCTCTATTACCCTCTTAACTCCCCTCCCTATGCCCTGAATAAACTGTTCTATACCATTGTGTGGCTGGTCCCTCAAGGGGAAGGGATACCTCAGCATGGGCCCGCTGAGACACCCCCTTCCCCCATACCTGACTACACCTTCATAGAACATATCCCCCTTCTCTTTATTTTTTTTATAATCACATCATATGGTGTCATGAGTCAGATTTAGAAACTTGCAGGTTTGTATCTCCCCCTGCTATCACATGGAGATCCATGCTCACTAGCCTAAACTTCAGAGAACTGGTAAGCCCAGGGCCCATGGTCCCAGGGGAGAGTTCTTGAGCTCTGAATATCTCAGGTAAACTAACAGGCTGGTACATAGCATTAGTTTCCAAGTTGCCCCCCAACAAAACCTGAGCCTTGCTCCAGTCTCTAGGCTAATCCCCAACAAGACCAACATCTCCAGATTACAGCCTCAACAAGACCAGTGTCTCCAGGTTATTCCCCTAAAATACCTAAACCCCCAGGTTACAAGCCAATGCAGAGGGGAGCATAAATTAAGTTTATGATATGACTCCCAGCACCAGCCAATTATGTTAAATACCACAGTAGCCCTCCAATTAGATGCCTGTACACTTACCACCTGCTTGCTGCTTACTATAAAGCCTTGCCACGATAGATATTCAGGGCTCCCCCACCACCAAAGCCATCCTTCATGAAGGTGGTATGTTGTGGGCACCCAACTTAGCTCTCTGTCACTCTGTCTCTTTCTCTCACTCTGTGTGTGTCTGTGTGTGTGTGGTGTGTGTGTGTGTGTGTGTGTGTGTGTGTGTGTGTGTGTGTGTTCCTTCAGATCAAACCCCTCAGTCTCTTCCCTAGTGTTGCAACAGAGACCAGCTGCATCCTCCCTTCCCCATGCCCACATCTCCTGGGACTCCCCTAGACCATCCCCTCCCTCCTAACCTCCCTCCCTCCACTTGTTGCTGCATCCCAGTCTCCCACCCAGCAGGTACCTCCTGCTAAACTACAGGCCTGCAAAATTGCAGTAAATGTAATTTACCATAAAAACAAAGTGAAAGGAAAAAATAATGATCATCTCACTAGATGCAGAAAAGCCCTTTGATAAAATCCAACACTACCAAGGATAAAAATCCTATAGAGATTGGATATATAAGGGACATACCTAAATATAATAAAGGCAACTTAAGCAAGCTTATAGCCAACATCAATTAAATAGAAAGAAATTTAAAGCAATTCCATTGAAATCAGGAACAACAGGCTGTCCACTCCACATCTAATCAAATAGTACTTGAAGTCTTGGCTAGAGCAATAAGACAAATGAAGGTGATCAAGGGAATACCAGTGGAAAGGAAGAAGTCAGGTTATTTGCAGATAATATGATAGTATACATAAGTGACCCTAAAAATGCCATCAAGAACTTCCTACATCTGATTAAACACTTTCAGTGAAGTGGCTGTATGTAATAATGACTCAAAATTATCAGTAGCCCTCCTATATACAAATGACAAATGGACTGAGATAGAAATCAAGGAAACAACACCTTTCACAATAGCCTCAAATAACATAATATCTTGGGGTAACTCTAACCAAGTAGGGCTGGAGAAATGGCTCAGTAGTTAAGAGCACTGATTGCTCTTCCAGAGGTCCTGAGTTCAATTCCCAGCACCCACATGGTAGCTCACAACCATCTGTAATGGGATCTGATGCCCTCTTCTGGTGTGTCTGATCACAGCAACTGTGTACTCACATATATAAAATAAATAAATCTAAAACAAACAAACAAACAAAAACTTACAATGAAAGTAAGTGTTAGAACTGTATGCTAAAAACTTCAAATCTTTGAAGAAGTAAATTGAAGACAGAAAGATCTACCATGCTCATGAATCGGTAGTATTAACATAGTAAAAAACGGCCATTCTACCAAAAGAAACCTACAGATTCAATGCAATCTCCATTAAAATTCCAAGACAATTATTTACATACCTTTAATAGACAATTCTCAATTTCATTTTGAAAATCAAAAAACCCAGATAGCTAAAACAATCCTGAACAATAAAAGAACTGCTTAAGGTATTACCATCCCTGATTTCAGGTTGTATTACAGAGCAGTAGTAGTAATAATAATCATAGTATTGGCATAAAAGCAGACATGATCAATGAAATTGAATTGAAGACTCAGACATTAATCCTTTATGCCTTTTAATGTCTTTTTCTTCAGCCAGCCCACCACATTAACAGCCCACCACATTGGGAGCCAACGGTAACTTTTAATCGATTTATTTTTTTCTTTATATTCACTACTTTGTGTGTTCTCTGTAGGTTCTTCTCCTAGCTCTACAACATCTTCTCCAGCACAGTTCAGCTTCTCCTGGCTCAAACATTACCAACTGTCTCACATTGTTCTCTGACTTCTGTCTCCTGAAACCTCCTCTTCTCCCAGCCTCTGCTGGCTTTTGATATCCTCTCCTGTTCCCAGAATTCCAAGAGGCAACTGACACTGAAGGGTTCTTTAAAGGGTCAGGCACATAAAATAAATCCTACTACAACTGAAAAGCTTCTATAATGCAAAGGACACTGTCAATAAGACATAGCAGCAGCCTGCAGAATAGGAAAAACTTTTAGGAAGACTAAAACCTAAAATATATAAAGAACTCAAAAATCTAGATATAAATAAAACAAATAATCCAATTTTTAAAATGGGATACAGATCTAAACACAGAATTCTCAATAGAGGAAATTCAAATGGTTGAGAAATACTTCAAGAAATGTTCAATATCCATAGCCATCAGGAAAATACAAATCAAAACTACTTTAAGAACACATGTCAAGGAGCTGGAGAGATGGCTCAGTGGTTAAAAGCATTGACTGCTCTTCCAGAGATCCTGAGTTCAATTCCTCCCAACCACATGGTGGCTCACAATCATCTCTAATGGAATCAGATGCCTTCTTCTGGTATCCATGAAGATAGTATACTCACATACATAAAGTAAATAAATAAATAAATAAATAAATAAATATATTTTTAAAAAAGAACACCTGCCAGAATGGCTGAGATGAATAACATATCTGACAAAGATGTGGAGTAAGGGAAACACTCCTTCATTGTCAGTAAAAGGGCAAACTTATATAGCCACTATGGAAATCAATACAACAAGACCTCGGAAAGCTGGGAATTACCTACCTCAAGATCCAGCTATACTACTCTTGGTCATACACACAAAGGACACTTGCTCAAGCATGTTCATTGTGGCTTTATTCATAATAGCCAGAAACTGGAAACATCCTAGATGTCCTTTAACAGAAGAATGGGTAAACAAAAGGCAGTACATTTACACAACAGAATAATATTCAGTTGTTTTTTTAAATGGCATCATGGGGCTGGAGAGATGGCTCAGCCGTTAAAGGCTAGGCTCACAACCAAAAAATGGCATCATGAATTTGTAGGCAAATGCATGGAAGTAAAAAAAAATCACTTTGAGTAAGATAACTCAAACCCTGAAAGATAAATATGGTACATATGTAATTATAAGTGGATATTAGCAGTTAAGTAAATGATAACCAAGCTACAATTTGTAGATCAAGAGAGGTTAGGTAAAGAGGAGAGGAGATTTCTACAGGGGTCACATGCATCTCCCTGGAAGGGTTAAATAGATTTTTACAAACAGACTGGGGGAAGGTGGGGACGAGATGGGAGAGTCAGGTGAGGGGGTGGAGGAAGAGAGTATGGGAGAGACAGCTGGAACTGGGGGGTATCTGGGAGTGGTGTAGAAACCTAGTGCAGTGGAAACTTCCTGGAATCTATGCAGGTGATCCTAATGAGGACTCCTAGTAATGATGGACATGGAGTCTGAACAAGCCATTGCTTGTCACCAGGTAGGGCTTCCAGTGGCAAGACAGTAATTGAGTTGTTGACCAAAGGAGACCCATGGAAATCCCCCAAAATAACCCAATCTGATGCTAAGACAAAGAGTTGCTCTCTGCAACTGACAGCAGAACCCCACTGTTGAGGACCACATCCACACAACTCATTGAACATGGAGAGGTCAAGCTGGTGACTACAAGGAGTCCTCACCCTCCATTCTCATCTCTTTGATGTCTGAAAGTGCTCTGTTGGCTACCAAAAGAAAAGCGTGAACCAATGTCAAATTTGACCTAAGGCCCATTCCAGGAGAAGAAACTCATGCCTGACACTGGTTGGGTAGGCAAAACTAGACACTAGATAGCTCAGAGTCCTAGGGTAAAACCAAACACTACGGGGGGGGGGGGGGGCGGTGAAAACGGGGGAAAGGCTTCAATAAAATAACTCCTAATGATATTCTGCTGTACTCATAGATAAGTGCCATATCTAATCATCAATAGAGAGGCTTCCTCCAGCAGCAAAAAGGCGTTAAGAGTCAGAGGGGATGGAGGACACCAGAAGAACACAGCCTTCTAAATCAACTAAGCAAAGTGCATACAGCTCACAGAGGATGAAGCAGCAAACACAAGGCCTGCATGAGTCTGCGTCAGGTCCTCTGTAGATATCAAAGCTACTAGCTGAACATTTTTATGGGGCTCCTGACTACAAGAACGATTAGATCCCCGATTCTAATACCTGCTATTGGGGTTGTTTTCCTCCTCCTGGATTGCCATATGCAACTTTGATATGAAAGTTTTGCTACACATTATATTGTGTTTTGTGATGTTTGGTTGTTGTCTCTTAAAATCCTGCTCTTTTTTAATGAGAGATAGAGAAGAAGTGGATCCAGAGGGGAGGGCAAGTGAGGAAGAAGTAGGAGGAGTAAAGGGAGAGAAAACTATAATCAGGATATATTGTATGAGAAAATAATCTATTTTCAAAAATTAATTAAAGGACATCCTATTAAACTAGCCTAAATGTCAGTGTTCCTGTCTTGAAAAACAAAAGGGCTGTTATAAATTACAGGCAATTAAAGAGAACTTATATCTAAATTCAATGAATGATCCTACTTCCAGAGAAAATGTTAGAGTACATTATTGAAAAAAACTGTCAAAATGTGAACATGAAGGGCGTATATGATGGTTAATACTGACTGTCAACCTGACAGAACCTAAGATCACGTAGCAAACAAACACTGAGATCTCCTAGATTGGGTTGAGACACTAAGGGTACCATTCCATGAATTAACAGAAGAAAGCAAGATGGCACCAGCATCTATCGCTCTCTACCTCCTGAGGCTGTCATGTGACCAGCTGTCCTCTGCCTCTCCACTAGGTCTTTTCTGCTACCACAGCCTCCAGACTGTAGCCAAAACCAGTTCTCCCTCCCTCAAGCTGTTTCTTGTCAGATATTTTGTCATAGCAAGTAAAACAGAATTTCCTGAATGTTATAACTATCTGAAAATTATATGAAAGATTCCTTGTTATTAGAAAATACACAGTAAGTATGCACAAGGTGTGATATCTGTAAGTTTCATTCAAAAATGTATGGCATGTGGTAACAAGCTGTGTGTGTAAAAGTGAATGTGACAGGATTTGTTAACTATTAGTAAATCTGCTTAAGAGGGCCCTGAAAAGTGCTTATGACTAAATTTCAGTAAATTCTATATACTTTCAAGATAAAGGAGAAAGCTGAACATATAAAAAGAGAGTATTTCTGTTCATCAAAAAGGAAGAAATAAAGAGGCCATAACCATACAACTGTATTGCACAAGGAAGGCTTCAGAACACAGACGGAAAGCAGGAGCAGCCCAGCAATCTGAGCTAGAAGACAGAACCCCAAGGCTGGGAGGACAAGTTAGTTATCTCTGGAGTAGACAGTGAGAGAACAAGCTATGAATTCCTGGGGGCTCCCCTTAGGGATTCAGCTAAGTTTCTGACAGCATAGGACAATGAGGCCCAGGGGGAAAAATCGTACACTCACACATAAGATACACATAGATATACATAATTCAGAGTAAAATAAATCTTTAAAAGTACATACATGTTTTTTAAAATATTATCATATGCAGTGCACCTTAAAGAAACAGATGAACAGTATTTTAAAGATCCTAAAGTTACTCATAGTAACTTTTTCCTCTTCTGGTCTTCCTTATTAGTTTACAAAATGTATACAAAATCTGGAAGAAGACTAACTGCTACATCTTAGTCTACTATGTTGCTAAAACAAAATACCTGAGATTAGGCACTTTTTAAGGTTTTGTTGAGCGCATAGCTTTTGAGGCCAGAAGTTCAAGACTAGGTGACCATGTCTGGTGAGATCTTTATGATATACCCTAACAATAACAGCCACATGGCATGTGTAGAAGCAGTTCAGATCATAATTCCAAAAGACAATTCAAATGTCAAAGTCTCAACTGTTGAAATACCAAAGGGTCAAAATCTGTAAAGTCTAAGCTCCCTAAATCACAATCTGAACAAATTAAACTCCAAATTATTGAAATCATGGAAATCATGAAACCCACAATTTCTACTGTGGTGGAGGGCTATACTTGGGGTTGTATATTTAAAGGTTAAGACTAACACCACAGCAATTTATCTGAACAATGTTTCCATTGTTAATAAAAGTCAGTTCAAACATCCCTAAAATGGCAGAAGGGGCTTAAATAACTAGTTTTGTACCTCTTTCCCACACTGAGATCAAGTTATTAAAATAAAAATAACTGAAGAAAATCTGAGAGCTATTAATTCATAAAAGCAGTTTACCAACATTGTAATGTGCAGACCTTTTATAATATCATGTTACAGTCTAAAATTCCTCATGATGTTTACAGATTATAATGATTTATATTTGTCTTTAATGACTAAGCTTACCTCTCTTCACTTTCCTCTAGATTGCAATTTCCATGAAAAATAATGAACTCTCTGTTCTTTCTATATTTTATCCTTAATAATAATGCTTGACCCCTAAGTGGCTGGCCAATAAATTCGCTTTATAAATGAGTTGGAATCACTTTTTGAAACTATACTATATAGCACACTACTACTGTGCCAGTATTATATTCTACCATCTGCTATGCAATGTAATTAATCTTTGTGTAAATTCTAACAGTGTAGATACAAAATGGTTGGAAAAGCTTTTTATAAGAGTTCTAATTCATCTGTGGTGGTCTGGATAGGAATGGTTCCCATAGACTTATGTGTTAGGATGCTTGGTAATAGGCGGTAGCACTATCAGGAGGTGTGGCCTTGCTGGAGTGGGCAGAGCCTTGTTGGAGGAGGACATATGTCACAGTGGGGGCAGACTTTGAGTTTTCAGATGCTCACACTATGTCCAGTTTAGAACACAGTCTCTCCTTGCTGCCTCCAGATCAGTACTAGAACTCTCAGCTCTGTCATCCCCAGAACCTTATGCTGCCATGCTTCCCACCATGACAACAGACTGGACCTCTGAAACTGGAAAGCAGCCCCATTTAAATGTTGCCCTTTATAAGAGTTGCTGTGGTCATGATGTCTCTTCACAGCAACGAAATCTTAACTAAGACAACATCCAACACAGGTTTTACAAATTTGGTTCCATGAAAGACTTTGAGACTCATGTGTGTGTATGTATTCTGAGACATCCCAGATTAGTGAAGCAACATCTCCTTCATGTGTCTGCATTATAAGGATGACATTTGTCAAGGTATTGGGTCTTTAGTGGCTGTAGGCGCAACGGTGATATGTTCCGAGATATTTTTTTTTTCCGCTTTTCAAGACAGGGTTTCTCTGTATAGCCTTGGCTGTCCTGGAACTCACTCTGTAGACCAGGCTGGCCTCGAACTCAGAAATCCTCCTGCCTCTGCCTCCCAAGTGCTGGGATTAAAGGCGTGCGCCACCACTGCCCAGTTCCGAGGTTTTTTAAGTGAGAGAGAAGAGAGCTCTGTGTGCACAATGTATCAACACATACATGGGAGTCAGAGGATAACCTTTCAGAGTCAGTTCTCTCCTTCCAGAGTGATACACAGGATCAAACTCAGGTCATGAGGCCCATACAGAAAGTGTCTTTACCTGCTGAACCATCTCAATAGCCCCTGTTATGGTTTTTCTCAATGATTTTATCAAATGCCTTCATTTCAGATGACTGCATTATTAGTCTGGGTACCATTACCCACCACAGTGATGTGTATTTATACACTTTAGCTTTTGACCTATTTATGAATGTAACTTCTCTGCTTACCAGTGTCATATCCACTTGACTGATTTTAGGATACCTGGGAGTTTATGCTTGTGAAAATACGTGGGCTCCAATAGTAAAATGTGGCCTATGAAGGGTTTTGTTGTATTCTTATGTATCTCAAACAATTCTCCTAAAAATGTAAGTCTTAGAGTAACTTTTTTCAGAATTATACTCTGAGATTTTAGAATCTAAGGATTGTGATCTTTTAGGGCATCCAAGATGCTAGCATTTAAGATTGTTTCTTTGGGTGAACACATGCAATAGAAGCTAAACACACTGGTATGGTCTTGATGTACAACTCAACAATATTACAGTAACTAATCCAGTCTGAGAGGCCTCTTTCCTGAAAGATGAGCATTAATCTCTTCTGAAGGCAATGGCCTTACAGTATAAGTACCTTCCACAGGCTCCACCTCTTAAAGGAGTCAGCAGCACCTTGCTTATACTGGCAACCAGTCTCTAACACACCAGTCTGCAACAGTACAAACTATGTCCAAACCACAGCATTTATACAATTATTTTTATAGGAATAGGAACATACATAATGCAATTTTCATTAATTTTTAATATTTATCCATATGAATGTATATTCTGTAATCCATATATATATATATATATATATATATATATTTTTTTTTTTTTTTTTTTTTTTAGTTGAGACAGGGTATCACTATGTAGCCCTGGCTGGCATTCACCTCCTTCAGTCTCATGAATACTGAGATAAAAGCCAGTCTTATGTATTTGTTCTGAATATATGAATTATTTTCAGAGTTGTGCTTGTAAGTATCATCTACATCACTTGATTTAAATGGGTATCTATGGAAGGACAATTGCTCCATCTATCCAGACTTTATATCATCCTGTGTTATCATACCAATTGCAAACTAAGGCTTACAGAGACCAAGAAACATGTTCAGGGTCACATGGCTAAATAGAATAAAAACTAATTAATTTTCACTTCTTCCAATTAAATAAAAAAAAATCCCAAGATTAGCTGGCTAATATGCCCAGAAAAATGTAGTTATCAAAAAGAATCCTGTTGTTTTCTCCTGTTTCACCTAAATTTTTTTTAAAGGTGGGTAAAAAGCACTTGCCCCAAAGACTGACAGCTTAAGTTGAATCCCTGAGACCTCCATGGTGGAAGAAGGTAAAACTAACTCCCACAAATTGTCCTCTGACCCCCATGTGCATTCTGTGACACACCTGCACAAATGCATATGTCTGTGTGCATGCACATGCACAGTGCAATAAAAGAAAATGTGAACGCCCTAGTTACTAACTCTCCTCAGTTCTTCCTTTCGTCCACTCACAGAAACTTGATTTCATGAAGATCAAACGACTAAAATTTAATACTATTAAAATATCTTGTACTTGACCACATCTGAAAATACTAGTCAAAACTCATGCAGTTACAGTAAAGCTGAAAGGACACAGAAGATAGCACAGTCTACACAAGTAGGACATGCAAACGTAAGAGTGTAGGTGTGTGCATCAGGACATGCTGCTATGGGATGTATTTAAACTGTGTGTATATGAAATAGAAATAAAGTAGTTCTCAACCTGGTTCAATTTTAAGTTCAATTATAAGTTGGGTTTTGTGGGAGGTTGCCTTTACTAAGCTTAATTTGAGGTTTAACTATGCTTGAGACATACTGAAGGGAATGTGATCATTGTTTTTTAAATGCTACACATTCATTTTAGAAAGACTTCCTACTTTTAAAAATGTTCTTCATGTTATCTAGACCAAAGAATCCCCAAGATTAACCACGTTATTCTTATATTTAAAAACAGATATGTCTTTTCGTTTAGATAAGTCAGTATTTAGTCCTATACACTCACTTAAAAATATTTATAATAATCGGTTTCTGATTTATCTCACAAATGTTAACCTTTCTTTTAATGATTCTTTTTTTCTCATATTCTATATACTACCTAACAAAGCTATTATTAATTACATGGCTGTTGTACCAAAAAACAGATTTGTAAAAAATGCAGCTAATGAGGCCAACGGCAAAGGTTTCTTACCATTACTGTCCTAACTATCACTCAGCTACTTGCAGTAAGAGGAAATCAGATTGCAATAAAATAATTATATAAAAGCTTACCAGTTCCAGCTGAGTGTCTGACACCTGTAACCCTAGCACTCAAGAGGCTATGGGAAGAGGATTGCTGTGAGTTCAAGTCCATCCTGAACTATATAGTGAATTCTAATCCATCCTAGACTAGTTTTAGATCTTGTCTCAAACAACAAGAAAACAGAACAAAGTAAAGGCTTAAAAGTTTTATCTTGCATTAAAAAAAAACATTAAAATGTATGCCAATTTCACATATGCTACAAATAAAAATCAATATGAAGAGAAACAATTTTATACTATATAAGAAGATCTTGTAAGCCTCAGAATGCCTAGAGTAGGAAGAGTCAACATCGTCTATCAAAGATCTCAAAATTAGTGCTTCTTTAGTATTCCTACTAGAGATTGTACAATAGTATTCCAAATATTTTCAGCAATTAGAATTAAACATTCAAAAATGCCGATCTGGACAAATATATATATATATATATAAAGTATGCACTTCAGCTGCTCATGCCCTAACATGGAAACTATACAGAGGTCAGCACATCTCTTGCACAAAGATGCCACACAGATTTGTGAAACCTTTCATATTTCTACAGGGATAAAGAGTTAACTACATCTCCAAAGCTAACACAATGGCTTAATGTATATTGTTGGTTGCCTAACAAAAGAGAATGTTTACTTAGTATCCAGAAACCACCTTTGCATGAAAATTCACAATGAAACTGGGAAAACAGGCTGTGCTACTCCAAAAGACTGTTTTCCAAGAAGGAACAGCACACAAATAGCCTCAAACCTAGTATAACAGCAAACATGATTTACTCCACTTAGACCAACTATAATAGCAAATGTGCCAATTTACCCCAGTAGACTAAAATTCCTCCATTCCAACATATTATATTACCTAATAAGGCAATATAATCAGTGCTAATATAGTCCTTAATCCAGTTTACAAAAGACATCATGTCCCCATCAACCTGCCTTCAAAATAAGTATGTTTATGCTCATGGCTATCTACTTTGACAGAGAAACTTCTTTTTGCAGTGGTCAGTGGTAACTAGAGACTCACAACTTGTCATGGTATGGAAAATAATGTGTTTAATGACCAACCACAAAGGGAAATGATTGACCTCCCATCAAGGCTCAGAAGTAAGAATGGAAAGAATGTAACGGCTAAAGGATGGGTAGGGGATGTTGACTTTCAGGCATCACAAGGCTGCCCCATGCTGAACTCACATGAGCTATGATTGACAGGACCTGCAAAAGAGTAGGCCAGTACAGATCTTCGGTGAAATGAGCCTGACTCTCCCTGATCTAGATGCAGTGATGGTTGGTAGTGGAAGGGGAGACATTTTCTCCAGGAGTGTAGCCACTGTTAAGGTATCCAGTATCTGTAAATCAACCCATACCCAACTCCTCGTGTTTCTAAAAACAAAACAAAAGACAAGAAGCAGGGCTAGTGGGCAAAGGAAAGGAATTACTGCAAATGAAAGGTTCAAATTGCTTAAGACAGCACTGAAGTATTATTGCAATGTTTTCCCAACATTTCTAGACCATATTAATCAAAGGAACTCCAAATGAGAAAGAAACAATAAGATTTAAGGCAAATATTAGGCACCTTACAATACTGTAATACTGTCTGTAATTTACTGAATTATCTGACTATCTAAAGGTAATAAATCCTTTTCCAAATCTGAGTTTTCTTTTGTTTATTTCCAATTCCATCTCCGTCCACTCACAAATACTTCACAAATACACCAGCAGTCCAGTTCAGTAGTGTCAGGAGAACAAACATGAATCAGCAGGGGTTACACAGCCTAGCAGAGACAGCCAGGCTTCTGCCGAATCAGTGGAAGTGACCAGGACCAGCAGGGATGCCAGGAAAATTTCTCTGCCAATCAAAGCAAAGATCAGCAAAGACACAAGACCAAGAAGCATTGCAAAGCTAGCTATGCAAACCTCATCATTGTCCATTGAGTCCTATTTATACTCCTTCCAAACATCACGTGTCCTCCATGGGTCTTGCCTCACCACCTGTCATGCCTCAGCACGTGAGTCTGTCTTAGCAAAACACATGAGTCTGTAACAGCTGACATCACTCTGCTAATCATCGGAGTCAGTGAAAGCTTGCAAGAAGCCGCCAGACCACCACTAGAGGGGAGGGTTTGGTGCATTTCTCTCTATGGAGTCACTACAAATGGACCTCTGCTACACAGTGTAAAGCTAACCAATACATGTGTATCATTAACAAAGAATCCTTCATCATGCTTGCTTTAGCAAAACATCCTTTCACCTGTGTCTGCTTCAGGAAGACACTCTTTCATGTGTTTCCCCCAGCAAAACACCATCTGACACAACTGACTTTCCAAAGACACCACAAGTTTCCACTTCAAGACTCCTAAAGTCAATCTTGGGCCTCTACTCACACACACTTCATACACACGCATGAGAGTATCTCCAGACACACATGCACTCACACATATGAAAACATGCATACACACACACCACATACACGTGAGATGAAAAAGAAGAAATGGACTTAAGCCAAGAAAGAATCCAAAGTGAGGAACTGTGAGAAGAACTGGATGTTGGCTAGTAAGAAGCCTGGACTAAGGCAGGATAAGAAAGCTAAGGACATATTAAAATATACAGACACCTTAGTAGGCTCCTTTTTCCAACCTGCATTACTGGTACAATCCAAACCTGAACAGTCTTATAAATAAACACATCATGACTGGCTTCTTTCAGGATAGAAGACAATCGTTGAGGCAAAAATTGGGCTTCTTGGCTTTGCAAGGCCCATTCCTGGTCAGTCAGCACTTCAGAAGTCACAAATATCATAGGAAACCCAATAGTAGAAGAAATGGCTGGCTGAAGATGAGCTATCTCTGAGGATAAGCTTCTGCTCTGGGTGATGACTTTCTTCTACCAAATGCTGTGATAAAACACTAACTTGGAGGAGAAAATGGTTTACTTCAACACTTCCACATCTCAGTCTATCACTAATGGAACCCAAGGCAGAAACTGAAGCAAAGATCATAGGAAAATGCTGCTTACTGGTTTGTTCAGCGACCTTTCATATTTGATCTCCTGTCTTGATTCCTTCATATAAGCCAAAAAGACCCTTTCCTCCCCAAGTTACTGCGATAATAACCCTAAGACAGTCAGCAATAGTAGTGGCACATGCCTTTAATCCCAGCACTCAGGAAATTCTCTCCTTCCAAGTGACTCTAGTTTGTGATGAAAACTAACCAGCCTACCACTGCAGTATACATATGGGTCTGTGTCCTCACCACTGCTTCCAAGACAGAGCATATGTTAGTTACTCACAGATAGTTACTCACAGATCACCATGTTACCATTAGGAATTACAAAATCTTGTTTCATGCTACAGTGTTTCCTAAAAGGCAGTAACTAAAACTGTTATCCTAAGGTCCCGTGGCAGACTTATTAAAACATTTATTAAAAGACTTATTAAAATAGTCACCATTAAATCAGCTCCAGCCCTTCTCTCTTCACTTGGAAATCCTGTAATATCTCCCTCAGCCAACAAGTGAAACTAGGGGCAAGTCCTGCTATCTCTAGCTACAGTGTGATGTTTTCACACATGCATCTTCAGTAGGAAGTACTATAAAGTAACAGAACTAATGCCTATTAGAAAACCAAGAAGAAACAAAGTACAGAGACATTCCCTGGAATTTGAGAGTCTCTGACACAGAGGTAACATTTAGAAATAAGTGTGGACAGAGACACAGGAAGTATTCCAACGTAAAAGATCAGTGCTCAAGAACAAAAGAAAGGCATCAAATGAATAAAGGGATTTGAGGAGCCATTCAAGGAAGGTACAAACCTAAATTGAAACCTAAATGCTATTGGGCCCAGTAGTGACTAGTTTTATGTCAACCTGACACAAGCAAGCTACAATCATAAGTTAGGAGAAATCCTCAATTGAAAAAATGCTTCCACCATAAGATCAGGCTGTACACAAGCCCATATGTCATTTTTTTAAATTTCAGAATGATGGGGGGGGGTCCCAGCACATTATGGGTGGTGCCATCTCTGGGCTAATAGTCCTGAGTTCTATAGAAAAAAGACTTAGCAAGCCTTGAGGAATATGGTCTCTGCAACAGCTCATGCCCTCCAGGTCCCTCCCTATACTGAGTTCCTCGAATGATGAGCCAAAATGTGAAGTGTAGGCCAAATAAATCCTTTCTCCCTAACCTGCTTTTGGTCATGGTGTTTCATCTCAGAAATAGAAGCCCTAACTAAGATTGACTCTAAGGCATCATATTTCTTTTCCAAATACTAAATCTTCCAAAAACAAAACTGAAGCCATTCACCATCCATTTACTAGTGACAGATAATTCTGAAGTTAGACCAAGGGCATATTCATTGGTCTGTTCCAAAGCACCACATCTTTTCGAATGAATATGCGCACAACAAACAGAGAATACAGAATTTCCCTTAACAACTTTCATTTTAAATCAAAGTCTCTTGAGTTGTTTTAGCCGCTAACATTCCGCCTCAAACAATCAGTGTCTCCCAACCTCCCCTGGAAATAACGGGTTTGGCAAAACTTTATCAAGTTTTAAAGTTCATCCAGTTTCCAAAAAGAGAATGAGCAAACAGTGTCAATGCTTACAGTAGGCAAAGAAAGTTAGATTCGTGTACCACGAGCTAATGCAAGGAAAGGGTTCTCACTCCACAAACAAATCTTTCTGACTTTACTTTGGAAAAGTTGCACTGATTCAAACTGCAAGACACTCTTCCCTCCTGAAAACTGTGGCATTCACATGGCTCCTGACACTAACAGGGGACTCGGGAGGTCGCCCACACTCGCCGACTACGGATTCAGGATACGTGCAACGGTGCCGCGCCCTGTTCTGGCCCCGACGTGAAAAGAAAAACACTCGTGGCCGAGCTCACCAGCCTCTGACGTGGGGACGCAGTCCCACTCGATCTTGGTCCCGAGAGCGCTCAGGTGAGCCTGCCTTGTCGCCTAGCAACGGTGAAGCTGCCCGTTCTTCCGCACGCGTCAATTCCTCCCGCCTCTGAGTGAGTTTTTAAACGGTTTTGTTTCCGGGTCGAGCGGGCTTTATGCAACGGAAGGTTTCTTAAGCCTCCCTTGTTTAGTCTTGGGGTAGGATAGATTCTCGGTGGAGCGGCGGGTGCTGTCGCTCAGGGGTCGTTTCTCCTCCCTCGAGTTAACGCCTCCTCTCCCGCCAATAGCTGAGCGCCATCAGGCAGGAGCCTCATCCAAAGCACCAACCCTCTGCTCACAACCGCGCTCCAATCACAGAGGTTCAGCCCCGGGTACTACTTTGCAGTTCTCGAGGCGCGTAGGAAGAAAGGGCTTTGGGGTATTGTAGTTTAGCACTGTTAGGAATGCACGGAGATGGGTGCCAGAGATCACCGGAAGAACTACACCTCCCAGAAAGGGCCGGGGCTCCAGCCGAACCTTTGCTGGCCAGCCCCACGCTCTTTCTCAGAATCTGTTCCGCTGTAGAGGTGACCTGACTGCTTGAGAAGGCCTTTGCAGGTGCAGAGATCAACCTTGCAGTTTGCAATTATGGTGAGTGTGGGCTCCCGAAACCTGCAGCAGCTCCGGCCTCTCGGCCTCCTCCTGCTCTTGATGCGCTTTAGAAAAGCAATAATGCCAGGCGCTGTCCTTCGCGCGGTTTGCGAAAACGCGACACATCCTCGCGGCTGTCGCAGTAATCCAAAAATTGGAAAGGGGTTCGCTTCCATTGGAGATTCTTAAAAGGACTCTAGAGAACTCATTGTCCTTGGAGGGGCGGGTCTCAATCCTTGCGCATGACTAAGGGTCAAAATTTTCTACGAAGAACCTTAAAGGATTTGATGCGGGGGATGAGATTTGATGGGAGGGTAAGAATTGAATCCTAACTCTATTTTGCCTCTTAAGCTCTTGGAAAGACTAGGCCTCTGATGTTGAGGTAGTGTCCCAGGTTATGATCCCAGTTTTCAGGAGACATATTTCCACCATATTTAATTTAAAAGAAAACAAATGTTACTGAAAACCTATTCTTGGTCTCCGTTTGTAATGCCAGGACTCATTAGCATCGCTAGTCAAACAGTCCGGATATTCTTTCCTACCCTGTCATCAGTTCCAAAGACCTTCTTGCAGATGTAAGGCAACCATCTTGTTGAAGCTCTAGATCTATCTTGTCCCCAGCATGGGGCGGGGAGGGGGGGGTAGTAAAAGAGCTCTGACGTAGGACTAATCTGTGTGCTGTGTGAAGGTGACATTTGCCACCAGACTGGAAATTGCTACGTATTTTAGAATTTACATTTTAAAAATACTTGTTCTCCTTTAATCTCAAGATAGAGAGTGTGAGATGAATTGGAAATTTTTGGATGAATTGGAAATTTCACAGAACCCAAAAGACATGTTTTCAAACAAGGACAAAAACTTCCTCAACCTCTATAAGAGACCCTAAGGGGATAACTACTAATTTCCAGTCATCATTGCCTAGTTATTTTGGCACATAAGTAGTTGTTTAAATTATGGCTTAAGCAGTTTCTGCCTTAATAATTTTAGTTATAAAACGGTACTAGTTACCCAAGAACTTCAGACTAGATCTATATGAAAACCTTTTTTAAATCATCTTATCCAAAAGCCCACTTCAAATACTAAAATTTGGTTTGCTGAGACCCAGGAAACGAGTTTCTCAAGGTCACAAGGTTTGCACCCAGGGTCTCTTATCCCTCCCTTTTACCAGGATTGTGTTATGTGTTTGACAAGTCACTTCATAATCCCCATTAGGAGGTAAATCACAAAGTCAGCATGTGACATCTGATAGCTTTGTTCCTTGTCATTCAGAGTGTTGAAATTCTGAAGTTGAAAGGGCATTTAGGAATTGTTTCATCTAATCTTAAAACAGCCTGGCAAGGTTTCCCAAGGTCAGGGAGATCCAGGGCCTCTGGTTAGAGTGTTGAGTTTGTTATGCACTAGACAGAACTGGTCTACCCCTAGAGTCACATCTGGGCCAGAAGATATGAGCTGTTCCAGGTAGAAGAGTTCTGTGATGTTGCAGTCTCACATGATTCAGAACCATCTTGTCTGCTGGGAAAAGGATGTGAGCAAATTGCTGCTTTAGAAAAGAAGTGTCAGTTCCAGTCAGTGTGGTGGTACATATCTTAAATCCCAGCTCTTGGGATGCATTGACAGACAGCTCTATGATTGTATGAAACAAGCCTGGACTACATACCAAGTTTCAGGCCAACCAGAGCTGCATAGGGAGACCCTGCCTCATAAAGAAAGAACAAAAGCTGTCTTTTTTTTTTTTTTAAGCCAATTCAAAACCTTTTTAAAAGGAACTCTGCCATTGTCCATAGCGGAGTCAGCTAAGAACACCTAGAGGGATCTGAATGATACCTTGTGTCTTTTATATTGCAGGAATACGTGTAAATAGAAAGTAAAAAGAGAATGCTATTCTGAGGAATAACAGAGAGGAAACTTAAATTCAAGCCTTTCAACTAAACAGCACATTCTTAAGACAGCCTGTGTCTGCAGGAAGGTCATTAATGCCCTGCCAAGAGAGAAGTCATTCCTTTTTGGGTGTTGGCAACATGCCCAGATATCTGAGCAGAGAATAGTAACCTACACTGGCACTGTTACACTGTGAGAAGTCAGTGAGGCTCTCCTCTCCTCCTGCTTCTCAACTGCAGTATCTCAGGAAAGCAGGAAGAACCAAACTGTCGTCTCCTTTACCTACTTCATCATCAGACCTTCAAATACTAAAGTAACTCCTTAAGATGGAACTGGCCACCATGAGGAGAGCAACAATACCAACCAACCAGAGCTCCCAGGGT
>NW_021604569.1:8556629-8558676 GCF_004785775.1 Grammomys surdaster
TGAGGGTGGGGAGGTGGGAGTGGGGGGGTAGGTAGAGGCACATCCGTAGAGAAGCAGGAGGAGGGATGAAGGGATAGGGGGTTCCTGGGGGGGGGGGATAGGGTAAAGGGATAACATATGAAATGTAAATAAAACATCCAATTTTTTTTAAAAAAAGATGGAACTGGCCAGGCACAGAAGGAAACTGCTAGGATAAATTAACTTGATTCTCGGCCACAACCTCTTCACTACAGACTGTAATACTGGGAACACGTTTTTAATAAAAGGCTCTATGACATTGTCCTGACCATCAGCTAGACTTTCTGCAAGGTTGAACTTTAAGATGGGATTGACACTTTCCCCTCAGTTCTGACCCCAGCTTGCTTCACGTTGTTCAGGTTGAACTTGGGGGCTTTGGGCAGTGATGATCTTTTGTTGTTTTTGAGGCAGAGTCTCACAGTAGCCCACACTGGCCTCATGCTGAGGAATCCTGACCTTCCTGTTTACCTACCAG
Source organism: Grammomys surdaster (assembly GCF_004785775.1). Taxonomy (NCBI): domain Eukaryota; kingdom Metazoa; phylum Chordata; class Mammalia; order Rodentia; family Muridae; genus Grammomys; species Grammomys surdaster. The sequence continues at coordinate 8,557,123 of NW_021604569.1, forward strand.
CCCTAGGATTACCACCATATGTCACTATGCCTGGTGGCAGTATGCTTTTGTTTTTGTTTTGTCTTCTCATTACCCTTTTTCTTCACCCTTAAGTTATTCGTTCAGTAAATTTACATTGAAACCTGTATGAAGAGCACAAATTTCAGTCAAAGGAAAATTGCTCTGAAAACATTACACTCCAGCTTGAGTGACAGATGTGTAAATATGTAACTGCTGGTATTAAAGGTCTGTACCACCACTACCTGGCTAAACACCTTCACTTTTAAAAAGCACATTCAATTTGCTTCCAGTTGTGTACATTTCAGTCTTTATGGAAGCAGCTATTTCTTAAGCAAGTATTTGAGTTCCAGCTGTGCACCTCTTTTTATCTATCTGATGGGATGTAACAGTGACTAGAATCTAGAAGATAGTGAAACAGGCAAAGCCCAGAGAAGAGGGGAACAGCCTCTCCCTTCTCACTTAACTTCAAAAGGAAAGCTGACAAAATGAAATACATATACAGGATTAAAGATTGATCTGTTCCTGATGATATCTCAGAACATATGTCTTATACAGCTATGTACAGCAGAAAATAACCATGTAGAATAGTGTGTTATATTCATACATATAGTTTATTTTGGACATAGATACATGTTTTATTATGTTCATATTAATATAGATTTTACTAAAGTTGGCTTATTTAGGTATTAAATTTGATGTATCTAGAGATAAAGAAAAACAGGAGAGAAATCCAGGAATCAAGAGGAATTTCTCCATAGAGTTCTGAGGTTTTAGCTTTTGGTTATATTTTTCTACTATCCTGGTTATGTTTTTGAGGAAGAAATCCAAGTAAAATCTGCTATGATCAGATTTTATAACAATACTTATTTAGTGAATTTTCTGTTTCAACCTCTGGGCACCGTGCTTCTGGATACTGTCAGTTCCAGGCTGTCTGTCTTTCCATCTCAGAGGAATGAGTCACTAGGAGAGGTGGTTATAAATAAAAAGAAATCAAATATTTCTACCTCAGTTCATTTACTGGACCATTTCTTCATGCAAAGAGGGACTGGGGTAGCCCCGAGTCCTGCCAGTTCTCAGCACTGTCAAAGAAGGGAACAATTTATCTTAGTTCTTTTTTTTTTTTTTTAATTCTCTGGGTTTAGTTTAATTTTTTTCCATTACTCAGTGCTCAGCTTGAATACAGTTGTTATTTTTATCTATGTATCTTATTTAATTTAGTCTCTTAGCCTGTACAGCTGCTTCTTTCTGTTATATAACTATTGTATTTTTTCCCCCTGTAGTTTCTCTTCCTTCTTAAAAAATAAATTTTCCCTAGGAATAAGACTGTCAGCTATTGCCATTGTGATTTAGTATGATATCCAATACTAAAATTTATTATATTTCAGAATTAATCATTTTCTCACTTTTTTTTCTCCTTAAAAAAACACCTAAAGACTTGGACAGCAAGGTGGCTCGGTGGGTAAAAGGAGCTTGCTGCCAAGTCTGACAGCGTGAATTCAATCCCTAAGACCCACAGAATGGAAGAAAAAACAACTCCCATACGTTGCAGCAAGC
>NW_021604569.1:8559076-8582312 GCF_004785775.1 Grammomys surdaster
AGTCAAAGGAAAATTGCTCTGAAAACATTACACTCCAGCTTGAGTGACAGATGTGTAAATATGTAACTGCTGGTATTAAAGGTCTGTACCACCACTACCTGGCTAAACACCTTCACTTTTAAAAAGCACATTCAATTTGCTTCCAGTTGTGTACATTTCAGTCTTTATGGAAGCAGCTATTTCTTAAGCAAGTATTTGAGTTCCAGCTGTGCACCTCTTTTTATCTATCTGGTGGGATGTAACAGTGACTAGAATCTAGAAGATAGTGAAACAGGCAAAGCCCAGAGAAGAGGGGAACAGCCTCTCCCTTCTCACTTAACTTCAAAAGGAAAGCTGACAAAATGAAATACATATACAGGATTAAAGATTGATCTGTTCCTGATGATATCTCAGAACATATGTCTTATACAGCTATGTACAGCAGAAAATAACCATGTAGAATAGTGTGTTATATTCATACATATAGTTTATTTTGGACATAGATACATGTTTTATTATGTTCATATTAATATAGATTTTACTAAAGTTGGCTTATTTAGGTATTAAATTTGATGTATCTAGAGATAAAGAAAAACAGGAGAGAAATCCAGGAATCAAGAGGAATTTCTCCATAGAGTTCTGAGGTTTTAGCTTTTGGTTATATTTTTCTACTATCCTGGTTATGTTTTTGAGGAAGAAATCCAAGTAAAATCTGCTATGATCAGATTTTATAACAATACTTATTTAGTGAATTTTCTGTTTCAACCTCTGGGCACCGTGCTTCTGGATACTGTCAGTTCCAGGCTGTCTGTCTTTCCATCTCAGAGGAATGAGTCACTAGGAGAGGTGGTTATAAATAAAAAGAAATCAAATATTTCTACCTCAGTTCATTTACTGGACCATTTCTTCACGCAAAGAGGGACTGGGGTAGCCCCGAGTCCTGCCAGTTCTCAGCACTGTCAAAGAAGGGAACAATTTATCTTAGTTCTTTTTTTTTTTTTTTAATTCTCTGGGTTTAGTTTAATTTTTTTCCATTACTCAGTGCTCAGCTTGAATACAGTTGTTATTTTTATCTATGTATCTTATTTAATTTAGTCTCTTAGCCTGTACAGCTGCTTCTTTCTGTTATATAACTATTGTATTTTTTCCCCCTGTAGTTTCTCTTCCTTCTTAAAAAATAAATTTTCCCTAGGAATAAGACTGTCAGCTATTGCCATTGTGATTTAGTATGATATCCAATACTAAAATTTATTATATTTCAGAATTAATCATTTTCTCACTTTTTTTTCTCCTTAAAAAAACACCTAAAGACTTGGACAGCAAGGTGGCTCGGTGGGTAAAAGGAGCTTGCTGCCAAGTCTGACAGCGTGAATTCAATCCCTAAGACCCACAGAATGGAAGAAAAAACAACTCCCATACGTTGCAGCAAGCCGTGTCACATGCCCCACACCATACACCTTAAATAAATACAATTTTAAAAATAAAGGCTTGAAGCTGGAGAGATGGCTCAGCGGTTAAGAGCACTGACTGCTCTTCCAGAGGACCTGAGTTCAATTCCTAGCAACCACATGGTGACTCATGACCATATAAAATGGGATCTGATGCTCTCTTCTGGTGTGTCTGAAGACAGCGACAGTGTACTCCCATACATAAGATAAATAAATAAATCTTTTTTAAAAATAAAGGCTTAACCCTGAGGATAGCAATGTACACCTTCAATGTAGGCACTCAGTGGGCAGAGGCAGGTGGATCTCTGAGTTTAAGTGCAGGATTGTTTTTGCTCTTGGGCAGTTAACTCAAAGCAGGTTTGTTTTATTCAACTTTTTTGGCTAACAGTAAAGGGAAAATGTTAGTCACTGCTACTCCTCTGCCTGGTGTTGGGGACTAGTGAGGAGGTGGGTCAGGGATTTGCATGATAGGGATCGCCAAGGCTCTTCCAGCCTACCAGCTTTATATCACCACATAAAATAGGTAAGACATTGTGGCCTACTTTTTTGACAAAATGTCCCCCAAAGATGGACATGGTTACATGCGTAAATCCAGTTCTGCACTTTTTAGTTCTGCTCCCGTTGAGTAAGAGTTAAAGAACGCTTCATAAGCATGCCGCCAAAGGACACATTTCATAAGTTGCTTAGTTCATTTGTACATGCTGTCTTTACTAAAAACAAGCCTGTTCATTTTCTGAGTGAGTCAAGAAGGGACTTTATGGTGTCATGTTCACTTTTAAAGCACGCATTGCCTTATTAAGGTAACACGTTAATAAACTGTGGGTCTTTTTCATTACAGTCTGAACCAATCAGAGTCCTTGTGACTGGAGCAGCCGGTCAGATTGCATATTCACTATTGTACAGTATTGGAAATGGATCTGTCTTTGGGAAAGACCAGGTAGGGGCATGTCTGTAAGTAAACCTTGGCACTATAGTAGAAAAATGTTCTTAATAAGGTTCTGTGTTTAGCTGCAATGGTGAAGGAATAGACAGCCCCAGAAATGTAATGAGTCCTTTGCTATAAGTTAGACACTAGTAAGATGGTTATAGGCTACCCTGTGAGCACTGAAAATCACCTGGAATCGGAGCTCTTCCACCTGGTGTATTTCTGTAGCTTAGTGTGACTGACCAGCAGGCAACATTCAATGTGTCACTCACTGCTGAGAGTAACTCCTGAGGAGGGGCCTGCAAGAAAGTTGTAGAATCTGTCCTTCCTTTCTAATCATCGTGTTTTGAGCCTAAATAATCAGATGTGAAATTTACACCTCAGGAAACAGGCACCCCTAATTCCAACAAGTCTGATACGTAAACTAAAATCCTTTCTTAAAGTCTTTTTAATTTTTTCTCTCGACCTACAGATAATTGAATTTTCCCTTCATGTCAGATATCATAGTTGTCTATAGTTAGCTATTTATAAAAAGAAATCATTTCTGCAGCTACTAAGCAAGCTATAGCATCTCCCTTCCATAATTACTGGGAACTAAATATATATAAACAAAAACAGGGTGGGACTTGGTGTGAGAGAGAATGCTGTAACTGCACCAACCTCCGCCGTAACCACACCGCCCGCTGTCCTTGCTCTTTGGCAGCCCATCATTCTTGTGCTGTTGGACATCACCCCCATGATGGGTGTTCTGGACGGTGTCCTGATGGAACTGCAAGACTGTGCCCTTCCCCTTCTGCAGGGTGAGTTGGAAAATCAAAGAAAACAGATGATATAGCACTTCGTATCTTAACCAAAGGTGGATTTTTTTTTTAAGATTTTTATTAAAGATATTGTCAGCTAGAAATTGTTTCACAAAAGTGTTTTGTTGTTGTTGTTTAAACTACATTACTTTTTAAAAACACAAATACCAAGAAAAAATAAGTATAAAAGCAAGAAGCAATCAGTGGCAAGTCAGGCTTGTTTTCCCTCATGACTACATATAATTTATAATACTCATTAAATATAATATGCTCAAGGATTTTATATCCAGGTTGTTTGCATTGTGCTGCTATTTGAAGTCTATTTAGAAGTAATAGTAACAGAAAATTTTCCATTCCAAAGGATGTTCTGCAGGCTGCGCGCTGCTCTGGGTGTTAGTTGGTTCCTTGTGTATTTCCCCTTTCATTTGCCAAGCACTGGTTTGAGATGGATAAAGTGTCCTTAAACTGCCCAGCTTAAGGGAAAACATGAACTCTGTGTCTAGTCAAGCAGTTCCTAGAAGAGTGATTCTCCAGATCATTTGTTGGGTGGCTCCAAACTTTAGAGTCTACGCACCTGTCTGTGCCAGCCTTTCTGTGGCTTCTTTTCCTTACAGCCCTTTCCAAGTCAGCCCCTCTGTTGCATTTTCTATTTACATTCATTTTTATGCTGAGTCCTTCTGTCACTAATGGCCCAATGGTCCCTCAGACTGCTATAAATGCGACAGGGAAGGGAAGGCTCGACAGGAAAGGAAGATAGATACTTTTTTTTTTCTTTCGTTCCTCCGTTTGGGGTCTCAGCAACCTGTCTGACATGAGTTTACTAGCCTAACACTTTACAGATGGAAATGCTGACTCTCAGCTATGGCCTTTATCATACACTCAAAGGAAAACAATTTGCATGTTCCTTGATCAAAAAACAAGTTATATGTTTATCAGATTGACACTGAATTCTAGTTGAACTCTGGACCAACCTCCCTATCTTATCATAGTGGCACTAATTTACTTATGCCTTAGTTTCTTCATCTGTGAAATATGAAGATTACATTTGATAGAATACAGTCCTTAGCATTATCCCTATTAGAATATGCCCTGGTAAACACTATTTTTTCAGTTTGTGATTGTATCTTAAACCTTGGAGTAATTACAATCTTAAGGTTAGGTGAGTCAGTTTTTCTTTTGAATTATTGGTGGTTTACTATATATGTAACCACATATATATATATTTTTTTGTGTATATATATATATATATATATATACACAAAATAATTACTGACTTTCTGCTATGTTCTTAGGGGTCATTAGGCAAGTGTATTATCTTTTTTTTTTAGGCCTCTGAAAAGTGCATTAATGTAAACTATGAAAGTAAACTTTTAGCAGTTCGAAAGAATAAGGAGATTCAGTATGAAAGGGGAAACTTCAACTTGGGCATTTAAGTAGCTCTATGTGTTGTTTGCCATGTCCACAGATGTCATTGCAACAGACAAAGAAGAGATTGCCTTCAAAGACCTGGATGTGGCTGTCCTTGTGGGCTCCATGCCAAGAAGAGAAGGCATGGAGAGGAAGGACCTACTGAAAGCCAATGTGAAAATCTTCAAATCCCAGGGTGCAGCCTTGGAGAAATACGCCAAGAAATCAGTTAAGGTAACTCATAGCATATTTTATGAGGTTGGTTTCTTACTTGTATTTCAAACTTCTGCTTTTGATGTTTAAACACCAGAACTGCTTGTATTAGTTTCTGGTTCTATACAAAGGTCAGCGAGCACGGACAGACATGGAGGGAAGAAGACACCGTTCTTGTGCTGCTTGCTCTGGGTACTTGTGGAGACCTTCAGAGTCATCTGTGTTCTGGAAGGTGGCTGCTGAGTGCTTGTTGTCAGTCACTGCAGATGCACCTCTGCGTGTTCATGGAATTGTTACAGCCGTCTCATGACTTCCTCTTCTGTTTCTGTAGCTATTTATATTCATTCCAAGTTTGTCGCAATGTCCCAAAGCCATTCTTCACAAGTGACCTGTTTATAATACTTCATTGTTGCCTATATTTTTGCTTACTATAGATTTCATTTTGAATAGTTTTCTCTGTAATCATTAACAAGGAACAAGAATGAATAGGAACACACAGGTCTCTTGGTAAAAGATTACAGAGGTACTCAGACGTAAAATTCAGACTGCCTGGTCTTGTGGTTCTATTTACTTGGTAATTCTACCTCTGCAAAAAAGGGGTGGAGGGGGAGGCTTTTGCTGAGGAAAATACTCACAGACTGGGATACTCAGAGGCAAAAAAAGATGTATGTATATATGTTTGATTGACTAGATGTAGAGGAGTTGTGAAGATAATCTGTATTTTACCAAATAGCCTAGGTAATTCTTAGGATTCAGTTTTAGAAACACTTAATTCACAAAAACAAGTTGGTTTCCTAAAACAGGAAACTTTTATCAATGACTTAACTCCAAGATGAAGCTTTAGATTTCTTGCTTGTGTGCATGCATGTGTGTGTGTGTCACAAATAGATGATCTGTCCCCATAGTAAAATATAAAGACGTGTCCCCCTTAGGTCCTAGATATTGCCAGCTGGAAACTGACTTGTATCATAGGAACCTGATACAGAGGCCCTGTGAGGAGTGTTTTAGTCCAGTTGTATGACCGGTGTCAATGTGTGCTCTGTGCCTCCCACCCACCTAGGTCATTGTTGTGGGAAACCCAGCCAATACAAACTGCCTGACAGCCTCCAAGTCGGCGCCGTCCATCCCCAAGGAGAACTTCAGTTGCCTGACTCGCTTGGACCACAACCGAGCGAAGTCTCAAGTAAGATAAACGACTTTTAAATTTTAAAAATTTCAGCTTTGAAACTTTTTTCTTTTACTTTTAAAATAATTAAATTTTGGTTTGTGCATTTGTTGGTTTTGTTGAAACCAACAAAAAAGGGGGGGAGGGGATCTTAACTTTTTTAGGAGTTAAGGAGCTGGCCTTCCTCCTTAGTTTTATCTTCAACTAACCAATTGTGAAACAATTGTAATATATATATCCAATTATAACTCAGTACAGTTGCCAATGTTGTCTTGCTTTAGTAGTTAAAAGTTAGTTACAAATGAAATAACACACGACATATAATCTAGCTTAATCACATCATAGGTTGTAGAACAAAAACAAAAGACTTGAGTGGTGTATGTTTATACTTCATTTTTCTCTGCAGCAAATTTTGTTTTTAATGTTCAGTTTTAATCTTTTAAAATGTTTTGTGTAATTATTAAAGTCATATAAATCCTTATTTCTTGGAGGCTTAGATTTAGATGTCAAAGGACCCAGTGGCTCAGAGATTAGCAGTAGCTTTTCACGCTGTTGGGAGCCAAGCTACTCATCCAGGCTAGCTTCTGTAGCTCTCTGTCCTTAAGTCAGATGAAGTCGGCGTTCTGGAGGACAGCGCTCTTCCCTTCTCTCTAGCACTGTTTTGTCCACTCTGCTTCAGCCACAGGTCATTGCTTCTGTATAGTTCTGTGGACTTGTACTATTTATCATGTGAGCTTTACGAAAACAATTCCTTAAGCAGAAAAAGATATGTGTTTAAAGTTTAAAAAAAAAAAAAAAACACTGCCTTACACTGAGAGTTGATTCTTTCAGTTCTGGAATATCCAATAAGAGAGAAAATAATTTACGTCTGTTAAGTTTCCCTCAAATTTGGTGCTTTATATGGGTTTTAATTCTCATGGTGACTGGATGAGGTATTTATTGTGCTTGTTTTACAGATAAGAAACATGAGACTTTAAGTGATCAGGGAACCTGCCTAAAGTCATAAAGTACTAATGCTGGAACCTACTAGATTCACAGAATATAAACTAAACCCTTCTGTGTGTCCTATACAGTAGTAGCAAGTAAGCTAAATACATTTTACTAGCTCTTAGCATGGTGCTATTACATAATAAAACATAGGAAAGATTCGCTGCTATTATCACTGTTTTTATTATTAAGAGAGATATAGCCTAAAGTTGAAAGAGCCATACTGTAAATATCTTCTTCAACACTCCAGTTAACTTACACAGTTATTAGATAATCTGTGAGATGCTTTGGGCTACAGGTAGTAGTAGTCACATGGTGGCTGGAAAGGGAGGGATTTGACTGGGAGCCAGGCTAGGCCTGAGGGCAGTGTAGGCGCAGAGAACTTGACTGCAGTTGTGGGTGTGGGCTGATGAGATGACACTGGCAAACTGCTCCATGATCTTCTTGAAGCCTTGGTAGCAGTAGCAGTTGGACAGTTCTGCTTCCCAAATCTCACAAAGTGGCACTTTGTCCTAATGCTTGAAATTGAAAGTTGTTTCCCTTGTGGGGGCAAAAGTCATGAATGAACCAAGAGCGAAGTTTTCCTGGTGCACAGTCTGTTCCTCACAGGCTTGGCTAGGCAGTCTCAGTATTTCAGTATGTCAATCTGGCAGAGTAAGAGCTGTCAAGAGTTTTTGAAGAAGCAGTTCTTCCTCTTATAGAAGTTGTTACCCAAATGAGAAGTAATTAAACCCAAAATAAAATTTTCTTACAGGAATCATGACAAGTCCTCCATGATTTGTTCAAAAATTTAAAAACTTTAGTTACCAGTGACTGCTTTATCACCTACTGAACTCTGTATGTGAAACCCAATGCTAGATGTATGCATGCATAAGATATATGTACATACAAGATGGTCTGACAGAGCTACTGCTGGTAGGGAGGGGAAATTAGGGCTGGAGAATTAGTCAAAAATTTAATAGATCTGTTTGACAAACTTGAAAGTTTGCCTAAGGAAGCAAGAAATGTTACCCTTTATATGTATTAACTTCACCCTGATTCTGACATGACTTACAATCAGAAGCAGCATCTGCTAGGCACAGAATACCTGTGCTTTGTTAGCGCAAGAGATCAAAGGAATAAGAGACCATAGGTGACATAAACAAAGGAGAGGAAGCTAAGGAGCCTGCAGTGAGCAGACCTAGAGACCTAGGCAGTCATCTTCACTATTTTTGAGGAGTTAAAGCTGATATTCAAGAGGTCAAGAGTTCTTAAGTCCTTACTACACTCTGGTTTTTACCCAAAGTATAAATATTAGTATAAATATTCATAAATGTTAAATATCTTGTTATGAAAGACTATGTGAGCAGATTTTGTATAGCCATAGGCTAATGCAAGTGTTCTGAGTGTGTTTAAAGCATGCTGAGTTCATTATGATCTGTGTCTTAAATACATTTCAGCTTAAAATATTTTCAGTTTCTGCTAAGTTTATCAAAATGACCATTCTGTCATAAGTTACATCACAAGACTTCTTATTTTAGTCCACAAATCTATAAAATAGGGGCAGCAACAGTTTGATAATGTGAGTCTCTCCTAATAACAACATCTCTAATTATAATTGAAAATTAATTTGTGTATTGCACATAACAAAAATAACACCAGATTAGGATAAATATACCTAAAGTATCTGACCACAATGATAAGGTGGCATCCCATGTGAGAGGAACAAAACAAGGCTCATATATATGTATTAGAAATCTGTTCACCTACTGGTTACCGTTTTACACTGGTAAACTGACTGTGCTAATAATCTAACCATAAATTATAGGATGTTCTTAGATACTCTACACTGCAAGGTTTCAAGTTCATAGTTGTTGACACCATTAAGTGTTTTAGGATATTGCTGAACAATAGAATTTGCTCCTTTCAAGTCCATGTAGCTTGTATTTGCTTAATGTTTCAGAAGCTCTTTACCTTTACTTAAGGGCGTCTTTCAAACAAGTCACAATCTGGAATAAAAATCAGTTGCCTCACTGATGTGTTTGTTTTAAATTGAACTAGATTGCTCTTAAACTCGGTGTAACCTCTGATGATGTAAAGAATGTCATTATCTGGGGAAATCATTCATCAACCCAGTATCCAGATGTCAATCATGCCAAGGTGAAATTGCAAGGAAAGGAAGTCGGTGTGTATGAAGCCCTAAAAGACGACAGCTGGCTGAAGGGAGAGTTCATCACGGTAAGAAGATTGTGAGCCCTCTGAGCAGTCAGCCAGAGACCAGCACAGCACACTGCTGAGCTGAATGTCTGCCAGGACAGCTGCTGCTTCACTATAATATATTCTTTTGGAGTGTGCAAAAAGATGGTTATCGTTGTCTGATGCGACCTGATTTATGACAGTTGAGATTCTCCAAGTCAGAAAAACAGACCCGTCCACTTCTGTTTATACCAAAATCTGCTTCTCTGTATTTAGTGTCACATGTTCTATAGGAATTTCTACCTTTACAAAATGGTGCTTCTAACTGAAGTAGGATAGTAAGATTAACGTTGGAGGGAACTCTTTAAGCCATGCTTGCAGTGGTCTTTCCCCGCAGGGTAAATGTAGAACTGATGAGGATTGTGCTGGCATGCTCAGGTAACACTGTCTCTCTGTGCCCCACCCAGACTGTGCAACAGCGTGGTGCTGCCGTCATCAAAGCTCGGAAGCTGTCCAGTGCAATGTCTGCTGCAAAAGCCATCTCAGACCACATCAGAGACATCTGGTTTGGAACCCCAGAGGTGAGGGTTCTCATTTATACAGCCATTCTTCCAGTTTTGTCTTTGGATGCTAGAATGTAAAAAGAGCAGTTAGGCCAGTTGGGTTCATTTCCTAGTCCACATGCCTGCTAGCCAAGAAGCCCCCAAATGTTGCTTAACCTTTCTAAGCTGTGCTGTCAACTGTTCCATGATATTTATCACACAGGATTTTAGGAGTTAAATGTAGTTATATATGATAAGCCATTCTTTTTTAAACCTGTATTGAGCCATTGTATTCTCAACTATGAAGCAAGGACGGTGTTGGGGCCACAGAGATGGCTCAGCAGTTAAGATTGGTTGCTTCTCTTGCAGAAGAGCCAAGTTCGTTCTAAGCATCCATGTCAAGCAGCTCACAACCACCTATAACTACAGAGCTAAGAGACCTGTACACACATGTGCATGCACAGATAGATATAAACACAAAAATTAAAAAATTGTTTAATCTTTTAAAAAAATGAATGTGAAGCTGTGACCTCCTTTACATATGACCTGATGTGTACACTGATGAGGTGATGTCTGTGAACCAGTGTGGTCACTGGCCCCTCACACACACAGTCGGTATGCAGGGAGTCAAGGGAGTCGTGTTTCCATTGTAGTAGGTTGTTAGTTGGTTGTGTAAACCAATCCCTGTAAGCTACGATAATGTAAACTTTTTCAGGGAGAGTTCGTTTCGATGGGCGTTATCTCTGATGGCAACTCCTATGGTGTCCCCGATGACCTGCTCTACTCGTTCCCTGTCGTGATCAAGGTGGGGTGACATGGAAGAGGAATGCACACACACATGTGTGGATATGTATAGCATATATGCATAGATATTCCTTCCTAATGCCAAGTCTTTAATTCAGTACTAAAACTGATCTGAAAGCACTATTTAACTCTTACTACTAGATACTTTGTTATTACAGTAACTGTATTGTACCCATAAATAGAATTTTATTTTCTCACAAACCCATAGTACTCGGCATTATTCTTTGTTATAACCATGGTTAATTTATAACTTTCTATGGATTTCTTTGAAAACTCAGTGCATTTCAGACTCGAGTGTCATGATTCTCATCACTTTGGGACTGACCTGAGGGAATGAAGAAGTCGTAGGCATGTTCAGAAAGCTGGGACAGGGTGGGACAGGCGCTCTGATAAAGTTGTACCAGCAGTATCCTAGAAACTCCGAGCTGAACAGGAGGCAGATGACTAACGTAGTCTCTGAAGGGGCAGTCATGCAAGAGGAGAAGCTGTGAGTGATCTGGCTGACACTATCTGCACTGTCAGTATCACTACCAGGACTAAGGAAGCTTTGCCATCCCCATGTGTCCGTGACATGGGGGTCTCATGTTATACATATTTGTTCATACAGGGCATACTTGCTCCCCACATTGAAGTACTTCTAGTTTGTATATTAATAATTTGAGTCCTAGGCCTCTGGAAGAGCTCTTCCCTAATATGCAAGAGACCCTGGCTGGGTTTCATCCTGAGTATGATTTTAAAAAGTGGACTCCAGTTTAGAGTCAGGCTTTAAAACAGGTGTGCTTTGAGTTACCATTTTAAGCTAGGCTGTCCCCTGCTGAAATGTCACTGTCACTTCAGCTGAAGCTCTTGCCATTGTTCTCTGACAGAATAAGACCTGGAAGTTTGTTGAAGGCCTCCCCATCAATGACTTCTCCCGTGAGAAGATGGACCTGACTGCAAAGGAGCTGACCGAGGAAAAGGAAACAGCTTTTGAGTTTCTCTCCTCTGCATGACTAGACAGTGGTGTTGACGTCAGCAGACATCTCAAGGCTGAGGAATCAAAATGTCGTCTTTGAGCCTAGTACCAAACAGTAATAATGCTACATTCAAATTGTGAACAGCTAAATATTTTAAATAGTATGTGCTTTGTGATTTGTGAAAGTCTATCATGTTGTTAGTGCTGCAATCTAAATAAAAGTATATTCAAGTTAAAGTCTCAGCCCCTATTTCTAGCTTATATTTAGTATCTTCAGAAAAATCAGTTTGCCCAATAGATTATAATTTTACTTTTTTTAATTGAGTACAAGAAGTAAAGATTATGAAGTAAAGCATTAGTCTCTAACCTAGACAAGGAAGCCCAATCAGTCTATTTCAGAGGGATCCCATTACTCAAATGAGTTATTTGTATTTTAAATCCTTAAAGTTTGGTTCATGTTTTGCTCATAATTTGATTTTAAAATTAGCTGTAAGAAGGTTGCAGATAATCTGTCTTCCTTATATTCTATAGCAGAATAATAGAATCATTAATATTTGATAGCTAATAATACCACACTATTAATGTGAGCTAAGATTATTAGAAACATAATACTGTTTTTGAGGCAGTCTGTTTTCCATGAGAACACATGCATTGTCTTTTCGTCTTTGTGCTTTTAGTGCATTACTCAATGCAATAAATAGTACCATAATCTCAAGGCTTGTTGTAATACCCTTTGTGGATATTCAAATACTTGTTGGTTAGATTTGCTATTTACCTGTATTGGTAAATATTATCTATATTGGAGCTCGCACAGTGTTTGCCTATACCTCACAAAGCCCTGTGTTCAATTCTCAACACCACCCAGAACTAAGCATAGTGGTGCATGCCTGTAGTCCCAGCACACAGGAGGGTCAAAAGCCAGAGTTATTCCAGGCTACATAGTCCATGGCCAGTATGGGATGTGTGAAACCTTGTCTTCAAAAATTGTTTTTCTTAATAATGAAATGACCTATTTTGCCAGCTCTCATAGGATCTGGAAAAGAAAAAAGCAAGGGTTTAAAACTACTGTTAGAAGAAATAAAAGACTACTTTTAGAACTTCTATTAGAAGCATAAAACCAAAATTGTATATGAGTTAATAAAATTTTGCATGAATTATGAATGTGTGCCAGATAAGTTATTCTCAATCCACAGCACATCCTTCCTTGCTCCTGTAACAGGAACTCAGACTCTGCATGCCATATTTCTTTCATATTTCATTTCCCAGCTGTCTTTGTTTTGAAAACACAAAGTGTCACTAGAGGTGTGGGAAGTGCAGTGTCAGAAACAGATGAACACTGTTGGTCTTTCCTTGGGGTCACATTTATTGAAGAATAATAAATTGAGAAAGCATGGCAGTTTCATTGACAGCAATTTGCACAAATACCCCAGCTATCCTGGATCCATTACCCTTTGAAAACAGAGATCGTTCTCAGAAATCAAATGTAAAAGACTGAAGAAATCATCCCACCCTTACCTCAAACTGTCTGTGGTAGCGTTAAGGAAGCCGTCTATGCTGCAGATAACAGCTCTATACTTGGTTTCCCCATTCTTTTTGTCATGTTTGCTATCCGAAACTAAATCACATGGTATAAAACTCCCAGCTCTGAAAATTTACAGAAGCCAGGTTTGTTCATGGGATTTCTCTGAAGACTGACTCCCCCACATCACTTGGCATTTCTTTCATGGCTATCTATCTCTGCCTTCCTATGCTGACTCTTGGTGAATGAAGTGCCTCTCCAGGTTTTAAAGCGTAGCCTTTCTCTTTAAGGCTCGGTCGCTGGTTTTGACACATTGTTTCTTTTTGATTGCTTTCCCAGCTGAAGGTCAGATCATGGTCTTAAAGTCTTGTCTTCTAAAAAAAAAAAAAAAAAAACTCACTTCTGAAGGGTAATTATGAATCTTCCCCATTCAGAAACAAGCCAATGCTATTTATTTTATTGAACATTCTCACATCATACATTAACTATTACGCAGTAAATATATCTCTATATTGAACAGAGATATTGCAGAATGGCTTTAAATAAAGGCAAAGAAGGTCCAAAAAGCCAAAGTTAAGACAATGAAGAAAGTGGAGCATGAAAAAAGCTACAGCAGCAGCAGCGAGTCAGGCCACAGGAGAGCACAGGTTTGAAAGCAAAGCTGAGTCCAGCTGCAAAGGCAAAAGAACAGGAGTGGGTCCAGATGAAGGGACGGGCAGACAGACGGACACCAGGTCCAGATAAGCAAACAGGACAGCAGTCAGCAATTTAGCACACTGTTTCAACAGCAGGGATGGAGACAACCTGAAGCCCCCAGAACAGTTCTCTGCCTATCTGTCAAGTGACAGAACAGAGCTATCACCACAGTGATATAGGTGTTTGGCTCTTTATGAGGCTCAGGTGAGAGTTGCTCCATTTCCTTAGTCTGGCATGGTTAATAAAGTTCTTGGTCACGGATTCCTGGTAACAGTTTTAACACCCCCATGTGCCCTCAGAAGCCTCCATTCACTCCAATAAATGCATAGGCTGAACTCCTTTCCCAGGAATGGCATTCATCAGTCTGCCATGTGTGTGGTTCAGGATAGTTGATGGCCGTTCATGTGTCCACCCAACTGCAGTTATCTTCCATCTTCAAAATGGTGTCAAAAGCACTTGTAAAATGGAGTCTCCTGGGGCAATGCATGGCTTGAAAAATCACTGCTTTTAACAATCTGGAGTGACTGAGACTAGGGCACAGCCTGATCTCAACAACAGATTATTTAGGGGCTGGAGAAATGGCTCAGTGGTTAAGAGCATTTGTTCTAGCAGAGGACCTGGGTTCAATTCCCAGCACCCATAAAGGTGGTTCACGACTATTCATAACCCTGGTTCCAAGGGATCTAACAGTGCACATGATACACATACATACATGCAAGCAGGCAAAAAAGTCATATATATATAAGGCAAATAAACTTAAAAAGATTATTTATACACAGTTTCTATATTACATGGTTTCATTTTCTATAAATTAGGAGCATCTGTCCTGAAGCAAGAAGCCTAGGTACTCATCTTCCCAAACTCGTGTAATTGTTTCACAGGACTAGAAAATGGAATTCCCCACCACCTCAGCCAAGGGTATCTAGCAGTCATGGATAGCCCCCAGAAAAACACAAGTATTACATGTGAACAGTGAATGCAAGCTCAACAGTGACTATACTCTTCACTGAATTGCACTGATGAGGTCTAGATGAGCTATAAGTTTATGTGCAGATAGAATTGGTACTGTTGTGGTTATTTATATAAGAAACGGCTCTCATCTCAAAGGGAATGAGATCATTTATTCTGGAAGCAAAGAAGAGTAACCATGGCAAAGGAACACAGATTTAGGTTACTCCAAATTCTGTGTTCTAATATGGCAACAGTTTCATGAAGTTTTTATAGAGACAGAACAAAAAAGTCATAAATCTGAACACTTTGAATATATTGTAAACACCAAGTAGGCAGGTTTCAGAAGTGAGGAAACCTCTGCTGTGGACCTGATGTTACCTAATAACACCTTAGCTTTGTGTTGGTAGAACCTAGTGGTCACCTACGTCCTTTGAATAATGGGGGTGATCCATTTAGACAGGGATATCTCTCTCTCCCCCCCCCTCCTCTCCCGCTCCCACTCTCTCTCTCTCTCTCTCTCTCTCTCTTTCTCTGTGTGTGTCCTAGAGAGTTGTTTTTTTTTTTAAGGTCAAATCTGAAGAATTAGCAGTTCCTCACTTTGAGGGAATAATTAATGGAAAAATTCATCTGTGGACATAGCTTAGGGATAAGCACTTGCCTAGCATAGAGGAAAACCTGAGGCCAAGCCCCTAATACCCCAAAACTGTTTTTAGAAAGAAAATAAATCAAAGGAAAATAAACCAGAAGGAAGGTCAGAACTGGGTCAACAAGGTGTATGCCCAAATGGATGAACAGGTAGATGCTGACACCCACTGAGGAAGCTAAATCAACAGCAGGGAATGGAGCTGAGGTTTCAGGATCAGCTGGCGGTTCCCAGTCTATTAGTCTTTCACACGCATGCACGTACGCATGCTTTCTCACACAAACCAGGTATCACCAACCAGGTATCAGATGACAAGTCAAGATGGGCCCATTGCCATCCTGGTGCTAGATGGAGGTCCAAGTGAGGGAATCCCACCTTTTCCGAGGTCTGGTGTGTCTGGTAAGTTACTTGGTTTCTCTGGTGTGGTTTTAATGCATCCATGTGCCTGCAGTCTCTGTTTATCCCAACACATTTATAAGGTAGTTCCCTTTCTACTCCTAGGGATAGGTCATGTATCAGTCTGTGCCCCATGGGTGGGCCAGAAGGGATGGTGGTGTTTACAGGCTCACCCTGGAGCAATGGTCCTTCACCTTTAAAATGTAATCAAAAGCTGCTTGTAAAAGGGAGTCTTTCAGAATAAAGCATAGCCTGAAACACAAACATGTAGTAACTTAGAGCAGGCCTCATCCCGCTCTCAACAAAGAGAAAAGACAAAAATAAGATCCCTGATTCTGGGGTCTGGGATATGGATTCTATCCTGTTGAATGGCGAAAAGGCCGGTAGTCCTGGACCAAACTGTGAGACACATAAAGAAGCTTGCTGGTACAAACACATAGCTCCCACTGTGGTTTTCTGAAGAAATTTTCTTTTGAGAAAAGAGAATTCATTCTGGAGCCAAATTAAGAGATGATGGCCTGTCGACACAGACTCGGGTTATCTGAGCAGCATGTTCCAATATGGCAACAAGTTCATGACCTTTTTATACTTAGAGAATGAAAGCCAATCATAAATCAAGACACTTTCAACATAGTGGTAGAAACACCAGGTAGGCAAGCTACAGCAAAGCCAGGAAGTCTCTATTGCAGCTTCCAGGTACTATCTGATGACATATTTGGCTTCTGGGAGGATGGGAGATAAAGTCGACTAAGTTACTATATCCCACATGATAGTCATAAGAGTGTTATGTCAGATGCGCCTGAGTGACCAGTGGTGATGAATGTAGCCTTGGATAATTTGTTTCTGTCTGCAACATTCCAGCTCTGCGCAGTCAGGAAGCTCTTGTTTGTCAGTCAGTCCAGTCTTACAGAATCTATAACACAGATATATCTTTTGTTCCCTTCTAAGTTCCTGTAACACTCCTACAACCTCAAGAGCTAATAATTAACCCTGTTTTAATATGTTCACTGGAGTGGCACTGCAGACTAGCTGCTTTTCAACACAGCTATCAAATGCAAAATAAAAACTTTCTCTGGTTTAGATACACTTGGGAAGTAAGATTAAAATGGTTATACTGCACTGTCACGTGAACCTACAATCACAGTCCCTCCTTATTTCCTGAATGTAAGAGAGGGAGGCTGCTTCCTTTCACCCTGGTAGATTGAGTTCTGGGTCTGAGGCTTAAATTAACATAAACAGGAGAAAAACAATTTCTCTTAAATGCATGTATATCAGAGTTCCAATAAAACGTGAGACTCAAGAGAGTGGTCTGACAATTGTCACGAATCAGCCTGCATTACAGGAAGGACAGCGTTTGGGGCCTTTTGCAGAGGGATGGAGGAGAACAGAAGGGTCACAAGCAACTGCACAATGACTAACCCTACCCAGTCCTGCAACAAAGTTCTGAGACTCTCCTAACAGAAGTTGACTCCAGACGTTGCTTTTTCCTAGCATGGGTAGCTTGACTGGTGGAATCTTTAGAAATGTAACCTTGCTTTACCAAAGGACATCATACTTGAAGCTCTTGAGATCAAGAGCTGGTTCTCAACTTCTTTTTAACCCTAAATAATATGCCGAACAGCATATTTTGTGGTCAGCTTCTGAACACCTTTCTATGTACACATTATATGTACACTTATTATATGTACACTTTCTATGTACACTTATATGTACACACTTTCATTTGGATATTTGAATATTTTTCCTGGAGAGTAGAAATATCAGAAGAAATCATACAACTTTTAAAGAAGACAACATTTTCTTAAAGGAAGAAAAGTGATTTGTTAAAATTCTCCAGATAAGGTTTGCTTTGCCTGACTTTTTATTTATTAAAAATGGACTTTGCATTTCAACTATTAAATCCTTGGGGATTAAGACAAGTTTAAATGAGAGAGAAGCTTATGTAAATATGCCACCTTTAGGTTGGAAATGAGGACAATTTTCTGTTCTGCTCAGATATCAATGTCCTGTTGAGAGGAAGATTCCTCAAAATGCTGAAGCCAGCGATCAGAATAAAAACTCAGCCAGCATGGAGTGGAGGGGAAATGCAGGACGGCTTTATGTGAACACTTTGTTTCCTGGGGATACTGTATCTTTGAACTTAATAGCTTAAGGGTTGGGGGATGCAATCTACAACTCACATAAATGGGCTGTATTGTGTTCTCCCAATGCAGACAATACAGTTGAGCACGGTCACAGGTTATTAAGAATTTAACTGCCCAGATGTTAGGCCTTTTCCAGTCTTTCTGAATCTATTTACTGCCATTGTCAGACGTTGATTATCTTCTGTCTCCATCTCTTAGATGATGATCACAAGACACTGAAACAGTTTTTCATTCAATACCTTTGAGGTCTAGTTGGCACAATTCCATATTCCCTTGGCTCGCTTTGAAGCATGAGTACTGTGGCCCTTTCAAAATGTGCTACCCTTGAATTTTTATTTAAAATAGAGACAATTGTTTGTTTTAAATTGACTGTAAGTCTTTTGGTATATGTGCCTATTTTATCCTGACCGATGTTAAAATGTAAAATTAAGCACAACCGCTATCCAGTTACCCAGAATGCATCACTTTACTCTCTGAACCTTTCATTTTGTGATACTGCTCCCTTCCCCCGACTCATGTTAGTCAGCAGGCCATTTTAAAAGGAAAAGCAGCCCCAACAATAATGGCTAGAGAAGATGTTTAAGCTTGTATCAGTATGCTGGATCATGGGTAACTGAGATAATACGAGAAAATTACTCGATCAGCATCCTTTTAACAGATCCTAATAGAGGGACTTTCGAGGCTTGGTCTCCTCCTCCCCTTCCTTCTCAGCTATCCATCACACCCCCATGCTTCATAAACCAGCTGCCATCATCTTTACAAAGCTCAATCCTGCTCAATGGGAGGAAAACTCCCATGGGACCCTCTGGCGCATGTAATTGACCTACCCCTGGTCACATGCTGCTGTGTGGTAATACCCCTACTCTGAAGCTAACTGCTGGTGTTATGTCTTCCATGGTCTATGTCATACTTACTAAATTGTGATCAGCAGATCAGTCAGGTCTACAGATCGTGGACTCTCAGTGCCTAGCATAATGCTTTATATCTGACAAGGTTTCAGTAGTTATTATTGATTTTATTTGAAAAGCATGAAAGTCCAGAGATAGTCAAATAGTACATTTTCTGACTATTTCCAAAATAAAGACTTCCTTCTGTTGGCTTTAATGAGCTGATTTTGTTTTCTACAATGCTAATCTCAAAGTCTGGAACTTTTTCTCAGGTTTTCAACAGCAGTCCAGGCAAACGCCCTTTAGTTCAAAGTACAATGCTCATTTATCTTCCAACTTTTCTCAAGACTGTCACAACCTGAAGTTACAATAGTCAAAGTTTAACTGGTGATCTTTACTTTCTGGCCAGTGATTCAGCTAGAAAAACACAAACTTTTAAGAAATATTGAAAATCATGACTGAGGCTGTACACTCTGAAGTAGGACAGAGTATCTACTAAGCCATGACATAACAAAGAGTGCGACGTTTATTCTCTCCCAGGAGAAAAAAAATGTTATTTTCATCTTTTAACTTTCAAAACAAAATTGCACATAATTATATTTAGTAAGAGATTATGATATTGAAAATTACACCAAAATCTAATGTGATATTTTAGCTCTTGTTCCTATAACAAATAGCTGAGATGATACACTGTATTGAAAGTTGATTTTGGCTCACAGGTGAAGAGTGTTTAAAATCCATGATTGGTTGGTGCCATTACTCTAGGCTATCATATACACATATATAGAAACACATAAATACACACACATATGTAAATAATAACTCTTTAAAAAGTAAAGTACAGGGCTGGAGAGATGGCTCAGGAGTTAAGAGCATTTATTCATGTAGAGAACCCTGGTTCAATGCCCAGCACTCACATAGCAGCTCACAACTGTTTATAACTCCAGTTCCAAGGAATCTGATGACCTCTTCTTACCTTCAAGGGCACCAGGCATGCACATGGTACACAAACATACATGCAAGCAGACACTCAAATATATAAAGTGAAATAAATAAATCTTTTAAAGTTTTAACAACAACAATAACAAAAAAGTACCCTTATCAGTTTGGGACCACAGGAAATGAGCAAGCATGGCACCAGCAAAGGGGCATGATCATTTTTTTTTTTTGATAAATAACTACAAAAACAGATGGTTGTGAAATGTTAGAACAAAATACAAAAATAATTATTTCAACAGAGAGTCAGAAATCATAAGAAAGAAAACAATAGAAATTTCTGTTCTTGAACCCATTTATGTGATGTGTTATATTTATTGGTGTTGGTTTTTAACCATGTACATTCCTGGAATTAGACCAATCTGATCATGATAAAGCCTCTTTTCTTAAGTTATCTTGAATCGGGTTTGCAAGTATTTTATTGAGAAATTTACATCTATTTTCACTAAGGAACTTGTATATTTCAGTGAGTTGTTACACATTTGGTCATGTGGCTATATCCCCAATCATGACTCATCACCTCCTGACCTTCTCAGTCAGTTTCATCAGCCATCAACATAATATCTGTCCTTATAGTTTATCCATTCCAGAATTTTGTGTGAATGGCATTAAAAATATTGCCTTTCAGAATCTGGCTCCTTTCATCAGCAAAATGTTCTTGAGGTTCATCCACTGCACAGCATCATTGTAAATATTTCATTTATTTTTAATTGTTGAAGTTTGCTTTAAATCCTCAGAAATAAACCTAAGGCCATAGGAATGAAACATTTTAATGAACAGTAGCAGGAAAGACTGTTCCCTGCTTGAGTTAGGATTCCATCAATTACAATTAAAGACCACATTTTTTTTCTCTGCAGTGTGATAACAAGGCTTACTCTACGGTCAGCTAAAAGTCCCAAGTAATTTTTACAGATTGCGGCTTGGAAGTTGCAAGAGTCCAGTTGATGTTTAGAATTCGAGTACAGTACTTTTCCTTAACCTATGCTTTATAAAACATAAAATTCACTATCATGGGGTATTTGATTCAGTATATTAATAAGGCTGTAAAGTTATGATCATTATCTAATTCTAGAACATTCTGTCTCTTGTTTTCTCTATCCTTTACTAATTTTCTTTATTTCTGAATTTGCTTATTCTGGATTTTACATTTCAATATCAACACCAGTATTTTATCTTTTTGCCTGCTTTCTTTCATGTTTCTAAGGTTCGCACATGTTGTAATGTATGACAGTATTTC
Source organism: Grammomys surdaster (assembly GCF_004785775.1). Lineage (NCBI taxonomy): Eukaryota > Metazoa > Chordata > Mammalia > Rodentia > Muridae > Grammomys > Grammomys surdaster. The sequence goes on from NW_021604569.1 coordinate 8,579,946, forward strand.
TCCATTTGTTGTAGCTAAATAATGTTCTAGTATATGCATATTCCATATTCTATTTCTTGACTAGGTCTTTTACATAGTTTATATGTTGTGAATAGTATGGACATGAGGATCTACCTGCAAGCTTTTTAAAAAGTATATGCTTTCAACTATATTGGACACAGAGAGAGAGATTGTTGGGTCATAAAACAACTTCATGTTTAATTTTTTGAGGAATTGCTAAAAATTTCTGAGATATACTTACCATAAACCCCTTGTGATTTTTCTTGTTCATCAAATATTATTACTTTTAAAAAAGGGTGATTCTAACTGTTTCCCAGGAAATGTGAGGTTTGAGAGAGAGCTAAGCTGACCCATAGTTTTGGGGTTTGAAGCAAAAGATAAGCAGAAACGGGGTTCAAGGAGAACTTGGTTTAAAAAAAATCAAAGATCAGAGCAGATAAAGAAAGAGATAAATGAAGATTTTGGTGTAGGAGTTCCAGGCTAAGTCTGAGACAAAGGGGCACTGACTGGGGTCAAGAATGAGAACCAAAGGAAACAAGAATAAAAACTAGGAGGTGTGATCCAGAGGGACTCCCTTAAACAGGGGTATGGGTTGCCAAGACTCTGCCAGATGCCATGGCTTCGTCTATGGGTCTGGAGTGACATAGTGCAATAACTAGTGGGTATGTTATCTTCCATATCTTTGTTACTATGGGGTGGAGTTTCTACCATCTGCCCAGGGACACAGTATTCAGTCTTCATCTTGAGTCAATGCCCCTGAAAGGCATGCCCAAACACAAATGCTGAGTTTATGATTTAGTCGATCTATGATGGTGCTCTTGCATCAAGGGGTTTCTGTCATCCTTTAGACCTTTCCTATCTCAGTGAATGTAATACTGAAGTTAGTCAGTGTCTATATCTTTATCTTAATGACTATCAGGTCCTCCTCCTACTCATCGGAAGAAAACCAGGGTACACATGGAGAAGGTACAAGCTCAGTGACTGATGTTCTGAGTGAATGTAGGAGGAAGGTAAATGAAACCATTTGGATTGATATTTTCACTTCTTGGCAAGTCTAAGGGCTTCATAGAAGTCTTTCCTGAAACCATCATTTTTCTTAAGAGTTGTCACAAAGCTGGAGAGAGAAGAACAGGAACACAGGTCACAGGAACTCAGAGGTTCAGTGCAGTGGGTCTGTCAAAGTCCAAGGTGGAAAGATCAGCAACAGTCCTGCATTGTTGGTAGGAAGTGGAGCAACCAGTGCTTCTCCATTAGCTTTCTAGTTCTGTTACCACATGAGCTGAAAGACAAGCATGGAGACCTGGCAGGAGCTCAGTGATGTGGGCATACAAGACTTTAGAATTTGTCTCCCTCCAACATCTAGAGACAAAGTTGCAATCATCATCACACACAAACCACTTGGGGGTGACAGGACAACAGTATGGACCCTGGCTTGCTTTCTGACCATCTGGAGCAAAGCCACCCTGCTATTCTGGACTGTTTGCCCTCCTGACTGTTGACAGAGACAAATTCAATTCTTACTTTTAAATCTCTTAATTATAGCAACTTAGTCTGTCCTTATGTCCTTATGTGTGTGTTAAGAATATAACCATAAATATTGAGGATGGAAGAAATGAAATCATGAAAACAGAGGTAGTGCGTGGTAACTGACAAGCAGGGGACAGAAAGTCACCCTAGGCGAGAGATGTCAGAAAAGGTTTCTCTTTTAATCAGATTGCCAAAAAACACTTCTCTCTCTTTCTCTCTCTCTCTCTCTCTCTCTCTCTCTCTCTCTCTCTCTCTCTCCTCTCTGTGTGTGTGTGTGTGTGTGTGTGTGTGTGTGTGTGTGTGTTTACATAGAGAGACTTATTTTAAGAAATTGGCTCATGCAGTGTGGAGGCTGGCAAGTCTGAAGTTGGGCAAGAAAGGCTGGAAACTCAGGCAGGAGCTAATACTGCAGGCCTGTGGCAAAATCTCACCAACAACTTCAATTTTTGCTCTGAATTTGATGAGCGTTCCTGGCATTATCAAGGGTAAATGTAAAGTCTTAATGTGTTAGCCACAACTACAAAATAACTACAGCAACATCTGGATTTAATGTTTAATTAAAAAGTCAAGCACCACAACTTAGCATAGTTGACATATAGAACTGACAATCACAGTCTCTTATAGGAAGTGGTATTTAATTTAGCTTGAAGAATGGATAAGATTGCAGTATACACGTGGCTCCTATCAGACTGATTTTCACACACTTATTATTAGGCCATGTGTTCTTGAAGTTATAACTTTCCTCACAGATATAAACTGCCTAATTTAAGTCTTGGCTCCATATGGAGGAAAAGAGATAGTTTAAACCCACAGTCTGGTTCAGTCAGTGGAATCAATGCT
>NW_021604569.1:8582412-8646449 GCF_004785775.1 Grammomys surdaster
CTCTCTCTCTCTCTCTCTCTCTCTCTCTCTCTCTCTCTCTCTCTCATACACACACACACACACACTATTCCAGTTATGTCTAGAGATCTGTACATAGCGTTCAGTAATTTGAATGGTACAATCTCTGGGTGCAGATGAGTCACAAGGCTGATGCAATTCACAAATGCTTGTGAAATGTACGTGAAGCAGCAATAGCCTCAGGCGAAGCAGATGTAAGTTGAGCAAAGGTCTCTTATTTGACAAGAGAAGGGAGGAGTTAATTTGCTTGAGACTGGTGCTGTCTCAGTGTCTATAAGTAGGCAACTACATGGAAAGCTCCTACCAGATGGCTCGCCTGTCTGCCTCCACCATCTGCTAAATCTATCAGCACTGGAGACACATTTCCTTCCTTCATGCCTGGTAATTTAAAAAATATTTTAGACTTTCTGAGGAAAAAAGTTTTGCTCTAAGAAAGATGACAGGAATCTGAAGACAGAGAGAAGGAATGCAGTTAGATACAGATGGCTCTAACCAGGGGATAGAAGGATTTGGACAACAGTTGGCTCCAAAGATGATCTCTGCTGTGTTTACTACAATCTAAACTGCTATTAGTTTAATCCCTGGCTATAAAACGCAGGTCTAGTTCATTGTGGGATATCTTAGTTCCATTTTTTTCTAAGCCAAAATGTAGAATATAGTATACATCGGATCTAGTCCTTGAAGGAAAATTTGTCTGAAAGGGCTGGTGAGATGGCTCAAAGGATAAGTAAGGCACATGCTCCAGAACCTGGTAACCTGATGTGACTCCCCCATGGAGGGAGGAGAGATGGACAACCTCAAGTTATTTCCTGGCTACCACACCATGTGCCATGATGCATGTGCTAAACATGCTAAACAGAAATGCAAAACTTTTTTTTTCAAAAATCATTTTGGGCAGATGTGCGCCGGGAACCAAGATGTCGAGGTCCAAGTATAAGCCTGCTCCCTTGGCCACTCTCCCCAGTACCCTCGACCCTGCCGAGTATGACGTGTCTCCGGAGACCCGAAAGGTGCAGGTCGAGCGCTTGAGCATAAGGGCCCGGCTTAAACAGGAGTATCTGCTTCAGTACAACGACCCCAAACGCCAATTGCACATCGAGGATCCTGCCTTGATTCGTTGGACCTATGCAAGATCAGCAAATATATATCCTAATTTCAGACCCACTCCCAAGAACTCACTTTTAGGAGCCCTGGCGGCTTTTGGGCCCCTCATCTTCTGGTATTATGTTTTCAAAACGGACAGGGACAGAAAGGAAAGACTTATCCAGGAAGGAAAATTGGACAGAAAATTTAACATCTCCTATTAAGTTTGGCAAGGATGACTCTATTCTTGCATGACTAAATCTCCCGTTAATTAAAAAAAATCATTTTGTTGTTGTTGTTGTTGTTGTTGTTGTTGTAAGACTGTGGCCCTTAAAAGAGTCATTATAATCTATCATTTCTCCTATAACCTCGACCCTGTAAATAGACAAAATGAAACAATCATTAACCAGATATCAAAAAACAGCCAGTATAGTATATTAATGTCCAACAGAAAGGTCTAAAACAAGACAGATCTTACATATAGTTGCTCTGGCTTTCTTCCTTGAAGCAATTTTTTGGATTTTTTTTTTTTTTGAGAAACACTATCATCGGTGGAGATCATAATCAAAGCTAAGATGGAGATTCACAGAGAAAGATCAGAAGTCAGCATAGATGTAACATGGGTTGGCAATCAGTCTGAGACTGAGAAAAATCTGAGGCTTTTTGGAAAGTTACTGAGACAGGAGGCTGAGACAGCTGGACACTTTGCATCTGTAGTCAATGAATAGCCAAGAGTGCAATCATGGTGCTCCGTATGCTCTCTTCTTTTTATTCAGTTGAGAGCTCAGCCCAATGGTGCTACCCACTATCAGAATGGATCCTCCACCTCACTCCACCCAATTAAAAAAAAAAAATCCCTCCCAAGCACGATCCATCCCCCACATACATGTGCACATGCTTGCAAGCTTTCTCTCCCCTCCCCCACGTAAAACCTGGGACTACTGGCTGAAATAGCTTTTCTCCTTTAAATGGCTTTGTCGGAGGATTTTATCTCAGCAACAGAAATTGGTCCTGAGTCATTGTGATACATCTGAGCATGTGCCTGTGATGCCTCTGGAACTGTTTTGTAGGAAGACAACCTTGCACTAGAAATGCAATTGAATTCTATAAAAAGAGATTAATGAGCCACTTTAGTAGGACTATGGAAGAGAGGGATGCTGAGGAAATGCAGATAGTGGTGACCAAGTTCATGAAGTTTCTGGGAGCAGCAGGGATGCTAGGGATGCTATCATAAACTGTGCTAGGGGCTGTTTGTGATATTTTGGCCAAAAATTCTGGCTTCATTCTACCTGCATCCTGGGAACCTGAAGGAGCTGAATGTAGAGATAACAAGTCAGTTTATTTGCAGTGTATAGGCAAGTCAGTGTATAGGCAAGCTCAAAAATTGGTCCAAGAGAGCACAAACAACAAAGCATCTGTGACTCCTTAAAGAGACCAGTCTTTAAAAAGCTTGGTGTAATACTCAGGACAATAAAACAAAAGCTGGTTGATAGACCTTCATAACAGACATGCCAGGTTTCAACACACCAACACAAATAGAAAGTGTACAATCAATGCAACTTACATTAAATACTGTAGAAAAACCTTGGTATTCTGAAAAAAGCTTGTAAGTACTGGAAGAAGTGAGTCAGGCTTTAAGCAGAAGCAAGAAGGTAGTGGACTTGATTATTGCTGGTATAACAGCTTTAATTACATTAATTGATAGCACCACTGCTTCTGCAATTGCTTTGACACAAGAAGTTAAGACAGCTACTTTTGTTAATCAGTTAGCAAAAAAAATGTACTAATATGTTGAGTATACAAGAGGATTTAGATAGGCATTTGGAACAACAGATTGATGCTCTTTATCCTATTCAAATTATTGGAAGGAGGTTCAGAATTTAAGGGTAAGGAGCCATCTCAAGTGCCATGCCAAATACCATTGAAGTTGTATTACTTCTAAAATTTACAATGATAGTCATTATAATTAGGAAAAAGTTTAAAGACACTTGCAGTGTGTTTGGCATAATTCTAACACCTGTCTGAATGTTTTTTTAAAGATTTATTTATTTATTATATATGAATACACTGTAGCTGTCTTCAGACACACCAGAAGAGGGCATCAGATCTCATTACAGATGGTTGTGAGCCACCATGTGGTTGCTAGGATTTGAACTCAGGACCTCTGGAAGTGCAGTCAGTGCTCTTAACCACTGAGCCATCTCTCCAGCCCATGTCTGAATGTTTTAACTTTGCACGTTGAGCTTATGAATTTAAAGAATACTGCTCTGCTGAGTGTTGATGCAGCAGATACTGCTGATAAAATTATCCATGGCCTGAGGTCAGTATTTCCATTTTGGTCAAGCTTCAAGAATGGCATATATAGCTTGATCATGCTAGTCCTTTTTGTCCTGGGAAAACTTTTATTCCTGCCCATTGTGCTAAAGTTTGTCTTTAACAACATCAACATGTTGGTAGCCAAAGTACATGTCTTGAAACTGAAAATGGACCTCCAGACAGAGTTATTAAATTAACAGTCTGGTAAGCCAAGGACAGGTAAGATTCTGCACAGAGCCTTACCAACCTAAGACAGAAGTACATTGCTTTTGATAATGTATATTCCACAACAGGTAAGGAAGGCATTCTTGTCAGAATGACCTAAGTCCTGTTTATGAAATAAAAAAGGGGAAGAGGTGGAGAGCTTTTGGGGCTGCTTGGCAGGAATCTGACATTGGCCAAGGACAAAGAAATGGGCTTCAGGCAGGAATCTGACATTAAGTTAGAACAAAGAAGTAATTTCAGGCAGGAATCTAAATTCTAGGCTAGAAAAAAGAAGTAGGCTTCAGGCATGAACATGACTTTGCACTAGGATAGGAAAGTAGGCTCAGATATTTCGGTCATCCTTAGAAGCCCTTAGAAACAGTGATCACAGGACTTTGTTTATTGCCTTGCTTGTTCTTTGACTATTTGTGTTTATTGCCTTGCTTGTTCCTTGCCTATTTGCATCTATTGTATTGCTAGTTCCTCAACCTAGAGCTGACCTTAATACTTGCATGTAATTAAAATGGTATAAAAGCAGATTGGGGGGGGGAATGGAAAAGGAAAAAAAATCTTTATTCTCTCTTAAAAAAAAAAAAAAAGAAAGCCTGGTGTTCTTCACTGGGAAAACAGAGACATCGTGTTCCCTCATGGTTAGCACACAGAAGCTAATACAGCTGTGAACCAAGAAGGTTGGCTCTATCTTGAGCTGGCAACAGAATTGGCAATGCCTTTCATGCTGTACTGGTTCTGAGGGTGTGAAAGGTCCACCACTGAGGAAGAGAGCAGATGAGGCCAAGAAGTGCATGGCAGGTTAAGAATCTCTGAGCAGAGGTCCTAAGAGGCCGTTGGGCAAAGCTGTGATAATGAAGCCTTGGTTGCAATAGAGAGTCTAGAATATGGAGATGCCAGGACTTAGGATATGTGCCAAGGAGAGCAAAGAGCATAGAACTGGGACAGCCCAGGAGAGAATCTGTGCCTGCTACAGGCAGCAGAGCTGGAGGGGTGAAGCTATCTGAGCTTTTTGGAGTCCAGCTGATTACAAGTCCCAGGTGCTGGCATGGAACTGCAAGTGTCAGGGTTCGCCCTGGAATTTGGTTTTACTTTGGTGAGACTGAGCCTTGTTAGGCTGCGGTTCTTCTGCTTGGGAATGGGAATGTTTACTCTATGCCCTACATGTTAAATGTTCACAGTTAACCTCATGACTTGCTCAGCCTGCTCTTTTTTATAGAACCCAGGACCACCAGCCAGGGGTCTGCCCACTCACAATGGGATGGACCCTTCCACATCCCATTAAGAAAATGCCCTATGGGCTTGTCTGCTTACAGTACAATCTTTTGGAGGAATTTCTCAACTGAGACTCATTCCTGTCAGATGACTATAGCTTGTGTCAAATTGACCTAAAACTAACCAACACAACTGACCCCTTTGTCACCTTGACACACAAACACAGCTCTGTTAAGCCACAACCTTTTCTTTGTTTATCCCAAGATCACACATTAAAACAAACACCACAATATAATTTTACAAATTTCAAGTCCCACATCCTTACAAACTTAAGCACTTTAAATGTCTCTTTAAAAATATCCAATGTCTTTTAAAAACACAAAGTCTCTATAAAACTCCAAAATATCTTTTCTAAAAGTTTAATGTCTACTAATTAGTCTATGTGAGTTTGTTTTTGTTTGGGGGCTTTGTTTGTTTGTTTGTTTGTTTGTTTCAAAGAAGAGAAAAGGACATGAAAGTGGAAAGGAAGGAAAAAATGTGCTAGAAAGGGTTGTGGGAGTGGGGAGGAGTAGGAAGGAGTGAAGAGGAGTAGGAAGGAGTAGGGAGAAGTGGGGAGGAGCAGAGAGGAGTGGGAAGTAGACAGTGGATAGGATCAAGTTCATTGTATACATGTGTAAAATGGCCAGGAATGAAAGTTTTTAAAAATAAGCAATATTTTTAAATTTAATATATTTACAAAATCTCAACCATGAGCTATCAAGTCAAAAACAAGTTAAATATTTTCTTACTTCAAGAAAGAAGACCCAGGGCATAGTCACAATATGAACAAAGGAAAACCAAACTCCAACAGTATGAATAACTAAATGCTCAGTATCTGGGATTCACTTACCATCTTCTGGGCTCCTCTGGGAGGCTTGGGTCTCTTCTCCATCTCTACCCTCTGCAGCACACACAGCTTGTTGTCTAGGCTCTGACTGGATCCACTCCACAGCTACTGCTGTTCTAGGTAGTAATCCCATGATACTGGCATCTCCAAAATTTGGGGTCTTCTGCTGCAACTGGGATGCATTTTTCACTAGTAGCCCCTCGTGGGCTCTCTTCGTGGTCCTAAGCCTCAACTTTTCCACATGACCCCTTCAGTCCCAGGGCTTGACCTGCTACTGAGACTGCACCTTCACCAGCAGCTCTTCTGGCATTTCATGGTGCTAAGCCCCAGCTGCTCTCAAGACTCCATCACACAGTCAAACCCAGTACCACTTGGATAAGTCTTGCAGCACTGGTTCAGCTGTCAGTGCTGGCTACCTCTGGAACACAGCTTGCAATTGCTGGCTCTGAGGAAACACTTCCCAGAAGACTTCATCTCAGTGTCCTGCTCTCTTCTTACTCACCACTACTTTCTCACTTCTGGCTGACCAGCATCCAGTATCCCAGCAAAGGAAAAGTTTCACTTCAGTGGTTCTGGTCTCTGGTTAATCATGCTGACTTTAGCCCCAGCTGATCTCTTGAATTAAGCATATTCTTAATTCAAAATAGCAAATATGCAACAGCCCTGATACTCCTTCAATAAGCCCCAGTCTTCCATCTGGAACTTCATAAACCAGGCCTCCATTATCTGTGTTTCTTTCAACATTCTTTTCTTCCAAACTCCCAGAGTGTCTCACCAGCTATGAACACGCAATGGCTTCCAAAGTCCTTCCACAGTCCTCCCAAAATACACAGACAAGATATCATAGCAATAGACCACAGTGCCACTACCAATTTCTGTCTAGTTAGGGTTTCTATTGCTGTGATGAAGTGCGATGATCATTAGCAGCTTGGGAGAAAGTCAGGACAGGAACTTAAACAGGGCAGGAACCTGAAGGCAGGAGCTGGTGCAGAGACCAGCTTTCTAGCTTGCCCTCATGGCTCACTCAGTCCACTTTCTTATAAAACCTGAGACCACTAGCCCAGGGCAGGGGTGCCTACAATGGACTGGCCCTCCCATATCAACCACTAAGAAAACACCCTATGGGCTTGCTTGCAGCCTGATCATATGGGAAAATTGTTTGTTTTTCAGCTGAGGCTCCCTGCTCTCCAATGATTCTAGCTTGTATCAAGTTGACATAAAGCCAGCCATCATGGTGATGGAGGCCTAAATCTAAACTTAAGTTAAGAAACAAAATTGTAATCTTTCATGTTATTTTTTTTATTCCATAGTTTCTCACGTTGTTTGTAGTTTTATATACATTTGTGTTTAGGTTATCTATTGTGTAACAAACCCCATGAAAACTTATATCTTTATATTTTGGGAGTTTTGTTTGTTCTTGTTTGGTGATGGTGGTGGTGGTGGTGGTGGTGGTGGTGGTGGTGGTGTGTGTGTGTGTGTGTGTGTGTAGTCCAGTATAGTTTCAAACTCACTATGTAGCCGAGGACAATCTTGAACTCGTGATGTTCTGTCTCAATCTCCTGAGTGCTGGGATTACAGACCTGCACAGCCACACCTGGCTATTTTAGGGTTTCTCTGAGCCTGATTTGGTGGGTTCTTTGAGTAAAGTTTAGCTGGGCCTTCTGCTTCAAGGTAAGGCAGCAATACAAGTGTCATCTGGGCAGGTCTCGTCTGAGGACAACTAAAGAAGATTTACTTCTGAGCTCACTCAAGTGGTTGCTGAAATAGTCTGATTCTCTGCAGACTACTTAAACCAAACATCCATTTCTTTTGAGCTATTGTCTTCTTTCCCTAAAGGTTTTCCAAAGAGAATCTCCTAACATGAAAGTCAGTGAGAGTTCAGAGACAGAGCCAATAAGCAAGTCCAGGATCTCCAGGGAAGAATCTGTAGGAAAGGAAGCATATACTCTTAAAACAGTGGAATAGAATTTCCTGGCTATTGGTTATCTAATTTAGTCAGTCTCAAGGTAGAACTCTCAGTGACCAGAGACTTAATTACGTATGTCTTCCACAGTGAATATTCTTTGTCTGTCTGACTCACCTCTCATTAGACTGTAAACTTTTTGAAGGCTATAACTACACTAATTTTCATGACTATTTTCCTAGCATCTATTATGGTATAAAGTTTGAAGTGAAAATTCAATGTGCTTGTAAAAGAAATGACAGAATGAAGATATTTACTGTCTATATACCACAGTTTAAATATGACAAAAATATTTTTATTATAATTATCTTTAATACATAAAAAGAAACACACATCTTATTTCTGTTACAACTTTTGTTTGTTTGCCCTTGCTGGCCTAGAACTGGCTATGCAGACCAGGTTGTCCTTCAACTCACAGAGATCTGCCTGCCATTGTCTCCTAAATCCTATGGTTAAAGGTATATACCACCACACCCAACTTCTGTTACAACTTTCTATTGCTAACCTGAGCACATATGCAAATGCCAAATACCATGAAGATAAATACACACTGATAGTGGATATTGAAGTTACCTATGAAAGAAGATATGATACAAGGCCAAGATTGGTTGCAGATAGTGGGTGCTGTGAGAAAAGCAATCAAGGCTTGCCTTGTAAATCCTACCCTTCGATATATGAGCAGCACATGAATGAGTGACAACTGGACAAAAAGAGCTTCTAGGTGAAAAATATCACCTTAACAAGAAGTAAAAGCAAGGCATGTTAGTAAAGTGCAGGAATAAAAAATGCCACCTTAACAAAAAGGAAACACAAGGCGTGTTAGTAAAGTGCAGGATCTCCAGGGAAGAATCTGTAGGAAAGGAAGCATATACTCTTAAAACAGTGGAATAGAATTTCCTGGCTATTGGTTATCTAATTTAATCCTATCTTGTTAAACATAGGGAAAACAGCTTATTGAGGTCAAATGAGTTGCCCTCTGGCGCCACAAGTTTGTTGCAAGGCAGTAATAGAAACAAACAGAAGGAAGAAGCTGAGGAACATAGCAGAAGATAGAAAGACCACCCATGCTCATGGGTTAGCATGATCAATATTGTTAAAATGGCCATCCTATCAAAAGTAGTCTACAATTCAATGCACTCCAATAAAAATTCCTGTGTGGGTTGGTGAGATGGCTCAGTGATTAAGAGCACTGACTGTTGTTCTTTTGAGTTTATGAGTTCAAATCCCAGCAACTACATGGTGGCTCACAACCATCCGTAATGAGATCTGATGTCCTCTTATGGGTGTCTGAAGACAGCTACAGAGTACTTACATATAATAAATAAATAAATAAATAATCCTTTGAGCCAGACAGGGCGGCCGGAGTGAGTGGGGCGGGAGCAAGCAGGACCTGGAGCAAGAGGGAGAAGGGTAGGGGGAAAAATTCCAATGCTACTTTTCACAAAATAGAAAAGAATCTTAAAATTTATGTGGAATTATGAAATACTCCAGGTAGCTAAAATAATTCTGAGCAAACAGAAGAATCCTGAAGTATGTAATATCTGATTTTGATGGAGATCAAAAAACAGGTAGCATTGGTACAAAAACAAACATGGAGACCAATGGCATAGAAAGTACCCATGTATAAGTCCACACAACTGCAGATACTGAATTTTGACAAAGGTATAAAAAAATAAAATAAGAGGCTGGAAAGATGCCTCATCAGTTAAAAGCACTGACTGCTATTTCAGAAGTCCTGAGTTCAATTCCCAGCAACTACATGGTGGCTCACAAACATCTGAAATGGGATTCAAGCCATTTTCTGATGTGTCTGAAGAGAATGACAATGTAGTCACATATATAAAATAAATAATTCTTTAAAAATATAAAATAAGAAAAAAAGATAGTATTTTCAAGAGTGTTATGAAAACTTGGTATCTATACATAGAATACAATTAGATTCTTATCTCTCAGTCTGTACAGAAATCAACTCCAAATAGACCACAGACCCCTGCAGACAATCTGTGGAAGAAACCAGTAGGGAGTAAACTTCAGCGTCTATCCATGGGTAAGGACTTTCTGAGTAGAGTTGTAGTTACTCTAGAAGTAAGGCTATCCCAGTTGCCAGGGAACCAAGAGGTTCCCAGGACCCAACAGGGATGACATTAGCCCAAATACCCAACAAAGGAGAGATAGAACCTGTAGAAACCATATCCAGTGGATAGGCACAGCCCCTGGTTGGGGAGTGGGGCCACCCACCTAAAAAACATTAATCCAGAATTCCTCCTGTCAAAAAGAGGTGCAGGGACAAAGAGTGAGTGGAGCAGAGACTGAAGGAAAAGCCATCCAGAGACAACTCCACCTAGGGATCCATCCCATCTGCAGACACCAAACCTAGACACTATTGCTGATGCCAAGAAGTGCTTACTGACAGGAGCCTGGTATAGCAGTCCCCTAAGAGACTCTGTCAGAGCCTGACCAATACTGATGCAGATGCATGCAGCCAAATATCAGACTGAGCATGGGATCCCCAATGGAGGAGTTAGAGAAAGGACTGAAGGAGCTGAAGGGGTTTTGCAACCCCATAGGAAGATCAACAATATCAACTAATCAGACCCACCCACAAAGCTCCCAGGGACTAAACCACCAACCAAAGAGTACACATAGGGGGATCCATGGCTCCAGCTATGTAGCAGAAGATAGCCTTATCTGGCATCAGTGGGAGGGGAGGCCCTTGGTTCTGTGAAGACTTGATGAGCCAGGGTAGGGGAATACTAGGACACTGAGGCAGGAGTGGGTGGGTGGATGGGAGAGTACCCTCATAGAGGCAGAGGGAGGGAGAAGGCGATAGAGGGTTTGTGGAGGGAAAACTGGGAAGGGAGATAACATTTGAAATGTCAGTAAATAAAATAACCAATAAAAAATGAAAAGAAAAAGAAGTAAAACGGGGGCTGGAGAGATGGCTCAGTGGTTAAGAACACTGACTGCTCTTCCAGAGGTCCTGAGTTCAATTCCCAACAACCACATGGTGGCTCATAACCATCTGTAAAGGGATCCAATGCCCTCTTCTGGTGTGTCTGAAGATAGCAACAGTGTACTCATATACATAAAATAAATAAATATTAAAAAAAAAGAAAAAGAAGTAAAACTAGTGATAGGCAAATGTGACATCACAACATCAAAATGCTTCTGTACAGAAGCAGTCAGCTGAGTGGTGAGGCACCTCACTGAATGGGCAGAAATCCTTGCCAGAATATGTCTGAGAGAGGATTAATAATGCATATATGTAGGTATATATGTAACCATTGCAACTTGCCTGAGGGACATGTGTCCCACACCTGTACCCCTTCTGGCACCCCTTCTTCAGATCAATACATCTCAACTCTTATCTGAAGAGCTTATGTTTGTAGTAGATGATGTTTAATACAAAGGCCTACAACTGGTCAAGGTGTAGAAAATAAGGGGCTGCAGAACTCTCAGGCCTAAATGGAACATATTCAACATCCCTTCTTCCTAAGGCTCAGGGTTCGTTGTGGAAGAGGGGACAGAAAGACAGTGAGAGGCAAAAGCATGGAAACAATGTCCTCTGGACACAGCAGGTAGGCTGCAAATATGAACTCATAGTAGTCGTGAGAGCATTCACAGTACCTGTGCGAGCCCACGAAAGACCAAACCTCAGCTGGCCACAAAATCCCACTCCTGGCCGTGGAGCTACTGGCATTATTTTAGCCTTGGGAAAAAGGAGGGATGGTTTTCTTTAAGAGCGCAATGCCTGGTCAGTTCGCTGCTCTCCAGTGGAAGACCATACATCCAAGAACATTTGGGAATCACAAACTTGTCCTGATGTGTTTTCAGTGAATAGGGGAAGTGGGAATGGATCTGGAAAAATTGGGGGAGGGTAAGAGAATATGATCAAAACAAATCATTGTGGGAAACTCTCAAAGAACTAATAAAACCTTTAAAAGCTAGATATCAAGAAAATAAACAAGTCATTGAAAAAATGACCTATAGAGCAAAGAGAGAGTTCTCAAAAGCAGAAATACTACTAATGAACATTTTTAAAGTCCTCAATATCCTTGGCCATTAGGGAATTACAGATTAGAGCTACTTTAAGACTCCATCTCACTCATGTCAGAAGGAAAAAGGAAGCCCTATTTCATTTTTAGTGAGTGCATTAAATTGAGAGGCCATTATGGAAATAAGTCTTGACATGCCTTAAAAAAAAAAACTAAAAATAAAACTACCATATGAGCCAGCTCTCCCACTCCTGGGCATATACCCAAAGGACTCTCCATTCTACTGCAGAGATTCTTGCACGCCATGTTCACTGCTGTTCTAGCCACTATAGATAGGAATGGAATCAGCCTAGATGTCCATCAACTGATGAATGGGTACTGAGAATGTGGTACATGTACACAAATGAATGTCATTCAACTCTAAAAATACATTTTAAAAAATGATAAAATTGGAAGAAAATTATGGCATAGGAAATATTATAGTGAGATAACTCAGGGCCAGAAAAACAAATAACACATGTTCTCTCTTGTGTATGGATCACTGGAATTTTAGCTTTATGTGTTTACCCTGGACTGTCTACAGAGACAGGAAGCTGTAAAGAGGCCATGAGGAAGGAGGAAAAGACCTGAATTCAAAATCCAACTCTGTCACATAGCAGATTTGCCTTAGGCAAACCTCTCTTTAGCATGTTCATTTTAAAAATGGTAATGAAAAGTTTATACTACATGAGGCTTTTAAAAATCTGATTGAATAGTAATACTTTATCTTCAGCGTATGTGCGAGTGTGCGTATGAGTGGGTATACTGTGTGAATTATGTGCATGTGTGTGCACATATATGTGTGTGTGTGTGTATGGTGAATGTACATGTGAGTGTGTATGAGTATATGTGAGTGTGTATATGTATGTATGTGTGTGTATTGTGTGCATGTGTATGTATGTGGATATGTGAGTGTGTACATGTATGTGTAAATGTGTGTGTATGTGTGTGTGTACATAAAGCTTGGTGCTTATGTAAGGGCCTCTGGCATAACTTTTTATTCTCCTAGGAAGAGAGAGAGAGAACTAGCATCTAAGCAAATGCCTCTAGAAGTAAGAGGCAAACAGCTCCAGCAAGGTGTTGAAATCTCTCTGGAGCAGTATGGATATGTCTAACTTCCTAAGTATGTTATCATCAACCATCCATTAACCCATGTTGCTGGTGCTTTTTGTTCACAGAGCACAGACAATGCAGAGACATGAAGATATTCTTAGGGGTGTTTTATCCTTGTGAGATCCTTACTTTCAGAAATTCCCCTGGAGGTACCACTGTTTTTGAGAGGACAGTCTTGCTGGCCACCAGACATTCGAAGATGAACAGTCCCTCTAACCACATTATCAAACATGCTTCCAGTGGGTCTTTTCTTGCCTTACAGTTCAGCTCAGCAACCTGCTGGCTGCTTTCTGGAGCCTCCCTCATTTGTAGAATTTTATATACAAGAGAATCTGCAGAGTAATTTGAGTTACTTTTTTTTCTAGGTATGGTAGTGTACACCTTTAATCCCAGTACTCAGGAGATAGAGGTTGGAGAATCTCTGTAAATTCAAGGTCAGCCTGGTCTACAGAGTGAGTTCCAGGAGGCCCAGGGCCATGTAGAGAGACCTTGTTAAAAAGTAATATAATATATATTATATAATTTATATATTACTGTAGTGGGTTTGGCCTAATGCTGCAAGAGTCCATATATCCACACATAAGACACTGAGAGACTCTGCCCCAGTTGGTTCTGATTGGTAAAGATGCCTTCAGCCAATGGCTGGGCAGAACAGACAGAGACAGGACTTAGGATTCCCAGGCTTGGGATCGAGAGAGAGAGAAAGAGGAGATCAGCCATGCCAGGAGAGGTGAAGGAGAGGAGATGCCATGCCTGAGAAAACTGTGGAACAGAAAGGCATGGTCACCATGTGAAGAAGCCAGGAGAATGAGACCCAGAGTGCAGAACAATTTAGCAGCCTAGTGGGTCCAGAGCAGCCAAGATAGAATGCAGAATTTAGTAAGTGATAACTCAGGATTATCAGTGGGAGGTAGATTAACTGCATGGAGGTTGAGAAGTAGCCCAGGTATTTTGCTGTTTAAGGCATATCAAAATATAAAGGTGGTGTGTGTGTGTGTCTTTCATTTGGGAATGTAAAGCATTGGAGCGGGTAGCAGGAATGTGCTGCCAGGATTTATATATAAAAAAATGTAGCATTTATATGTATTTACATATAAAATATGTAGCAACATAGAAGGCATGGGGGGTTTTTTATTAGTTACTTTTTATTTCATGTGTATTGCATATATCGTATGTGTGAGGGTGTGGGATCCCTTGGAACTGGAATTAGAGATGGTTGTGAGCTGCCATGTGGATACTGGGAAACCAAGTCTTCTCTAAGAGCAGCTGTAAAAACTAGGCTCGGTTCTTCCTCCTAGTCCCAAGCTCTCAGAAATAAGACTCAGACTCGAAATACATTTATAAATACCTTGGCCATATAGCTAGACTCTTCTCTGACTAGGTCATAACTTAGATAACCCAACTATTTTAACCTATATTCTGCCACATGGCTGGTTACCTGTGCACGGGTACCATGCATCTGTCCCCTCATATCTTCTCAGGTAGATCTTCCTGCACCTGGCTCTATTCCAGAGTCTTTTCTGCTTCCCAGATGTCCCACCTTTGATTTCTTGCCTAAGCCATAGACCATAGGCTTTTTAACTGATAGGAGATGCATCCATACATTACACAACATATTCTCTCTACAAGCAGCCAGTGCTCTTAACTACTGAGCCATCTCTCCAGCCCTGAAGCATTGGGTTATTAAATGAAAATCTCAGTGTCAGATGTTAGACTCCATGTAAGAGTTGTTGGGCAAGTAGACCCTGGAGGCCTCCAAACAATACAACCTGCTGCCATTGCCTCTGGTTGCCCACCAGAACTCGATGGCAAGCTCCTATTGCTGAAGACACCATATATTTTGGTTACCAGACATAGATAAAACAAGCTGGAACTGAACTTCTGGAAACTTCTTCCTTACTGGTTAGTCTTCATAGTTCCAGAAGATGCTAAGCAGGCTGCTGGAGGAGGAAAAAGTAATCAACAGTCCTAAGCAGCTATTAGTCCTCCAAACCATAAATGCTCTAGTACAATGGCTGCACAACTGGTTTGGAGGCTTGGCTGACACTTTCTGGTTGGATTTGAGGCCTTTTCTACAGGAGAGAACTCATTCTTGGTTCTGTAAGTCTAGTCAGGAGATAAAGGCTTGGTAGGTCATGGTCTCTCGGGGGAACTTACTATTATTTTTCTTGCTAAATGATGATGTGAACAAACTACCCATAGATAAGGGCTGCACCCAGCCTTCATCAGGGAAGCTGTTCACTGCAGTGGGTAGCAATTAATGCAGAGACCCACACTGGTCTAAGTGCTGAGGTGAAGTAATAGTGAAGTCCTTGGGCCTGAATAGGACAGTAAAATCTCCCTCTCTGAGGATCAAGAGACATTACAGAAAAGGAGTAGAAAAAAAATGTCATAGTTGGGAGATGAGATGGCCCTTAGCTACTTTGTGGATTCTTCTTTCTTCTCCACCCCCTTTTTTTTTCATGCTTTCAATCCTCTAACAGGGATAAGAGAAAAAAAGAATAGAGGGGAAAAGAGCAATGTTATTGTTAGAATACTTCCAGACAATTAAGGGTGTTGAGTTCTTAGGGTAAGTTTGATCTTTACCATGAGGATATCTAATTTCTTCTTTTTCTTGTTTCCTCTTTGCACACAACTACTTACCAAACTGTGACCAACAGCAACCAACCAACAATCAATAAGCCACTACCAACAATAACCCTGCCTCTTGGGGCCCTAGCATTTATATACCCTCTCAAAAGTCCCCAGAAATCCAAACATCACACAACTGCAAAAACTATTTGCTGCTGGCAAAAACAAGTACCTACTAGAGGATGAGACAAATCATAGTCAGCTGCTTTGGAAAATCTGAAGATTTTCCCACATCTGGAATTAAAATACATTCTTAAAATATTTCTGTGGTTTTTAAAATAAACCAAAATGCCAAAATTGTCACTACAAGAGGATCAGGAGCTATGCACCCAAGAGATGTCTCCTGGACATGACAGAGCCACCACACCCATGAATTCACTACTTGTGTGGTGATCTGTACGAGCCTTGCAAAACATTTCCTCATGGTAGGAGAAGGGACCATGAGGTCCCACTTCTCCCTGTGGAAACATTGGCAATTATCAGTTGTTAGGTGAAAGGTCATAGCTACTGATAAGTTGCCACGCCCCAGAAAATATCCTTCCAGTCATGCTTGGGCAAGACACTTTAGTTACACTCAGTGAGGCACACATAAAAAGAAGAGATGGAACCCTTGTTGAGAGGGTTCCAGCAGGATAGGGGGTAGAAGAGGGAGCAGGGTTGAAAACAACTAAAATTCATTAGATAAATATGAAACTGTCACACATTAAAAAAAAAGTAATTTAACTATTAACCATAAGTTCCTTGTACCCTCTTCCAAACTTAGAGTCTACACATGTGTAGTTATAACTAAATTACTTTTAATTTTATTATACGGAAACAAGAGAACAAAAGTCCAGGCTTGAAATATGATTTTGAAAAATACCCAAGTTTATGAAAATCACCCTATAATGTAACTTCATTACCTTTTAGACTAGATATAAATAACTAGAAAGAAAAGTTAGAGAGAAAAGCAGTTGTGAAGTAGATGGGGATTGGCTCCCACTTTGGCTCAGGTGGAAGGGTTGGGAGGAAGCAGAAATCAAATTCCCTGTGGTTGAACAATAACAACAGAATTGGGGGTGAACTCTGAGGGTTTTAAGGTTTTAAAGATGAGATTTGTAAGAGTTAATAACTTAAAATCGTTGGTGAATACTCTATCATAGGAAGGTGGCGTGCAGAGTGACTTAGGTATCTAAGTTGCCTGATGTGTGACATTCACAGGAAGGTATAGTGTATCTACAATGCTGGAATGTTAGAAATTTACTTCTGTTTTAGGTATTGTAGTTGTGATTCTTTTTTCCCCCTTCTTCTCCCTCTTGCTCCAGTTCCTGCTCAATTTGAGCCCCCACTCTCTCCGGGCCTCGCTTGTTCATATGATGGCATCAGATCTCATTACAGATGGTTGTAACCACCATGTGGTTGCTGGGATTTGAACTCATGACCTCCAGAAGAGTAGTCAGTGCTCTTAACTGCTGAGCCATCTCACCAGCCCCTGTATTTGTTATTCATGTACTGTTATGGAGAAACTAGAAGTAGAATCTTAAAATTTGATAATTGATGTGGATTTCATACATCTGTAGTGTTCTTCCTTTCTTTCTTTTTTATTAATTTAAAAGGTTTTACTGCATATTTTTCATTTAACTCTCTCTCTGTCTCTTTCTCTCTCTCTGTCTCTCTCTGTGTGCGTGTGTGTGCGTGTGTGTGCGTGTGTGTTTGCATATACCATGGCTCATGTGTGGAAGTCAAAGGGCAATTTAAGAGATTTGATTCTCTCCTTCTGTCACATGAATCCCAGGGATCAAACCCAGGTTGTCAGGCTCACCAGCAATTGCCTCTGCCCAATTAACCATCGCACTGTATACTGTTCATCCATTTTTAAATAGAAATATGTTTTCTCTTTCTTTGGGGATGTTGTAGTAAATTTTCCTGCTATATGTCCCTACACAGGAAAAAGGCCTTTACCAACATACACAAACGGTATAAACAAGACTTTTATGGTCTTGGCAGTGTTATTTCCCATGAGTGAAGCCAAGACATTAGAAATTATAATTTAAATTCAACAACTGGTTTGGGGCTAACATCTGTGGGGTTGCCTTTGGTGATTGTTATCTTAAGAAAATCAGGGTTGAGATATTTACACTGAAGCATCTCTGTTCCAAAGCACAGGCATAATTTTTGACCCGGAAAGCCTTCACACGCATCCCTCTTGGATGTGAATGTAACTGAAATGAATGGTAGAGTGCTTCAAACATCCTTGCAAATGAAATGGCTTTTGAAAACAAAATCTCTCCTCTGCCTGGAGACACCCTCCTAATAACTGCAAATTCAAACAGTTTCTGAGCTGTGCAGTGGGAAAGAAGTCAGGTTTTAGAAGGCCAATTTTGGTGCCTACTGTGTATCTTCTGTGCACTTTGCTAGGGACCGTTGCACATTTCTGAAATAGAGTCATTCTAATAGAAGTGGGTTCTTCTGTAGGTTTTAAAACACCAGCATAAGCTTAAATTTTTCAAAACCTACTTTTAATAAGAGTTCTTAAATGCTTTAACCTCCCTTCTAGCCCACCACCTTTTTAGTGGAAAAGAAAGGTTATTAGGACACAGGGGAAGTGAACCTGTTTAAAAATTGTTCTTTGGAGCAAATTCAATCTGCATTGTCAGGAAATCAGCAGTTCAGTTCACAGGTCAGTAGCAGCAGCTTGATCCACTTGCAAATACTTCACAAATATATCAGCAGTTCAGTTCAGTCGTGTCAAGATAGCAACATGAATAAGCAATGGTGGCATGACTCAGCAGATATAGCCAGGCCTCAGCCAAATTGACATGAGTCAGCAGGAGTAACTATGCCAGAAGTTCTTTGCCATGCCTCTCTCTCAATGAAATGAAGATCAGTGAAGACTTGAGACCAAGAAGCATTGCAAAGGTAGCTGTGCAAGCCTCAGTCACCATCCATTGAGTCCTATTTATACTCCTTCCAAACATCATGTATCCTCCAGGTCTTGCCTCAGCATGTGAGTCTATCTTAGCAAAACTCCATGTGAGTCTGTATCAGCTGACATTACTCTGCCAATCGGCCAGAGTCCTTGGGAACCTCATGAGTTTCTGTCTATGGAGTCATGAGAAATGGAGCCCATCAACTCAATGTAAGGCAAACCAATACATGCCTGTCCTTAGTGAAGAATCTTTCATCATGCATCCTTTCATGTGCTTGCTTCAGCAAAACATCCTTTCACCTGTGTCTGCTTCAGCAAAACACTCTTTGACATAACTGACTTTTCAAAGAAGTCAGAAGTTTCCACTTCACACAGTTTGAAAGATAAGCTTTCTTCTCAAATTTCCCTAGTGTTTTGGTGAATCCACTTCTCACATGATCCCACAGGAAAAAGGTTCTTACTCCAATGTTCAGGCTGAAACAAATTAGTCATGTGCCCTGAGTCTCCAGAGTCTAATCACCTTGCTGCCAGTGTTTTCTGATCTTGCTACAGCCAAAGCTTGCTCATACCATGCATTTTTATCCTCTGCTCTGCTGTAGAGCTTCCATCTGCTTAACACTCTGAGACCACACTGAGCACACTGACCCGCACCACTAATCCTACCCCACACAAATACAACCATCTGCTCCAAGTCCCAAAGGCATTCTCTGCTGGAGAATTAAGGAAGTCAACACTAAAATATTCTTCTATATCTTACCTATAGAGTTCACAAAAAGAGTCCTAGATAAGGCCCAGTGTAAACACTTCTTGTTGAAGTCTTAGGATGTTCATCTTATGATGAGATGCAACACCGGAAACATTCATAAACGTTTATTTACATTTTGGGCCTCTCCACTGTAGTGATGAAATTAGAGGTGCACAAATAAATTAAAACATAATGAACTATAAACTTTAAATAAGTGAAGTGCAGTTTCTGCAGAGTGAACATCATGAAAGTTGTGGAGAAAATGAAGGAGTTTGCTCTAGCAATGCCTGCCAATTTAAGCTAGTTATTGAAAAGACAGTTTTGAGCTTTATAGGGAAACATACAGACACACACACACACACACACACACACACACACATTCTCAACCCAAGATCGATAAAAACAATCCTGAATAATAAGAACAACTCCTGGAGGTATCAATATTCCCAACCTCAAATTGAACTATAGAGTAAGTTAATAGTAATAAAATAGTGTGATATTGACATAAAAACAGAAACATTGATCAATGAAATTGAATTGAAGACCCAGACATAAATCCACACACTTATAAACACTTTTAATAAAGGCAAGAAATACACACTAGATAAAAGACAGCATCTTCAACAGTGCTGGCCTAACTGGCTGTCTTCAGGTAGAAGAAAGCAAATAGATCCATACTTACCACCCTGCATAAAATTAACTCCAAATGGATTTAAAAACATCAAATTAAATCAGATGCATTGAACCTGATAGAAGAGACAGTGGGGAATAGCCTTTGACTCAATTGGCAGAGGAGACAACTTCCTGAACACAGCACCAATAGCACAGTCACTAAAATCAACAATTAATAAATGGGACCCCATGAAACTGAAAATTTTCTATAAGGCAAAAGATACTATCATTCAGACAAAGCTGCACCCTGCAGAATGGGGAAAGATTTTCACTAACTCTACATCTGACAGAGGGCTAATGTCCAAAATATATAGAGAACTCAAGAAACTAGACATCAATAAACCAAATAATCCAATTTTAAAATGGGGCACAGATCTAAACTGAAAATTTTCTAAAAAGGAAACTCAAATAGCTAAGAAACACTTAAAGAAATGTTCAACATCCTTAGCTATCAGAGAAATGCAAGTCAAAACTACTTTGAGATTCCATCTTACACCTGTCAGTTTCAGTATTCTAGGTTCCACACAATGATTGACCAACAAAGAGAGACACTGCAAATTAGATAAGTGTCTCAAGCAGCTGGGGGCTCAGCCTCTGAAGGACTGATTCTAGGAGCTTCCCAAAAGTGCTTTTTATTGTTACACAAAAGGCACATTTAATAAGTCAATGACTGTATATCAAAACCTCTGATCTAGAGGTTGTTTTGAAGAAACCATTGCCTAAGCAATTCTCAGCCATAGGAAACTTCCTGGTTTGCCCATTATGTCTCAGGTCTAAATTATATAAAGACTCTGACAATCCTTCAAAAGAACAACCACAAAAGCTCAGATAACAATCACTGACAAAAAGGCTACTTCAAAGTCTACATGCTATCACTCTGGAATTCATACCAGATACAATGGTTCTGCTAAAATTCTTCTACATATCAGAATAGCTAAGATCTATAAAATAAGTAACAGTTTATGCTGTCAAGGAAGTGGAGTAAGGGGCATATTCCTCCATTGCTGGTGGGAGAGTAAACTTGTATATGATCATGAAAGGTAGTCTGGTTTCTGGTTGAGCACAGGCTGGAAACCTTGATGACCCCAGGTGACTCTGAGGGACTGCAGGCATTTCACCATGCCCCCAGAATCCAGGCTTCTGACAGGAGGCCTCCATAGATTTGTGTCCTTCAGTCACATAAGGGCAATGCACCTAGTCCCTTCACAGGCAGAGGATGTGACCTCAGGCCACATAGCTTTAAGACAGATCTCCATATCAATGAGGTACCTAAATGCCAGAAGGGTTTAGCCAATAAAGCTTTCTTTCCTAGACACTCCTCCCTGCAAAAGGTAGTTAACCTCAGGCCCACCCTGAGAAAACAGGGTATGGTTTTTTACTTATCCACTCTCTGACATAACAAAAAAAGCCTTACTACCTGAACTGCATCTTTTCATCGGGATCCACAGTGGGGAGTCATAGAGAAGGCCTTTGCCTACAGAGCCGCTGTCTAGTCTCCCATACTAGGCTTCTCTATGCTCTCAGCCAAGATCACCAAGCCAAGCCAAGCCAGCCACCACCTACCAAACCAAGGACTCTTCCCCACCCTACACCCAACCCCTACAGGAGCCAGCCAGAGCACTCTCCCCATCTCCCCTTCAGTCGTGGGGTGGTCACAAGGGCCCCACTCCATCCTCAGTTCTAGAGCCTGAGAACCAGATGGCCCCAACCTTGTCACAGGCCCAGTGAATCCCAACCCAGTTCTGGCTGTTCCCAGGGACCACAGACTGTGCTCCCCCACCCTTGGAACCATGTCCCACGGCTTCACATAGCCCAACGCCCACCCGGTGCTGGTGCCAGCATGGGGTAAGCACAGTCATACTTCTCATGGCCCAGCCCTGTGGCAGGGCAGATGCAGGACAACACTTAACCCAACAAACTTGTACAGCCATTATGGAAATCAATATGGCTGGCTCCTCAGAACATTGAGAATTTATCTAATGGGTTATGAATATACACCCAACAGTCCGTAATCCCTATATCCTCTTGAGTGCCTTTCTTCCTGAGTGCCAATGGTATATGATGCTGGATTTAAAGGATGTTTTCTTAAGCTTACCCTTGGTACCCAAGAGCTAAGACTTATTTGACTTTGAAAGGCACGATCCAGAGCTAGGGAATAGTGGACAGCTGACTTGGACCTATCTGCCCCAAGGATTTAAAAACTTGCCTATCATCTTTGATGAGGCCTTCCATGAAGACCTGAGTGAGTACAGAGCCCAGCATCTTAACCTGACTCTTTTGAAGTATGTGGATGACCTCCTGGTGGCAGCAGAGACCAAACAAGAATGCCTAAAGGGAACCCAGGATGTGTTGGATGTCCTGGGGAATTTGGGTTACCCAGTTTCTTCTAAGAAAGCCCAACTCTGTCAACCACAGGTGACATATCTAGGATACATATTAAAGAAAGGTCAGAGATGGCTCTCTGAGGCCAGGAAGGAAACTGTCCTGTGCCTTTCAACACCCAAGATGCTCCACCAGGTAAGGGAATTCTTGGGATCTGCTGGATTCTTCATATTATGGATATCAGGCTTTGCAGAAATAGCTAAGCCACTATATTAAGATCTCCTGAAAGCTTTTTCTGGACAGGGGGTCATCAGAAAGCCTTCAGCACCTTAAAAAGGGCCTTTATTTCAGCCTTGGGGTTGCCAGATGTGAGTAAGCTATTTCGTCTCTTTATGGATGAGAGATCTGAGATAGTAAAAGGGGTATTGATGCAGACTCAGGCCCTGGCAATGGCCAGTGGCCTACTTGTCAAAGAAATTAAACCCAATTGCCAGAGCCTGGCCACCCTGTTTGCACATCATTGCAGCCACAGCCCTCCTGGTTAAGGATGCTAACAAACTGTCTGTGGGCCAAAGCTTGACCATCATCACAGCCTCAAGCTATCAAAGGGGTATTTAAACAGTCTCCCTTCCCCATCAATGTCCCACCAATGCCAGAATGACTCATTTCCATTCTCTCCTCTTAAATCCCTCTAGTATAACCTTTCAGACACCAACTGCTCTGAGCCCACCTACCCTCTGGCCTAACCCAAACCTCAGTTACCTTGATGAACAACTGCATGATTGCTCAGACATTTTGGTTCACATCCATAGGACCAGACCAGATAGATCTTCAGGCAGCTTCATTCAGGATAGACAGAGGTATGCTGAGGCAGCGGTAATCTCAAACACTGAGATCTTATGGGTGGAGCCACTCCAAGCTATATGCCTTTGCCACTGCTCATGTCTATGGGCTATTTATAGGGAGAGAGGCCTTCTGAAAGCAGAAGAAAAGACTATCAAAAATAAAAAGAAAATTCTCTCCCTACTGAGGGATTTATAAGGGGGCCTAAAAAGCTGGCCATCATACACTGCTTGGGACATTAGAGAGGGACGGACCTAGTTTCAGAAGGCAACAATAGGGCAAATGAAGCAGCCTGACATGCTGCCCTAGAAATTAGATCTCTCTTGCTCCTGACTTTCTTGGATCTGATGGATCCTACACTCCCTGACCACCCTAAGGGTTCAAAAGATGACATAACCTGGGCTAGGAATTTGCCCATGTCTCAATGTAATAAAAAGATGGTAGAGAACAGCAGATTGCAAACCCTTTGTGTTTGAAGAAATGGGACTATACATACCACATGGGTGTCTGGAAAATGCAGAATTTGATATCAGAATAAGAGATGCCAACTCCAAGACAGCTAAGATTGTTAAGAGCTGTAAAGCCTGCCAGCTAACTAATACAATGGCTAATGAGAAGATTCTAGTTCAGAGGCACAAACCCTAGCATCTACTGAGAGACAGACTTTCCAGAGCTATATAAATATCTATAGGTACCTTTTCAAGTTGTACTGAGACTTTCCCCACCAAGCATAAAACTACATCCACAGTGACAAAGAAGCTCTTAGAGGACATATTGCCAAGACGTGGCTTTCCTCAGATGATAGGGTCAGACAATGGACCAGCTTTTGTATCCCAAGTAAGTCATGGACTAGCCAGTATTCTGGGGATTGATTGAAAACTTTATTGTATGTATAAACCCCAGAATTCAGGACAGGTGGAGAGAATGAACAAAACCCTAAAATTAATCTTAACTAAAATGACCTTAGAGACTGCTAGTGACTGAGATACTCTCTTTCTCCTTTGCTCTCTGCCAGGTATGAAACTCCCCTTACCAGAAGGGACTCATTCCTTTTAAAACCATGTTCAGGATACCAACATCACTGTTCTTAACATACAAGCAAAAGTCATTGCTGAGTTGAAGAACACACCAGTTGCTAGGCAACCTTGAAAGTGTCCAATGGGCTTATAAACATGTTTGACCTAAACTTTGTGTTCTCTATGAAACAGGTCCTCCTCTATCCAAGAGTCGTTAGAGCCTCATTAAAAGGTCTCCATGTTATCATCTTGACCACACCCACCACTCTGAAGGTTGAAGGGATTGAAGTGTGGATCCACTGCAAACCTTTTTGCAGCTGAAGACAGACACCAGGAAGAAAGTCAGCCTCAGGACTCTCCCCTGACTCCCACTGCTGGGGCTCCTACCCAAGCCCCAGGGATATCACAAGGACTGGGTAATGACAACCCTGACTCCCTCTAAAATATGATGGTCCAGTCCTTTCAGGCCACCAATATGTCCAGGCCTAAATTAACTGAGTCATACTGGTTATGTTGTGAGATAACATTTCCCACCTCCAAGAGTCTGAAGGCTCCATGGCAGAGATAGTACAAACCAGAAGGGGCCTAGATACAATAAAAAGACTATGTACAGCCCTCAAAGAAAAATACTGTTTCCATATTGATCACTCAGAGTTAGTCAGAAAATCAATGGTCAGAGTTAGAGAGGGCCTTACTAAGTGTAAGAGAAACTTGGGACTATTCAACTTAGGTCATCAGGAGTCACTATTTGTCCCCCTAAAACATAGACAACGAAGCCTACAAGCTCCAGGAAGCCCCATCATTGGGCCTTCTAATTACCAGAGAAATGGGAGAATGAGAGACCAGATCTTTTGGGTTCAGACTCCATCCTAGAGAACCTTAGGTTAACACCTAACAAGCCAGCACCTAGCACCAGTTTCCAAGTTATTCCCTAACAAAACTGCACCTCCAGGTTACAAGCCTGTCCCTGACACTTCACTTCCTAATAACAGAGGAATCAGGAGGAAAACAGAAGTTAAGTTTATGATTTGGGTCCCAGCACCAGCCAATTATGTTAAAGGCCATAATGGCCCTCCAATCAAATGTATGCCTGGCTAAAAAAATCCCTTACTTGTTTGCTTGCCTCTATAAATGCTGTATGGGTGGGTGCTGGGCTGGTCAGAAGTGCAGAGACCCTGCTCCTGGGGTAGGAAAGTGCAGCCTGAGGAGTGGAGCTGGAGCTGGTTGGGAGCAAGGGGAGTGTTTCTGGGCCTGCAGTAAGGCCAGGGCTGTAGGGGTCTTAGACTCTTGGACATCCAGGCATCACTGGGAGTCTCAGAAGAGCAGAGAATGGAGTCGGGGGCCCAAGGGCTGGGGGATAAGCTCCAGCTCGTCTTGCAGAGTGATTGTCCTTAGCTTGGCAGATCCTCAGGGTAGATCTTGGTGAAACAGACAGTCCACGGTTCCAAACAATTGGTTGTTCATGGCAGAAAATGGATGTATAATGTACCATACCCAACTTCTCAGGATATGCCTGAGATTAAATACCTTCTGCAAGGATGAATGTCTGGGAAGGGAAGCTTATTGGCTAAGCCCTCCAGGCCTCTAGGTAGCTCATTAGTATGGAGAACTCAGTTTTGGGCCTATGTGACCATAGAACACATTTCTTTTATGTGAGAAACATGATGTGTTCCAAGTCAGGAGTCTGGCAGGGAGCTGGGAGTCATTCAAGCCTCAGGTGTGTGCCCACCGAGTCTCTGGGTCTCAACCTGCTCTACCTTACCAAACTTCCTGGCATGATTTTACGACCCACAGATGGGGATGGGTGTGGTAGGGTATGATGGGTGTGGTGGGTTGGAGAATTGCCCAGGATAATATCCACAGAACTCATTGAACATAGAGAAGTTGAGCTGTTGCCTATATATAGCCATCACCCCTATGTTCTAGTCTTTGGTGTGGGAAGGTATTCTTCAGGCTACCAAACCAACTCACCCACAAAATCTTGCACCTACAATTTGTCCTGCCTGCAAGATATGTTAAGGCAATGATAGCACAGAACTTGTAGGAGTAGCCAACCAATGTCTGATTTAAGTTAAGGTCCACTTCATGAGATGGAACCCATACCAGACACTGTTTGGGTGACCAAGAACCAGAGACTAGATAGCTCAAAGAATTAGGGTAAAACCAAATACTCATGGTCACAAAAAGGGGGGGGGATTCAATAAAATGACTCCTAATGATATTCTGCTACACTCAGATCAGTGCCTTATTCAGAGAGGCTTCTTTCTGCAGCAGATAGGAACAGAGTCAGAGACATACAGCCAGACATTATGCAGAAAGAGAGAGAGAGAGAGAGAGAGAGAGAGAGAGAGAGAGAGAGCGCGCGAGCCCTTGGAACACACAGCTCTTAATGGGATGTCTTCACCAATCTCTCCACTCAGAGCTTAGAGAACCCTGTAGAAGAGGAGGCAGACAAGTCTAAGAGCCAGAGGGGATGGAGGTCACCGGAGAACAAGGCCCTCTAAATCAATTACGCATATGAATTCACAGAGACTGAAGCAGCAAGCACAGGGCCAACATGTGTCTGCACTACCATGCCCTCTGTGCATGTATTATAGACATTAGCTTAATATTTTTATGGAACTCTGGAGTGTGTGAACAAGTTTGTCTCTGGATCTTATAACTGTTCTTGGGATGGTTTTCCTTCTGTTCGGTTGCCTTGTCCAGTCTCAATGTGATGGTCTTTTTTAATGTATTGTATTATATTTTATTTTGTTATGTTTGGTTGTTATCTCTTGGAAGCCTGTTCTTTTCTAATAAAATATAGAAAGGGAGTGGATCCAGAGGGGAGGAAGGATAGGGAGGAATTTGGACAACTAGAGGGAGAGGATATACTGCATGAGAAAAGAATCTATTTTCAATAAAAAGAAAAAAAGATACACTGAGTCTGATAAAAGAAAAAGTGGTAAATAGCCTTGAACTCTTGGCATAGGAAAAGACTTTCTGAACAGAACACCATTAGCAGTAGACAGTTTACCCCTCCAGCTAGCAGTGAGACCTGGAGAGCAGAACTGACGCATGAGGACTGCAGTCTCACGCAATAACTTCATATCAGAGCATCAGAGAATGTATACTCCGTGGGTTAAGAGGAGTCACATGAGCAAAGTGCACACTCACGATGGAAAGCAGCATGTGCCTGGTGTGTAAACAAATAACAATGGCCAGGTGTAACGAATACTCTGAAGTTAACTCACTCTTATCTGCTACCACTGGGAGAAGCATGCAAGCACATTCCAAGAACAATTACTTGTTTTGAAGAGACTGAGGTCACAAGGCTCTTGTTTTCTTGGAGTTTTCTCACAAGCACTCAGACTTCTCCTCACATGACTCCATTTTTGTACAGGATCCGACAGTAGATCACTGACAATACCCAGCTCTTGACAATGTCTATGGTGCATTGTTTAGGGAAGAACAGCAAACACAGAATGCGTGTTTAACACACCATGAGGGCACCTTTCCCCCACGTATTTTCCACTCAAAGTTATCTTAATACATGGGCACAGAACCTGTGGATGAGGAGCGCTAATTGCAATACTGTGTGTCATATTAGAAAAGTCAACATGTATGTATAATTAAATATGTGCTTGCTGGGAATTTTACTCAGGTCCTCTGCAAGAGTAGTCAGTGCTCTCAACCACAGAGCCATCTCTCCAGTCCCAAAGATAGAAAGACGAAAGGATGAGGAACAGTGTATGGGGTGGAGGGTTTCCCCTGGACAGGCTAAGGTCACATGCACATCTGAACAGAAGGGGCAGTGAGTATAAGGGTGAAGACAGGTGAGATGGTTAAGCTAGGAGTTCATCTTGACCTGAAAGACACTGCTAATGTAGAGATAATAACGTAGCTGCCATAGGAAGAGAGATCAATAGGAAGTTCTCTTTGTAATGAATGTTTGAAAATAGAAAGGTATTGATTTATACATACACTTAAGTTTGTACATGCTATTAAAGTGCATGTGTGTGCTCATGTGTGTGTGTTTCCATCCTACTAGCAAGAAGAAGTACACAAAAACCTGTTAAATGATTAAAATGATTCTGCAATACATAGCACATACTCATTTCCACACAGGATTCTTTTCTTCATCATTCTAAGTGACCCCAATTATTTGGTTCTTGAAGGAACTGCTTCTAAGTACTATTTGACCTACAGATTTCTAGCTATCCTCTTATTAGGAGTTCATGATGTTCGAAGAGCATGAACTTTAAATTCATGGGGAAAACTTACATTATCTGTAATACACCACTGACCAGAAGATGGCTCCAGAGAGCAACAAAAACTCAAGTGCCATTATTAAAGGGTGATGTGCTTGTCATGCCAGAGATCTTTTTGTCACTCTCTGTGTGAATCACTTTCATATTCATATTAAATTGACTAAATGACAAAGTTGACTTGCTAAATTAATTTAAGATAAATAGTCTGATAAAATTTAAGAAGCAAGCCGGGCGGTGGTGGCGCACGCCTTTAATCCCAGCACTTGGGAGGCAGAGGCAGGCGGATTTCTGAGTTCGAGAGTTCGAGGCTAGCCTGGTCTACAGAGTGAGTTCCAGGACAGCCAGGGCTACTCAGAGAAACCCTGTCTCGAAAAACCAAAAAAAAAAAAAAAAAAAAAAAAAATTTAAGAAGCAAACACTTCAAGAAATTTAGTGTGAAGGGTTTTGTTTTTTAATTATCTTTAATCTTTTTTTACAGTCCAGTCCTTATCCCCTCCCTGTCTGCCCTCCAACTGTTCCTCATCCCATTCCTTCTCCCCACCTCCCCAAGAGAATGTCTCCAAGAGGATGCCCCAACTCCATCCTACCCCACCCTGCCAGGCCTCAAGCGTCTCAAGGGTTAGGTACTTCTCTCACTGAGGCCAGACCAGGCAGTCCTCTGATGTATATATGTTGGGAGGCCTCCTACCAGCTAGTGTATGCTGCCTGGTTGGTGGTTCAGTGTCTGAGAGATCTTAGGAGTCTGGGTTAGTTGAGACTGCTGGTCTTCCTATGGTGTCATCCTCCACAAATTCTTCCAGCCTTTCTCTAATTCAGCCACAGGGGTCCCCGACTTCAGCCCATTGGTTGGGTGTAAGTATCTGTGTCTGTCTACATCAGCAGCCTGTTGGGCCTCTCAGAGGGTAGCCATGCTAGGCTCCTGTCTGTAAGTACATAAAAGCATCAGTAATAGTGTCAGGCCTTGTAACCCCTCCTTGAGATGGAGATGGATCTCAATTTGGGACGGCCACTGGACCTCCTTTTCCTCAGTCTCTTCTCCATTTTTGTCCCTGAAGTTCTTTTAGACAGGAACAATTCTGGGTCAGAGTTTTTGAGTGTGGGATGGCAGCCCCATCCCTCCACTTGATGCCCTGTCTTTCTCCTGGAGATGGATTCTACAAGTTCCCTCTCCCTACTGTTGGGCATTTTATCTAAGGTCCCTCCATTTGAGTCTTGAGAGTCTCTCACCCCCGCCCCCAGGTCTCTGGTACATTCTAGAGGGTCCCCCCACCACCCAACTCCCAAGGTTGCCAGTTTCCATTCATTCTGCTGTACCTCAGGGCTTCACTCTTGTCCCCCCCACCCCAATACCTGATCATGTTCCTGTTTTCCCCTCCTCCACCCTTCTCCCATCCTTGCCTGTCCCTCCCTCTGCCCTCCACCCCCTGCGATTGCTTTCCTCACCCTTCCAAGTGGGATTGAAGCATCCTCACTCGGGTCCTTCAGCTTGTTAACCTTCTTGAGTTCCGTGGATTGTATCCTGGCTATAGTTCTGTGGATTGTGTCCTGGCTATAGTTCCGTGGATTGTATCCTGGTTATAGTTCCGTGGATTGTATCCTGGCTGTAGTTCCGTGGATTGTGTCCTGGCTATTCTGAACTTTTTTGGCCCATATCTACTTATTAGTGAGTACATACCATGCATGTCCTTTGGGTCCGAGTTACCTCACTCAGGATGATATTTTCTAGTTACATATTTACATATTTTCTATCTGTCCGTATATCCACCTACCTATCTGCCTACCTGTCTCTCTATTTCTCACCAGTGCAACACAGATAGCAATACTAAACCATGCTGAACCAATTGCCACTGTTATGTAGCATTTATGAACAATATAAACAAGGATTGGGAAGAGTTAGCATGTAAAAGCAATATGAAATGTACAAAAATCTTTCTAGATTGGTCTTATTTAGCTTTTAAAAATATAAAACATTAAAATATGAAAAGGCATAGGCATAAAATTCATCCTGAATAACAAAGCTAAGAAAAATATACATAATGTATTCTAACTCACATTTTCACATGATATGTTATATTTTATAACCACAGTTCTAGAAATGTCAAATATATATGTCATTAATTTAATATAAAACATTATGATGTACTTATAAAAAGATAAAGGGGGGATATGTTCTATGGAGGTGTGGTGAGGTATGAAGGAAGGGGGTGCCTTGTTGGGCCAATGCCAAGGCATCCCTTCCCCCTGAGAGACCAGCCACACAATAATTTAGTATAGAATAGAGTTTATTCAGGGCATTGATGGGGAGGGGAGTTAAGAGGGTAGTAGAGGCAGAGAGACAGAGACAGAGACAGAGAGAGAGAGAGGGAGAGAAAGAGGGAGAGGGAGAGAGGAGTAGAGAAGCAGAGGAGTAGAGGAGTAGAGGAATAGAGGCCAGCCATGGGTACACGGAAAAGGGGAGAGAAGACTGAGCAGGAGCAAGAGAGCAAGAGAGGAACAAGAGAGTGAGGAGAGGGCAAACAGTCCTTTTATAGTGAGTCAGGAATACCTGGCTGTTGCCAGGTAACTGTGTGGTAGAACATAACTGGCTGTTGGCAGGTAACTGTGGGGCGGAGCTTAGATAGAATGCTAACATTACCCTGTTTTGGTTTAATTAAAAAGGAAAAAATTAGAAAGAGGTGATGGTGAAGTAGAAATAGGGTCATTGTGATCTCTGACTACTTCTGCTGGCTTTGGGGCAACATGTCTCTGGGAAACCTAAAAAATGGGTATGGTAATGTTGGTCCAGTCTTAGAAGAGTTGGCTGTTTCCTTGTGTCTGTGAGAGAAAGTTGGAACATCTATAGTTTGCTTCTCTGTAGCTGTCCTGGATGTAGTAAGTGCCTGGACTTGACAAGATTCTGAAACACACACACACACACACACACACACACACTAAAGGTAGAGAATAAGATTAAGTGCATTTGGAAGAAAGAAACATTTCTTTCTTAGATGTACATTTGAAACTCAGAGAAATCTCACCCTCTGGAGTAGGTAGTCAGTGAAGACTTTAGGCAGATGTACTTATTTGTGTGGAGTCTATTTGGTCCATGAGAGGTAGATCTGAGTGGGTTTCCTGTAGCTTATAAGTTTACAAAAGAGATAACACAAACAGTCTTTAAGATGAGCCTTTTGTGGGTCAGAAAGAACAAGAATTTGTGATTATATAGTTGGATCATATAATGGAATGTTTCATTAGACTTAGGCAAATTTATAAGAACTCGAATAATGTTAGGACAGTGGCATAACAAGAAGAGGAAATATGAAGCATTTAATTGATGGAAACTGAGTTTAGGTAAGGAAGTAACAGATAATCTGTGAAAGCTTACATCTGAACTAGTTACTAGAAACGAATTTAGGTAAGGAGTTAAGTCTGTTTTTTAGCTGTCAAGCTACAGTTTTCTTAGCTGTCAATGTAGTCAGAAATCTGAAGAAGAATAAATTATAATCTAGCAGTCATATATTATTTAAAAATTGACAGAGTTCACTAGACAACAGTTCCCTGTGGTCTCCATGGCAACCTGGGTGGAGTCAGTCTGGCTTTCAAGCCTAGAAAATGCAATGCTTTTTTCTCTGTGGAATGGATACATGAGAAATGACTTACCTTGATTTAGAGAAGTCATTTGACTCTGAGGGTATCCAGTTTTGTCCACTGTGTTTCTCAGTAGTTATCATACCACAATCCAGGCAGCCTCTTGAAGCTGTGTCTATCTCTTCTGAGACCCTGTAGGGTAAACTGTTAAAGACTTTGGGAGATTCCGTCATAAACTTAACTATATTAATAATTAGCAGACTTCTGAAAAGATTGAGGGCTATATCTATTGGTAATTTCTGAATAGAGCATACCATAATTTAATGGCAGTAAAAATCATTATCAAGACAGGATCGGAAGGAAAATCTTAAGTAACTGACAGGTTGTGTAAGTAGAGAAAAACACATTTTGCATTAGTAGAGAAACATTTGACTTAGAGTTGGTGTGGACCAGAATGGAAAAATGAGAGAACTGACAGCTATGTCATGAGACCGTGATGACAGAAAGTATGTCTGAGAGGATTCAGGCCTGTGACATGAGCTGAGCACTGAGCATGCAGGTAAGCCTTGGGAATGGCTAGTCTGAGGAGTGAGAGACAGGCAGATGCTCAGGCAGGGGTAGGGGTGCGCAGCCTGCAGCTGAAGAGTAGAGATTGCTAGGAGCCTCGATAATGGTGTCTGACCCCAGGGAGCACAGGGCCATGGTGCTGCTAAACGGTGGTGGTAGCAGCAGCTGTGTCAATGGCGTGTTTACTTTGCGTAAGTGGGGCTGAACTTCTTCTCAGCTGCTAGAAGCCATGGCCCAGTGCTTCTGGCTGTCAGAGTCTGTGGTTGGGGATGGGGGGCAGTGTGCACACTATTTTTGTGGCGGGCAGCAGGGCTAGCACTCACTTTATGAGTCCTGGGCAGAGAGGGAAAGATAGAGAGGGAGAAAGAAAGGGGCTCCCTTGAGAGTGCAAGAAAACAACTTCCTGGACAGGGCAAAAGCTGGTTTACTCACAGCTGTGGTGGACAGCCAAGCAGGGGCAGTGTGGGCAGAGTGCAAAAGCCCAGTGCTAGCACTCGAGAGCAAAGTATAGGGGCGGCAAATGGTCACATGCACGTGGGAAAGCAAATCTCACAGACAGAGTCCCTGGGAGGATGCAAGGGGCAGGGCCAGACCTGCTTTTCACTCTACAAACCTGGGAGCAGAGCTAAAGATCCAATGGGAGGGGGAGGGGGGAGGGCAGTAGAGTCCCTGGCAGGGGCTGGGTCCAGAACTATTTTCACTGGTGAACCAGCGGCTGCAGTGGGTGCATTGGGAGCGAGCAAATGTGAGATGGGGTAGGAGGTAGGGGAAAACCTATGCTATGGATTGCTAGTTTAGTGGCCATGTAGAGATACTGCTTTCTGCTTCCTGTGAATTAGACCAAGACATCCCAGTAAATAGGGACAAGGTGGCAAAGACAGACCTATGGGTGAGAGAAAAGGGTTATTAACTGCCCCTACCAGCGTTCTGGGAGCATCAATAACCAGAGAGATTCTAGAACAGGCCAGACCACCGGGTTGTCACACGATGGGCTGGGGGCTATGCTCAGAGCCAGTGCCCCTGAGCTACATGCCCATGGATTTCTCAGCAGCGAGAAACTGTCTCAAAGGAGAGAGGAAGATCTCACCCAAGGAAAAAAGTCCTAGAACGAGGGTCAGTGAAAAGGCTGAATATCACCATCCTCAAGGGCAGCACAGGGGTAGCTCAGAGCTCAAGAACTCTTCCCTGGGACCATGGGGATGTTTTTTGCTGACCAGTGGGGGAGGGGGCTTACCAGTTCTCTGAAGTTTAGGCTAGTGAGCATGGATCTCCATGTGTTAGCAGGGGGAGACGTAAACCTGCAGAGTTTCTAAATCTGATTCATGACACCACATGATGTGTTTATAAAAAAAAATAAAGAGGGGAGATATATTCTATTGAGGTGTGGTGAGGTGTGCAGGAAGGGGGTGCCTCGGCAGGCCCATGCTGAGGTTTCCCTTCCCCGTGAAGGATAAGCCACATGATAGTATAGATGGTATAGTATAGAACAGAGTTTATTCAGGTCATAGGGAGGGGAGTTAAGAGGGTAGTAGAGGTCGAGAAAGGCAGAGAGAGAGAGAGAGAGAGAGAGAGAGAGAGAGAGAGAGAGAGAGAGAAGTAGAGGCTGGCCATGAGCACATGGAGAAGGGACGAGAGGACTGAGCAGGAGCAAGAGAGCAAGGAGGGGGCAAATGTAGGAATTTCAGGTCTCAGTTTAAACTTAAAATTGAAAGAATCTTAGGTTTCGGTTTAAACTCAAGAATTAACTGCCCCAGGAC
Source organism: Grammomys surdaster (assembly GCF_004785775.1). Taxonomy (NCBI): domain Eukaryota; kingdom Metazoa; phylum Chordata; class Mammalia; order Rodentia; family Muridae; genus Grammomys; species Grammomys surdaster. Next base: position 8,616,532 of record NW_021604569.1, read on the forward strand.
ACATCCTGGGAGGAGTACATTCCAAAGACTTACACACTCATTCCAGGGGAAGAGCCCAAGATAAGAGGTAATCAGGAAGCTGGGCCCTTAAATAAACCTGGGAAAATGGAAGCCACTTAGCTAACACTCATTATCATAAAAAATAATGTGTAAATCTGAGTCACCTAGAGACTGGACCTGGACCGGTTGTTGAGGTCAGCCTTTGTAGTTGCCCTCGTGAACTCTGTATAAAAACTGCTCTCAGCTTTGGCTTGGGGTTCCTCTTGCCTGTGTTCGAGGGAACTCCATTGCACTGGTTATCATTAAACCTCATGTTTTTGCAGTGAATCCCCTATCTGTGAGTGTTTCTGTGGGAGTGTGTCCCCCGGTTTTGGATCTTTGGATCCAACACAAGCAGCACCTTGTATAGTGAGTCAGGCATACCTGGTTGTTGCCATGTAACTGTGGAGCAGAGCTTAGTCAGAATGCTAACACATTATATACTATATACTATGCATTTTATATTATATTATCAATTATAATTCAAAATATAATATTTAAAGATTTTTTATTGTTATATATAAATCATATAAAATATAAATAATAATATATATTGTATATTGGCTAGACTTTTCTCTAATCTTGCATAAAATCCATTATTTCTCAATGACTCAAGTAAGTAACATTGAATAAATACTTGCTATGTTCTATAGATGCTTTTTAAAGTACTTTATATGTCTGAATTAATTTAATTTTTAAATACTACTTTGTAAAGTAGATACCATTATAATTCCTATAGAGAGAGGCATTGAGTAATTAATTTAAAATCAGACAGACGATAAGTGTAGTGTAAATGCAAACTGTAGTGGTTTAATTCTTGTCCCAGTAGCCACTTATGCATTCACTCATGTGTAAATAGCCATCGTTTTCCAAGATGACATATGAAACACATGATCTCCATGAGGGGTGATGATATTAAATTATGTGGGCAATAATATATAGTTGTTTCTCTATGTGTAGGGTAGGGCCTAGTATCTTCATAGAGACCAAAGTCTGTGCATGCTCAAGTCCATTTTATAGAATGATAGTGTACTTGCAGATGACCTATATCTACTCTTCATGCTTGAAATTATCCCTAAGTGATAATTTGTAATACAGTGTACATGCTAAATACCTGTCAAGCTGAACTTTAGGCAATAATAAGAAAGGAATCCTTACACATTCAGTAAAGATTAAATATATATATATATATATATATATATATATATATATATATATATTTAATGTTTTCCATCATCAAGACTCACTGAAGTGAGCCATTCAGGTATTGGAGCAGTACAACATAAAAAGGATATTTCAGTCTATATCAAGAAGGAATTTGACATGAAGTACAACCCCACCTGGCACTGTATTGTAAGGCAGAACTTTGGTATTTATGTGAAACATGAAACCAAACACTTCATCTACTTCTATCTAGTAGCCATACTTCTGTTCAAATCTGGTTAAAACCATGGACTGTGTCAATACCCAGATCATTCCAAAAACAAAGACTGCATCTAACTTTTTAATCATGAGCTTAGCCTTTAGCATCTGAGCCATCTCTCCAGCCTGGGACTGAATCCTAAATTCCAAATACCAGAGACTGAATCTTCAGTCTTGCTAAGGGAACAACTCATTTTAAATCTGTTGTGTTTTGTACAGGGTATCATCCTTTGTATGAGTTTGTGGTTATAAAATAATTAGTAAAACAGCTTACATTTGTATTTATTTTCTAGTCTATACTTCTGTGCCCTTAGATAATTCATTTAAAATAACTCTGTAGGAGATTGGAAGAAAGGAAGAAAGAAAGAAAGAAAGAAAGAAAGAAAGAAAGAAAGAAAGAGGGAGGGAGGGAGGGAGGGAGGAAGGAGACAGGCTATGCACAAAAACAGTGCTAACAGCACATGCTATCAATTATCAAATGCCATGCTGATGGTGCATACAGTTATTTAAGAATCTCGCAGGAATAGGCAGATAAAAGTTAACAGTAGTGGTGAGAGTTGTGCAGAACAGTGGAAAGGATTTGGGCAGGTCAGTAGGAAAGTGGTATTTTGTCAGAGAGCTCCTAGAGTACAGTGCCTTATCTGGGAAATAAAGAGACCTGATTAGAACAGTTTACATAGGTAGGCTGTGGGAAACTCATTTGGAAAATCATATGGGAACAAATTTGAAGACTTTTCAATGACTTAGATAAAAATGCTAGGAATGAGGGTCCCATATTCCAGTCTATAACTCTGGCTGCTTCTCAGGAGGCCACTCTGCACTAGGGACCCCAGGTAAGGCACAACTCTCTACCAGCTAACTCTCCTTAAAACCTGCCGAACAGCCCAAACTTCACCACCTCCTCTGGGCTCCGTATTCTTGACTCACAACTTCAGCAGAAGACTTTTGCTTTACTGGAGACCATGCTGTACCTGGGACTCTAGAAACCAAACACTTCATCTACTTCTATCTAGTAGTCATACTTCTGTTCAAATCTGGTTAAAAGCATGGACTGTGTCAATACCCAGATCATTCCAAAAACAAAGACTGCATCTAACTTTTTAATCATGAGCTTAGCCTTTAGCATCTGAGCCATCTCTCCAGCCTGGGACTGAATCCTAAATTCCAAATACCAGAGACTGAATCTTATCATGTATGTATAAATAACTTAAATAACTGAATTCACATATCAAAGACTCAGAAGATATTTTCAACAAAATCATAGAAGAAAATTTTCCTATCCTAAAGTGACAACTATAAACGTATGTACAAGAGGCTTACAGAACACCAAATAGATTGGTCCAGAAAAGAAAACTTTCCCCCTATCATGGCAAAATAATCAAAACATTAGATGTATATAACAAAGAATATTAAAAGCTTCAAGGGAAAATGTCAAGTAATATATAAAAATACTTTTAGAATTATACCTAACTCCTCAACAGAAACTCTAAAAGCCAGAAAGGCCTAGGAAGATGTCTTGTAGACTAAGAGGCCACAAATGCCAGCCCAGACTAGTATACCCAGAAAAACTTTCAAGAACCATAGATGGAAAAAACAAGATATTCTATGACAAAACCAAATTTTAAAAATATCTATCCACAGAATCAGACCTGCAGAAGATAGTAAAAGAAAAACTCCAATCCAAGAAGGTTAACTACACCCAAGAAAACATAGGAAGTAAGTAATTTCAGGAACCTGTGCCTGGAGCTGACCCAGAGTGCTGGATTCCCACCCACTCCTACAACACCCAGATGAAGCTCAACTCCTAGGTGTGCTGACACACCCAAGATCACAGGCGAGGCCACAACATCTAACCCTACAGCCAGCATAACTGGGACCCCCATGGGAACCAGGGAAGCAGGAACCCTCACCCAGTCAAAGACACACATTCCTTTCTGCCTGCACCTGTGCCTGGAGTAGACCCAGGGCTCTGCCTCCCTCCCCATCCACTCCTGCAACACCCAGAGAACGCTTGACTCCCAGGGGATCTGACACAACAGGATCTCAGGTGCATGAATACAACAGGATCTCAGGATCACAGAGTCAGCTGGACTCCCAGGAGTTCTGACACAACCAGGCTTACAGGAAGAACAGGTTCCAGTCAGAGACAGCAAGGGAAGGCAGCACTAGAGCTAACCAGATGGTAAGAGGCAAAAGCAAGACCATAAGCAACAGAAACCAATGCTACTGGCAACATCAGAACCCAGTTTTCCAACCACACCAAGCCCTGGATACCCCAACACACCTGAAAAGCAAGGTTCATATTTAAAATCCCATCTCATGAATATGAGAGAGGACTTTAAGAAGGACATAAATAACTCCCTTAAAGAAATACAGGGGAACACAGGTAAACAAGTAGAAGCCCTTAAAGAGGACATACATAAATCTCTTAAAGAAATACAGGAAAACACAATCAAACAACTGAAGGAATTGAACAAAAACATCCAGGATCTAAAAATGGTAATAGAAACATTAAAGAAAACAAAAAAGGAGACAGCACTGGAGATGGAAAACCTAGGAAAGAAATCAGAAGTCACAAATGCATTACCAACAGAATACAAGAAATAGAAGAAAGAATCTCAGGCATAGAAGATACCACAGAAGACATTGACACAATAGTCAAAGAAAATACAAAAAGCAAAAAGCTCCTAACTCAAAACGTTCAAGAAATCCAGGACACAATGAAAAGATAGAACCTGAGAATACTAGGTATAGAAGAAAGCAAAGCTTCCCAACTCCAAGGGCCAGCAAACATCTTCAACAAAATTATAGAAGAAAACTTCCCTAAAGAAAGAGATACCCATAAACATACAAGAAACCTGCAGAACACTAAACAGATGGGACCAGAAAAGAAATCCTTCCCCTCACATAATAATTAAAACAACAAATTCACAGAACAAAGAAAGATTATTGAAAGCAATAACTCAAGTAACAAATAAGGGAGACCAATTAGAAGTACAGCAGACTTCTCAACAGAAACTCTAAAAGCCAGAAGATCTTGGGTGGTTGTCATACAGACCTTAAGAGAACAAAAATGTCAGCCCAGGCTACTATACCCAGAAAAAAGCTCAATTACCATAGAGGGAGAAATCAAGATATTCCATGACAAAAACAAATTTACACAATATTTTTCCACAAATCCAGTCCTAGAAAGGATAATAGATGGAAAACTCCAACACAGGGAAAGAAACTACACCCTAGAGAAAGCAAGAAAGTAATCTTCTTCCAACAAATCCAAAAGAAGATATCCACATAAGCATAATTCCACCTGTAACAACAAAAATAACAGGAAGCAACAATCACTTTTCCTTAATATCTCTTAACACCAATGGACCCAATTCCCCAATAAAAGACATATACTAACAGGGTGGATATGTAAACAGGACCCAGCAATTAGCTGCATGCAGGAAACACACCTCAGTGACAAAGATAAATATTACCTCAAAATTAAAGGCTGGGAGAAATTTCCAAGCAAATAGTCCAAAGAAACAAACTAAAGTAGCAATTCTAGTGTCCAGTAAAATAGACTTTCAACCAAAAGTTATCAAAAAAGATGAGAAAGGACACTACATAGTCAAAGAAAAAATCCACCAAGAGGAACTCTCAGTTCTGAACATCTATGCCCCAAATGCAAGGGCACCCGCATTTGTAAAAGAAACATTACTGAAGCTCAAAGCACACATTGAACTTCACGTAATAATAGTAGGAGATTTTAACACCCTATTCTCACCAATGGACAGACCATGGAAACAAACTAGAGACACAGTTAAACTAACAAGTTATGAACCAAATGAATTTAATAGACACCTACAGAACATTTTGCCCTAAAACAAAAGAATATATCTTCTCAGTACCTTATGGTACCTTCTTCAAAATTGACCATATAATCAGGGATGAAACAAGCCTCAACCAATACAAGAAGATTGAACTAATCCTACTCACCCTATCAGATTACTATGGACTAAGGCTGGTCTTCAATAACAAAAACAACAGAAAGCATACATACACATAAAAGCTGAACAACAATCTACTCAATAATAACTTGGTCAGGGAAGAAATAAAGAAAGAAATTAAAGACTTTTTAGAATTTAATGAAAATGAAGGCACGACATACCAAAACTTACGGGTGTCCCGTAAGGAAAACAGAAAGGAATGCAGAGGAAAACGCATAGCTCTGAGTGGCTCCGTAAAGAAATTGGAGAGAGCATACACTAGCATCTTAACAGCACATCTGAAAGCTCTAGAAACAAAAAGAAGCCAATACACCCAAGAGGAGTAGATGGTAGAAAATAATCAAACTCAGTGTTGAAATCAACCAAGTATAAACAAAGAAAACTATACAAAGAATCAACAAAACCAGGAGCAGGTTCTTTGAGAAAGTCAACAAGATAGATAAACCCTTAGCCAGATTAACCAGAGGGTGCAGAGACAGTATCCAAATTAACAAAATAAGAAACTAAAAGGGAGACATAACAACAGAAACTGAAGAAATTCAAAAAATTATCAGATCCTACTACAAAAGCTTATACTCAACAAAACTGGAAAATCTAGATGAAATGGATGATTTTTCTAGACAGATACTAGGTACCAATGTTAAATCAGGATCAGATAAACCATCTAAACAGTCCCATAACCCCAAAGAAAATAGAATCAGTCATGAAAAGTCTCTCAACCAAAAAATCTCCAGTACCAGAAGTTCTAGCCAGAGCAATTAGGCAACACAAGGAGATCAAAGGGATACAAATTGGAAAGGAAAAAGTCAAGATATCAGAATTTGTGGATGATATGGAAATACACATAAGTGACCCAAAAGAATCCACAGGAAAAATCCTACAGCTGATAAACAACTTCAGGAAAGTGGCTAGATACAAAATTAACTCAAACAAATCAGTAGCTTTCTTCTACTCAAAGGATAATGGACAGAGAAAGAAATTAGAGACATGACACTCTTTACAATAATCACAAATAATATAAAATATCTTGGTGTGACTCTAACTAAGCAAGTAAAAGATCTATATAAGAACTTCAAGTCTTTGAAGAAAGAAATCAAAAAATACCTCAGAAGATGGAAAGATCTCCCATGCTCATGGATCAGCAGTATTAACATACTAAAAATGGCAATCTAACCAAAAGCTACAGATTCAGTGAAATCTCCATCAAAATTCCAACTCAATTCTTCACAGAGACAGAAAGAACAATTCTCAAATTTATCTCGAATAACAAAAAACTCAGGATAGCAAACTCCATTCTCAACAATAAAAGAACTTCTAGGGGAATAACCATCTCTGACCTCAAGCTATACTACAGAACAATAGTGATTAAAATCACATAGTATTGGTACAAAGACAGGCAGGTAGATCAATGGAATAGAATTGAAGACCCAGAAATGAAACCACACACCTTTGATCACTTGATCTTTGACAAAGAGGCCAAACCATCCATTGGAAAAAAAGACAGCATTTTCAACAAATAGTGCTGGTTCAACTGGAGGTCAGCATGTAGAATGCAAATTGATCCATTCTTATCTCCTTGTACAAAGCTCAAGTCCAAGTGGATCACAGACCTCCACATAAAATCAGATATAATGAATCCAATAGAAGAGAAAGTGGGAAAGAACCTCAAACACATGGGCACAGGGGAAATTTTCCTAAACAGAACACCAATGGCTTCTGCTATAAGATCAACAATTGACAAATGGGACCTCATAAAATTGAAAAGTTTCTGACTTCCGGTTTGGGACCAAGCCTAGAGCAGGTCGCAGGCAGCAGCTCCGTACCCAACCGCAGAAAACCAAGAAAAACAGGGACTCCCAGGAGCTTGAACTCACGCAGCATCCCAGGTAAGAAAACAGCAGCACTCACCCCAAACAGGGAGCAACAGGGACCCACTGGGACCCAGGAATTCGCTCCTGGCCTGGAGCGGGCTCCATCCGGTCTGGGCCCGAGCACTCGCGGATCCCGGGAGGCAGCTCTGCACCCAATCTAGCAGACTCCAGAGGAAGCGAGGCTCGCAGGACCTCTGTGCCAAGCAAGGTCTTGGGCTAGGAGGTGGCAGTGCTTGCCCCCGAACAGGGAGTGGCTAGGACCCACTGGGACCCAGGAGTTCACTCCAGGGCCCGGAGCGTGGGTTCCTTCCGGTCTGTGCCAGAGCAGATCCCGGGAGTCAGCTCTGCACCCAATCTCACAGAACCTAGAGGGAGCGGGGCTCTCCGTGGCTCAAGCTAGCTCAAGCAGTTTCTTAGGCTAGGAGGTGGCAGTGCTCGCCCCCAATCAGGGAGCAACTGGGACCCACTGGGACCCACTGGGACTCATTGGGATCCAGGAATCCGCTCCTGACCCAGAGCCCCGGCCCCTTCCGGTTTCCACCTGAGCACCGAGCACATCTTGGGCCTCATCTCTAACTCAAGCAGCAAAACCCATCCCAAACAGTTCTGACACAACCTAGATAATAGGAAAGACAGGCCCCAGTCAGAGACAGCACTGATAGCACAAAGGTGATCCAGATGGCGAAAGGCAAGCGCAAGAACACAAGCACCAGCAACCCAAGGTACTTGCCATTATCAGAACCTAGTTCTCCCACATTAGAAAGTCCTGAACTCCCCATATCACCAGGAAAACAAGAACCAGATCTAAAATCATTTCTAATGATGATGCTAGAGGACTACAAGAAGGAAGTAAATAACACTATCAAAAAACTTGAGAACACAGGAAAACAGGATGAAGTCCTTAAAGAAACACAAAAATCCTTTAAAGAATTACAAGAAAACACAAACAAACAGATGAAGGAATTGAACAAAACCATCCAGGACATAAAAATGGAAGTGGAAACAATAAAGAAATCACAAAGGGAGACTATCCTGGAGATAGAAAACCTAAAAAAGAAATCAGGAGTCATAGACATAAGCATCACCAACAGAATACAAGAGATAGAAGAAAGAATCTCAGGTGCAGAAGATACCTTAGAAAATATTGACACAACTATCAAAGAAAATGCAAAATGCAAAAAGTTGCTATCTCAAAATATCCAGGAAATCCAGGACGCAATGAGAAGACCAAACCTAAGGATAATAGGTATAGATGAGAGTGAAGATTCCCAACTTAAAGGGCCAGTAAATATCTTCAACAAAATTATTGAGGAAAACTTCCCTAACCTAAGGAATGAGATGCCCATAATCACACAAGAAGCCTACAGAACGCCAAACAGACTAGATCAAAAAAGAAATACCTCCCGTCACATAATAATCAAGACTCAAAATGTACAAAACAAAGACAGAATTTTAAAAGCAGTAAGGGAAAAAGGCCAAATAACATATAAAGGCAAACCTATCAGAATTACACCTGACTTCTCACCAGATACTATAAAAGCCAGAAGATCCTGGACAAATATCATACAAACCCTAAGAGAACATAAATGCCAGCCCAAGCTACTTTACCCAGCAAAACTCTCAATTACCATAGACGGAGAAACTAAGATATTCCATGACAAAACCGAATTTACACAGTATCTTCCCACAAATCCAGCTCTACAAAGGATAATAGCAGGAAAGCCCCAATACAAGGAGGGCAATCATACACTAGAAAGCACAAGAAAATAATCCTTTTCCATCAAACCCAAAAGGAGATAACCACACAAACGATGTCTCCACTATTAGCAAAAATGACAGGAAGCAAGAACACCCTCTCCTTAATATCTCTTAACATCAATGGACTCAATTCCCCAATAAAAAGGCATAGGCTAACGGACTGGATACACAAACAGGACCCAGCTTTTTGCTGCTTACAGGAAACCCACCTCAGTGACAAAGACAGACACTACCTTAGAGTAAAAGGTTGGAAAACAATTTTTCAAGCAAATGGCACTAAGAAACAAGCGGGAGTAGCCATTCTAATATCGAATAAAATCAACTTTCAACTTAAAACTATCAAAAAGGATAAGGAAGGGCATTTCATACTTGTCAAAGGAAAAGTCAACCAACATGAACTCTCAATTCTGAATATCTATGCGCCAAATACAAGAGCATCGAATTTCATAAAAGAAACCTTACTAAAGCTCAAAACACACATTGCACCTCACATAATAATAGTGGGAGACTTCAACACCCCACTCTCAGCAATGGATAAATCATGGAAACAGAAACTAAATAGAGATACAGTAAAACTAACAGAAGTTATGAACCAAATGGACTTAACAGATATCTATAGAACATTTCACCCTAAAGCAAAAGAATATACCTTTTTCTCAGCACCTCATGGTACCTTCTCCAAAATAGACCATATAATTGGGCACAAGACAGGCCTCAACAGATATAAGAAAATTGAAATAATTCCCTGCATCCTATCAGATCACCATGGTCTAAGGCTGGTCTTCAAAAATGACAAAGAGAATGGAAAGCCCACATTTACATGGAAACTGAACAACACCCTACTCCTTGATAATCAGGTAAGGGAAGAAATAAAGAAAGAAATTAAAAACTTTTTAGAATTTAATGAAAATGATGACACATCATACCAAAATTTATGGGATACAATGAAAGCAGTGCTAAGAGGAAAATTCATAGCTCTAAGTGCCTACAAAAAGAAACTGGAGGGAGCATACACTAACAGCTTGACAGAGCACCTGAAAGACCTAGAACAAAAAGAAGCTAATACACCCAAGAGGAGTAGAAGGCAGGAAATAATTAAACTCAGGGCTGAAATCAACCAAATTGAAACAAAAAGAACTATCCAAAGAATCAATAAAACCAGGAGCTGGTTCTTTGAGAAAATCAACAAGATAGATAAACCCTTAGCTAGACTAATCAGAGGGCAGAGAGACAGTATCCAAATTAATAAAATCAGAACTCAAAAGGGGGACATAACAACAGAAACTGAGGAAATTAAAAAAATCATCAGATCCTACTACAAAAGCCTATATTCAACAAAATTGGAAAATTTGGATGAAATGGACAATTTCCTAGACAAATACCAGTTGCCAATGTTAAATCAGGACCAGATAAACCATCTAAACAGTCCCATAACCCCAAAAGAAATAGAAGCAGTCATTAAAAGTCTCCCTACAAAGAAAAGCCCGGGACCAGACGGTTTTAGTGCAGAATTCTATCAGACCTTCAAGGAAGACCTAATCCCAATTCTTCTCAAACTATTCCACAAAATAGAAACAGAAGGTACACTACCCAACTCATTCTTTGAAGCCACAATTACACTCATACCTAAGCCACACAAAGACCCAACAAAAAAAGAGAACTTCAGGCCAATCTCCCTTATGAACATTGATGCAAAATTACTCAATAAAATTCTAGCGAACCGAATTCAAGAACACATCAAAACAATTATCCATCATGATCAAGTTGGCTTCATCCCAGGAATGCAGGGTTGGTTCAATATTCGGAAATCCATCAATGTAATCCATTATATAAACAAACTCAAAGAAAAAAACCACATGATCATCTCACTAGATGCTGAGAAAGCATTTGACAAAATTCAACACCCCTTCATGATAAAAGTCTTGGAAAGGTCAGGAATTCAAGGTCCATACCTAAACATAGTAAAATCAATTTACAGCAAACCAGTAGCCAGCATTAAACTAAATGGAGAGAAACTTGAAGCAATCCCACTAAAATCAGGGACTAGGCAAGGCTGCCCACTCTCCCCCTACTTATTTAATATAGTATTGGAAGTCCTAGCCAGAGCAATTAGGCAACACAAGGAGGTCAAAGGGATACAAATTGGAAAGGAAGAAGTCAAAATCTCACTATTTGCAGATGATATGATAGTATACTTAAGTGACCCCAAAACTTCCACCAGAGAACTCCTAAACCTGATAAACAACTTTAGCAAAGTGGCTGGATATAAAATTAACTCAAGCAAATCAGTAGCCTTCCTCTACTCAAAAGATAAACTGGCTGAGAAAGAAATTATGGAAATGACACCCTTCAAAATAGTCACAGATAATATAAAATACCTTGGTGTGAACCTAACCAAGCAAGTAAAAGACCTGTATGACAAGAACTTCATTCCCCTGAAGAAAGAAATCGAAGCCGATCTCAGAAGATGGAAAGATCTCCCATGCTCATGGATTGGAAGGATTAATATAGTAAAAATGGCTATTTTGCCAAAAGCCATCTACAGATTTAATGCAATCCCCATCAAAATTCCCACTCAATTCTTCTCAGAGATAGAAAGAGCAATCTTAAAATTTATTTGGAATAACAAAAAACCCAGGATTGCGAAAACTACTCTCAGCAATAAAAGAACTTCTGGAGGAATCACCATCCCCGACTTCAAGCTGTACTACAAAGCAATAGTGATAAAAACTGCATGGTATTGGAACAGAGACAGGCAGGAGGATCAGTGGAATAGAATAGAAGACCCAGAAATGAACCCCCATACCTATGGTAACTTAATCTTTGACAAAGGGGCTAAAACCATCGAATGGAAAAAAGATAGCATTTTCAACAAATGGTGCTGGTCCAACTGGTGGTCAGCATGTAGAAAAATGAAAATTGATCCATACTTATCTCCTTGTACAAAGCTCAATTCCAAGTGGATTAAGGACCTCCACCTAAAACCAGCCACACTGAAACTAATAGAAGAGAAACTGGGAAAAAGCCTGGAATACATAGGCACAGGGAAAAAGTTCCTGAACAGAACGCCAATGACCTGTGCTCTAAGACCAAAAATTGACAAATGGGACCTCATAAAGCTGCAAAGCTTCTGTAAAGCAAAGGACACAGTCAATAGGACAGAGCGGCAACCAACAGATTGGGAAAAGATATTCACCAACCCTACATCTGATAAAGGGCTAATATCCAAGGTATACAAAGAACTGAAGAAATTAGACTCTAGACAATCAAAGAACCCTATTAAAAAATGGAGCACAGACCTGAACAAAGAATTCTCAACTGAGGAAGCTCGAATGGTTGAGAAGCACCTAAAGAAGTGTTCAGCATCCCTAGTCATCAGGGAAATGCAAATGAAAACAACACTGAGATTCCACCTCACACCAGTCAGAATGGCTAAGATCAAAAACAAAGGTGACAGTACATGTTGGCGAGGATGTGGAGAAAGAGGAACACTCCTCCACTGTTGGTGGGATTGTAAACTGGTACAACCACTATGGAAGGCAGTCTGGCGGTATCTCAGAAAATTGAACATAGCGTTACCTAGGGACCCAGCTATACCACTCCTGGGCATATACCCAAAAGAAGTTTCAACATACAACAGGGACACATGCTCCACCATGTTCATAGCAGCCTTATTTATAATAGCCAGAAGTTGGAAAGAACCCAGATGCCCTTCAACAGAAGAATGGATGCAGAAAATGTGGTACATTTATACAATGGAGTACTACTCAGCTATTAAAAACAATCAGTTCACAAAATTCCTAGGCAAATGGATGGAGCTGGAAAATATCATCTTGAGTGAGATGACCCAATCTCAAAGGAACATACATGGTATGCACTCACTGATAAGTGGATATTAGCCCAAAAGCTCACAATTTCTAAGAATCTTCATATAGACCACATAAAACTCACATAGAAGAAGGAAGACCAAAGTATGAATGCGTTGGTCCTTTTTAGAAGGAGCATCAAAAGTTTCAACCAGAACTCCCAAAGTCTAAACCACCAACCAGAGAGCACAAAGGGAGGGACTCACGCACCTGTATAGGGAATTGAGGGTGACCTTGGTAGACTCCAGTGAAAGTGGAGGGCCAAGGTCCCCAAAAGTTTGGATCCCCTACTGTGTTGGAATTCGAGAGCAGGGAGATGGGACTGGGAGGATGTTTGGAGCACACCATCACAAAAATTAGGAGGAAGGGGTAGGGGATAAGGGATTTGGGAGGAGAATGAGAAAGGAGACAACATTGAAAGGTAAATACGTATAATACCCAATAAAAACCCCACACAGATAAAGGATTTAAAAAAAGGAAGTCTATTTATTTTAAATTAATTTCAAAAGTTTCTAGGAGATGCAAATTGGCTAAGATACTATTTTAAGCTCTCCACAAAAGAATTTAAATCTCTGTTCAATATTCTCAAGAGAGAGGTAAACCCCAACTTCCTCAACAGTTAATTGACAAAAGAGAGGTAATCTCACAAAAAGTAGAAAAAGCTATTTCTAATCGATATATCATATAGTCTGATTAATTGTCAGTGGAGCTATAAAAGTCCTTTGACAAAAGATTATTAATATAGATTTATATATCCTTAAATAAGGCCTTCATGACTCTCTGAGTGTGGAAGGAGCAACTGTTGGCACTTCTGCCCTGATTTTACAAGAACTCTGAAAAATTGGCTTTAAAAACAAAAGAGGGGGAACGGTACCCCCTCAGAAGGAGTCCCCCTGAAATACTCTCCATCATGATTTGTTCACTTTTCTCTCTCTAAAGCTGAAAGCTCATGGCAAATCTCTTGCTGACCATGTTGGTGACCTCGGGCACCACCAAGACCAACAAAACTTTGCCACAGATATGGCGAAGGACCCTCATACCCATAAAGGGAATGCCCCAGTCCCAGTTCCCTTATGGAGCCGAGGACTGATATGCCTGCCCAATACCACAGAAGGCACAGCTAACCGGCTACCACAAATATTAATGAAAAAATAGATACCCTCACAAAGCCAGGCCCAATCATAAATACGATGAATAACAATTTACATCCAGGGAAGAGAAATCTCCCTGAGAATCCCCTTCTTTTTTCTTTCCAGGTAAAATTGAATCACCCGTGATGCCTGCTATTAGAAGTTCTAACCCAGATGGACCAGAAGCCAGGAGCCTCGCCCTTACCCTCACCCCCTACCTTTTCCCACCTGCACAAGGTCCCCTGAAGCTGGGCAACTGCAAGATCCTGCTTGGCAACTGCAGATAGACTCAAAGCAGTGTACCATATCATCTGAAGAATAGCAGGGAGACCATAACTCAAGCAGTGTACCATATCTTCTGAAGAATAGCAGGTTGCAGTCCTCCTCACCCCCACGAATAACCAGGACCCGCCGGTCGGGTCAAGTGGCACCCAGATGTGGGGCTCGAGGCACGGACCCATCCGGACGGACCCTCATTGAGAGGATGTGCGCATGACATCAAGATTGAGCAAGACAGAGATCATCGCCCGTGACCTGTCGTCCACGGAACCAGGTTGATGCTGCCATCAAGAAGGCAGTTGAAGTTCATTACCATCAGCTGAAAATTGCAGAGGATCCAGAAGTGACTCCGCAGGAGACTGACACAGCTGTCAGCTCCCCTGCCTCCCCCTACGGTCGACCCCTAGACTTCCACGCCCTCCAGAAGGGTTCCTGGTATGCCTGGCTTTGCCCTCATTTCTCTCGCTAGAGAGCTTGGCCTCTTGATCACCACAACAAAAATTGGCTTTTTCCTAAACCAAGGCCACCAACATTGGGGAGCCTTCCTTTATGACAATATTACACCCCAAACTGACAAATGGTTGGTAACATGAACATTTACAAGAGACTAGGATGGCTGTGAGTTAGTCCAATGACGGGATTATTGTAGGTCCACTTCCCAGGGGCCCACCCAATGCAGCCGAAAAGGAGTGCGTGGTGCTGGGAGTGGGTGCAGCCTACATGGCCTAAGACAGGGCTCTCACCCTCCTTTCACCCACATCAGAGTCCGTTGACGTTGCCCATCGTCGACCATCGATGTGACTCGTCTCACATCAGTGTTTTGGGGTTGTGAACTTGTCTAAGACCCCCCATAATTAGACATCCAAATTCAAAACTCACATAGTTGGGATTGAACATAAGATGCCTTCTCTAACTAAACAGAGAAGGGGGAGATGCCAGAAGCCAGGACCCTCGCCCTTACCCTTACCCCCTACCTTTCCCCACCTGCACAATGTCCTCTGAAGCTTGGCAACTGCAAGATCCTGCTTAGCAACTGCAGATAGACTCAAAGCAGAGTACCATGTCTTCTTAAGAATAGCAGGGAGACCATAACTCAAGCAGTGTACCATATGTTCTGAAGAACTGCAGGTAGATCATAATTCAAGGCAGTGTACCATATAGACCATGACATGTTTCAAGGCACAGGCCAAGAAGATTTTGTACTTTTCCACCACCTGGACCCTCTTACCCCCTCCCCTTGTAAAACATGCTATAAAAAAAAGCATTTCATGTTCAAAAAAAAAAAAACAAATTAAAAAAAAATTGAAAAGTTTCTGTAAGGCAAAGGAAACTGTCAATAGGACAAAACAGCAAGCCACAGATTGGGAAAAGATCTTTACCAACCCTACTTCCAATAGATGGCTAATAATCAAAACATACAAAGAACTCAAGAAGTTAAACTCCAAAGAACCAAATAAGCCTATTAAAAATGGGGCTAACCAGAGAATTCCTAACAGAGTAATCTCAAATGGCTGAGAAGCACCTAAAGAAATGTTCAATCCTTAGTATTCAGGGAAATACAAATCAAAATTATCTTGAGATTCCACCTTATACCAGTCAGAATGGCTAAGATCAAAAACTCAGGTAACAGCAGATGCTGGTGAGGATGTGGATAAAGAGGAACATTCCTCCATTGCTGGTGGGATTGCAAGCTGGTATAACCACTCTGGAAATCAGTCTGATGTTTCCTCAGAAAATTGGAAATAGTTATACCTGAGGACCCAGCTATACTACTCCTAGGCATATACCCAAAAGATGGTTAAACATGTAACAAGGACACATGCTCCACTATGTTCATAGCAGCCTTATTTATAATACCCTGAAGCTGGAAACAACCCAGATATCCCTCAACAGAAGAATGGATATAGAAAATGTGATACATTTACACAGTGGAGTACTACTCAGCTATTAAAAACAATAACTTCATGAAATTTGCAGACAAATGGATGGAACTTGAAAATATCATACTGAGTGAGGTAACCCAGTCACAGAAGAACACACGTGGTATGTACTCACTGCTAAGTGGATATTAGTGAAAAAGAAGCTCAGAATATTCATAATACAACCCAAGAAGAAATAAAACCCAAGAAGAAAGAGCACACCAAAATGTGGATGCTACAGTCCTACTTGGAAAGAGGATCAAAATAATCTCGGGAAGTAGAGGGAGAGAGGGATATGGGAGGGAAAGAGGAGGGGGAATGAAAGGGAAAGGGGAGCCAGTTCAGATATGGGAAGAGATGGGGGAGAAGTACGGAGGGCAGAAATTTGTAAGGACATGTGTAGCAGTGAGGGAGGGGGAACTAGGGGTAACAAGTAGAAAGTCCCAGATGTCAGGGACCCAAGAGGTTCCTAGAACCCAACAAGTAGACATTAACCAAAATACCCAACAAAGGAGAGATAGAACCCGTAGAGACCATATCCAGTGGATAAACATGGCCCCCAGTTGAGGGATTGGGCCACCCACCCACATCAAAAATATTAGTCCAGAATTCCTCCTGTCAAAAGGAAATGCAGGGACAAAGAGTGGAACAGAGACTGAAGGAAAGGCCATCCACCTAGGAATCCATGCCATCTGTAGACACCAAACCCAGATACTATTGCTGATGCCAAGAAGAACTTGCTAACAAGAGCCTGGTATGCCTGTCCCCTGAGAGGTTCTGCCAGAGCCTGACCAATACAGATGTGGATGTACACAGCCAAATGTTGGGCTGAGTGTGGGGACCCCAATAGACAAGTTAGGGCAAGGACTGAAGGAGCTAAAGGGGTTTGCAGCCCCATAGGAAGAACAACAATATCAACCAATCAGACCCGCCCCCTCCCCAAGCTCCCAGGGACTAAACCACCAACCAATGATTATACATGGAGAGACTCTTGGCTCCAGCTGGATATATAGCAGAGGATGACCTTATTGGGCATCACTGGGAGGAGACCCCCATAGTCCTGTGGAGGCTCAATCACTCAGGGTAGGGGAATGCTAGGTCACTGAGGTAGAATTGAGTAGGCAGGTGAAAGAGCACCCTCATAGAGGCAGGGGGAGAGGGAGGGGATAGGGGTTTGTGCAGGGGAAAGTGGGAAGGAAGATAACATTTGAAATGTAAATAAATAAAATAACCAATAAAAAACGTAATTTCACACCAGCAAACCCAAAAGGGAAACACATACACACACACACACACACACACACACACACTAACAACAGCATAAGAAGAAGAATTAAAAACCATTGGTTATTAATATCTCTCGACATAAATGGACTCAATTCCCCCATAAAAAGAGACAGGTGGGACAGAGAGATGGCTCAGTGGTTGGGAGCACTCTTCTTCCAGAGGTCCTGAGTTCAATTCCCAGCAATCACATAGTGGCTGACAACCATCTGTAAAGGGATCAGATGCCTTCTTCTGGTGTGTCTGAAGACAACTACAGTATATTCATATACATAAAATAAATAATTTAAAAACATAACATCAAAAATAAATAAAATTTTTTAAAAAGAAGACACAGGCTAAGAGAATAGATACAAAAACAGGTCCATCATTCTGCTGTATACAAGAAACACACCTCAATATCAAAGATAGACATTACCTCAGAGTAAAGGGCTGAAAAAGATTTTCCAAGCACATGCATCCAAGAAATAAGCTGGTGTATTCATTCTAATAACGAATCAAACAAGATTTTCAAACAAAATTAATCAAAAGATATGGAGAAAGACAATTAACAATATCAAAGGAAAAATCCACCAAGATGATTTATTATTTCTGAATGTCTATATTCGAAATGCAAGGGCTACCACATTCATAAAAGAAACATTACTAAAACTTAAAACATATATTGAACCTCATACATTATTAGTGGGAGACTTCAGCACTCATTTTCACCAATGGACAGGTTATCAAGACAGAAACTAAACAGAGAAATAATGAAACTAACAGATACTGAAACGCAAATGGACCTAACAGATATCTACAGAACATTTTATTCAAACACAAAAGGGTATACACCTTCTTCTTAGCACTTCACAGAACCTTCTCCAAAATTGACCATATACTAGGTCACAAAGCAAATCTCAACAGATAGAAGAAAATTGAAATAACCCTCTGTAATTAATCAGACCACCATGGATTAAAACTGGACTTCAACACCAACAGAAACATCAGAAAGCCTACAAATTCAGAGAAACTGAACAACACTCTACTCTATGATCACTGGGTCAAGGAAGAAATAAAGAAATAAAAGACTTCCTAGAATTTAATGAAAATGAATGCACAACGTATCCAAATTCATGGGATAAAATGAAAGCCATACTAAGATGAAAGTTCACAGCAGTAAGTGCCTTCATAAATAATTAGTGAGATCTCATATCAGTGACTTAACAGCACACCTGAAAGCTCTAGAACAAAAAGAAGCAAACACACTCAAGAGGAGTGTGTTAGACAACAGGAGATAAATTCAGGGGTGAAATGAGATAAACTCAAGGGTGAAATCAATAAAAGAGAACAATACAAAGAATCAATGAAACAAAGAATTGGCTCTTTGAGAAAATCAACAAAATAGACAAACTCTTATCCAAACTAACAAAAAGACAGGGAGAAAAATATCTAAATTAACAAAATCAGAAATGAAAAGGAAGACTTAACAACAGACATCAAGCCTTTGGGCTGGGGCAGACACAGAGTTGGTCTGCTCCTGTGGAGATATCGAATCCTGAGCCATCCTAGAGGAGCCACTGCACTCACAGCAGCAGACACCAAGCTGGTTTGTACTTGAGAGACATCCTAGCCATCCTAGAGGAACCACTGCACCCAGAGCAGAAGGATTTCCAGATCCAAGAGGTGGCCTGAGTCCCAGGAGTTCTTCCACCCAGGAGATTAGGATCATAAGACCACAGAGACATCTGGACTCTGAGGAGCTCTGCCACAAACAAGATAACCAGAAATACAGACTCCAGTCTGACACAGTGAGGGGAGGAAACACTAGAGTTAACCAGATGGCGAAAGGCAAGCGCAAGAACATAAGCAACAGAAACCAAAGTTTCTTGGCATCATCAGTACCCAGTTCTCCCAATATAGCAAGCCCTGGACACCCCATCAAACCAAAAAAAAAAAAAAAAAGATTCAGAATTAAAATCACTTCTTATGATGATGATAGAGGATTATAAGAAGGACATAAGTAACTCCCTTAAAAGAAATACAGGAGAGTACAAGTAAACAGGTAGAAGCCCTTAAAGAGGAATCACAGAAATCCCTTAAAGAAATGCAAGAGAACACAAAGGAATTAAACAAAAACATTCTGGATCTGAAAATGGAAATGGAAATAAAAAAATCTCAAAGGGAGACAAACATGGATATAGAAACCTAAGAAAGAGATCAGGAGTCATAGACGCAAGCATCACCAACAGAATACAAGAGATAGAAGAGAGAATCTCAAATGCAGAAGATACGGTGGAAAATATTCACACAGTTGTCAAAGAAAATGCAAAATGAAAAAAACTCCTAACTCAAAACATCCAGGAAATGCAGGACACAATGAGAAGACCAAACCTAAGGATAATAGGTATAGATGAGAATGAAGATTCCCAACTTAAAGGGCCAGTAAATATCTTCAACAAAATTATTGAGGAAAACTTCCCTAATCTAAAGAACAAGATACCATAAACATACAAGAAGACTACAGAACACCAAATAGACTAGACCAGAAAAGAAATACCTCCCATCACATAATAATCAAAACATCAGATGCACAAAACAAAGAAAAAATACTAAAAGCAGTAAGGGAAAAAGGTCAAGTAACATATAAAGGCAGACCTATAAGAATTACACCAGACTTCTCACCAGAGACTATAAAAGCCAGAAGAGCCTGGACTGACATCATACAGACCCTAAGAGAACACAATTGCCAGCCCAGACTACTACAAATCTCTCAATCACTATAGATGGTGAAACCAGGATATTCCATGACAAAACCAAATTTGTACAATATCTTCCCACAAACCCAGCACTTCAAAGGATAACTGATGGAAAATGCCAACACAAGGAGGGAAACTACAACCTAGAAAAAGCAAGGAAGTAATCTTCCAACAACCCCAAAAGAAGATAGCTATACAAACATAATTCTACCTCTAATAACAAAAATAACAGGAAGCCACAATCATTTTTCCTTAATATCTCTTAACATCAATGGACTCAATTCCCCAACAAAAAGACGCAGACTATCAGACTGGATACACAAACAAGACCCAGAATTTTGCTGCATACAAGAAACACACCTCAGTGACAAAGACAGACACTACCTCAGAATAAAAGGGTGGAAAACAATTTTCCAAGCCAATGGTCCCAAGAAACAAGCTGGAGTAGCCATTCTAATATCAAATAAAATCGACTTCCATCCAAAATTAATCAAGAAAGATAAGGAAGGACACTTCATACTCATCAAACGAAAAATCTACCAAGGTGAACTCTCAATTCTGAACATCTATGCTCCAAATTCAAGGGCACCTACATACATAAAAGAAACTTTACTAAAGCTCAAAACACACATTACACCTCACATAATAATAGAGGGGGATTTCAACACCCCACTCTCAGCAATGGACAGATCATGGAAACAGAAACTAAACAGAGACACTTTGACATTAACAGAAGTTATGAACCAAATGGACTTAACAGACATCTATAGAACATTTCATCCTAAAACAAAAGAATATACCTTTTTCTCAGCACCTCATGGTACCTTCTCCAAAATAGACGATATAACTGGTCACAAAACAGGCCTCTACAGAGGCCAAAAGATTGAAATAATCCCTTGCATCTTATCAGATCACCATGGACTAAGACTGGTCTTTAAAAATGACGAAACCAATGGAAAACCCACGTGCATATGGAAACTGAACAACTCTCTACTCAATGATGACTTGGTCAAGAAAGAAATAAAGAAATTAAAGACTTTTTAGAATTCAATGAAAATGAGGACACACCATACCAAAACTTGTGGGACTCCATGAAGGCAGTGCTAAGAGGAAAACTCATAGCTCTAAGTGCCTACAAAAAGAAACTGGAAAGAGCACACACTAACAACTTGACTGCACAACTAAAAGCTCTAGAACAAAAAGAAGCAAATACATCCAGGAGGAGTAGAAGGCAGGAAAGAATAAAACTCAGGGCTGAAATCAACCAAATAGAAACAGAAAGAACGACACAAAATATCAACAAAACCAGGAGCTGTTCTTTGAGAAAATCAACAACATAGATAAACCGTTAGCCAGATTAACCAGAGGGCACAGAGACAGTATCCAACTTAATAAAATCAGAACTGAAAAGGGAGTCATAACAACAGAAACTGAAGAAATTTAAAAAAATCATCAAATCTTACTACAAAGGCCTATACTCAACAAAACTGGAAAACCTGGATGAAATGGACAACTTCCTAGACAGATACCAGGTACCAAAGCTAAATCAGGAGCAGATAAACCACCTAAATAGTCCCATAACCCCTAAGGAAATAGCAGCACTCATTAAAAGTCTCTCCACTAAAAAAAAAGCCCAGGACCAGATGGTTTTAGTTCTGAATTCTATCAGACCTTCAAGGAAGACCTAATACCAATTCTCTTCAAACTATTCCACAAAATAGAAACAGAAGGAACACTACCCAATTCGTTCTATGAAGCTACAATTACACTCATACCCAAACCCCACAAAGACCCGACAAAGAAAGAGAACTTCAGACCAATCTCCCTTATGAACATCGATGCAAAAATACTCAATAAAATTTTAGCAATCTGAATCCAAGAACACATCAAAACAATCATCCATCATGATCAAGTAGGTTTTATCCCAGGAATGCAGGGATGGTTCAATATTGGGAAATCCATC
The DNA here is from genome assembly GCF_004785775.1 of Grammomys surdaster. NCBI lineage: Eukaryota > Metazoa > Chordata > Mammalia > Rodentia > Muridae > Grammomys > Grammomys surdaster. Next base: position 8,638,793 of record NW_021604569.1, read on the forward strand.
AATGTAATCCACTATATAAACAAACTCAAAGCAAAAATACACATTATCATCTCACTAGATGCTGAGAAAGCATTTGACAAAATTCAACATCCCTTCATGATAAAAAGTCTTGGAAAGATCAAGAATTCAAGGCCCATACCTAAACATAGTAAAAGCAATTTACAGCAAACCAGTAGCCAACATCAAACTAAATGGAGAGAAACTTGAAGCAATCCCACTAAGATCAGGGACTAGACAAGGCTGCCCACTCTCCCCCTACCTATTCAATATAGTACTGGAAGTCCTAGCCAGAGCAATTAGACAACAAAAAGAAGTCAAAGGGATACAAATAGGAAAGGAAGAAGTCAAAATATCACTATTTGCAGATGACATGATAGTATACTTAAGTGACCCCAAAACTTCCACCAGAGAACTCTTAAACCTGATAAACAACTTCAGCAAAGTGGCTGGTTATAAAATCAACTCAAACAAATCAGTAGCCTTCCTCTACATGAAAGATAAACAGACTGAAAAAGAAATTAGGGAAATGACACCCTTCACAATACTTGCAAATAATATAAAATACCTTGGTGTGAATCTAACCAAGCAAGTGATAGACCTGTATGACAAGAACTTCAAGTCCCTGAAGAAAGAAATCAAAGAAGATCTCAGAAGATGGAAAGATCTCCCATGCTCATGGATCGGCAGGATTAATATAATAAAAATGGCCATCTTGCCAAAAGCAATCTACAGATTCAATGCAATTCCCATTAAAATCCCAACTCAATTCTTCACAGAGTTAGAAAAGGAAATTCTCAAATTCATATGGAATAACAAAAAACCCAGGATAGCGAAAACTATTCTCAACAATACAAGAACTCCTGGAGGAATCACCATCCCTGACCTCAAGCTGTACTACAGAGCAATAGTGATAAAAACTACCTGGTATTGGTACAGAGACAGGCAGGAAGATCAATGGAATAGAATTGAAGACCCAGAAATGAACCCACACTCCTATGGTCACTTGATCTTTGACAAAGGAGCTAAAACTGTCTATTGGAAAAAGGACAGCATTTTCAACAAATGGTGCTGGTTCAACTGGAGGACAACATCTAGAAGAATGAAAATTGATCCATTCTTATCTCCTTGTACAAAGCTCAAGTCTAAGTGGATCAAGGACCTACACATAAAACCAGATACACTGAAACTAATAGAAGAGAAGGTAGGAAAGAGCCTCGAATACTTGGGCACAGGGGGAAAGTTCCTGAACAGAACACCAATGGCATATGCTCTAAGAACAAGAATTGACAAATGGGACTTCATAAAATTGCAAAGTTTCTGTAAGGCAAAGGACACTGTCAATAGGACAAAACGACAACCAACAAATTGGGAAAAGATCTTTACCAATCCTACATCTGATAGAGGGCTAATATCCAATATATACAAAGAACTCAAGAAATTAGACTCCAGACAACCAAATAACCCTATTAAAAAATGGGGTATAGAGCTTAACAAAGAATTTTCAACGGAGGAAACTCGAATGGCCAAGAAGCACCTAAAGAAATGTTCAGTATCCTTAGTCGTCAGGGAAATGCAAATCAAAACAATCCTGAGATTCCATCTCACACCAGTCAGAATGGCTAAGATTAAAAATTCAGGTGATAGTAGATGCTGGCGAGGGTGTGGAGAAAGAGGAACACTCCTCCATTGTTGGTGGGACTGCAAGATGGTGCAACCACTTTGGAAATCAGTCTGGCAGTTCCTCAGAAAATTGGATATAGCATTACCTGAGGATCCAGCTATACCACTCCTAGGCATATACCCAGAAGATGCTCGAACATATAACAAGGACATACGCTCAACTATGTTCATAGCAGCCTTATTTATAATAGCCAGGAGCTGGAAAGAACCCAGATGTCCTTCAACTGAGGAATGGATTCAAAAAATGTGGTATATTTACACAATGGAGTATTACTCAGCTATTAAAAACAATGAATTCGAGAGTTTCCTAGGTAAATGGATGGAACTAGAAATTATCATCCTGAGTGAAGTAAGCCAATCACAAAAGAACACACGTGGTATTTACTCACTGATTATTGGATATTAGCCCAGAACCTTGAAATGCCCAAGATGCAACTCACCGGCCACATGAAGCTCATGAAGAAGGAAGACCAAGTTGGGGTGATTCGGTCCTTCTTAGAAGGAGCAACAAAATAATCAAGGAGCAAATATGGAGACAAAGTGAGGGACAGAAACTGAAGGGGGGCTGTCTGAAGACCAATCCACCTGAGTATCCATCCCATGTGCAGTCACCAAAGGTAGATGCTGATGTGGAAGTCAGGAAGTGCATGCTGATAAGAGCCTGATATGGATGTCTCCTCAGAGGTCTTCAAGAGTCTGACATATTCAGAGGCAGATGCTCACAACTAGCCATTCAACTGATAATGGGGTTCCCAATGGAGGAGTTAGAGTGAAGGCCATTGGAGGTGAAAGGGTTTGTGGCCCTATGAGGAGAGCAACAATACCAACCAACCACAGCTCCCAGGGTCTAAACCACCAGCCTGGGAGCACTTAGGGAGGGATCCAGGGCTGAATAAGTAAGAGTGGAGGGCCCTGCTGGGCATAGGTGGAAGAAGAGACCCTTGACCTCATGAAGGCTGGACGCCCCAGGGGGTGGGAATTTGAGGGTGGGGAGGTGGGAGTGGGGGGGGTAGGTAGGGGTTACATCCACAGAGAAGAAGGAGGAGGGGTGAGGGGGTAGGGGGTTCCTGGGTGGGTGGGGAATGGGGTAAGGGGACAACATATGAAATGTAAATAAAACATCCAATAAAAAAAAAACATGAAAAAACAGACATCAAGGAAATCCAAAGAATCACGAGGTCTTACTTCAAAAACATCCACAAAATTGGAAAATCTAAACAAAATGGATAGTTTTCTCAATAGATACCACTTACCAAAGTTAAATCAAGATCAGATAAACAATTTAAACAGACCTATGATCCCTAAGGAAATAGAAGCAGTCATTAGAAGCTCCCACCCACACACACACACAAAAGGACCAGATGGTGTTAGTGTAGAATTCTACTAGACTTTCAAAGAAGAACTAATATCAATATTCCTTAAAATATTCCAATTATAGAAACAGAAGTGACATTGCCAAATTCTGTTTAGGAGGCCATAGTTACCCTGATACCTAAACTACACAAAGACTCAATAAAGAAAGAGAATTTCAGGCCAATTTCCCTTATGCACATTGATGCAAAAATACTTAATAAGATGCTTACAACCCTAATCCAAGAATACATCAAAAAGTTCATTCACCATGATCAAGTAGGCTTCATCTTAGAGATGCAGGGATTTTTCAACATACAGAATCTGTCAATGTAATCTTCCATATTAACAAACTGAAAGGAAAAAAATCACATGATCATCTCATTAGATTCTGAAAAGCCTTTGACAAAACCCAACACTGCTGCAGGATAAAAGCCTTGGAAAGACCAGGGATACAGGGCATATATCAAATATATAGCAAGCCAATAGCTGTTGGGAGCCAACTCCTAGCAGAAAGCGGCTATCATCTTTGAAGCCATCTTGGGCCATATATTTGAAGGTTGATACTTTTCCACCCTGACAAGAGACTTGTTTTTCTAGCATGATGTTTATGCAAGCAGCCTACAACAGCTGAGCACACTATGACTTGTTGTTTAGTGTCCCCAGCTGCAAGGCACTCGTGGTAAAGTGTCTCCAGCTACACTCCCCTGCTTGTGCTTATAAACCCATGAATTTCTTTCAATAAATGAGATTTGCTCAGACACTCTGTCTTGGCTCCATTCTTTGTGTCTCTTGCCCTTCCATCCCCACTCTCTCTCCTGAAGACCCCACTGACTGACCTGCAGGCCAGGTCAAATAGCCAACACCAAATTAAATGGAAAAAAAACTTAAAGCAATTTCACTAAAATCAGGAACAAGACAAGGCTGTCTATCCTCTCCATATCTACACAGTATAGTATTTGAAATTTTAGCTAGAGCAATAAGACAACTAAAGGAGATCAAGGGAATACAAACTGGAAAGGAAGAAGTTAAAGTATGGTTATTTGCAGATGATATGATAATAAACGCAAAAAAAAAAACCCACAAAAAAAAGATAATAAACACAAGCGATCCCAAAAAAATCTAGCAGAGAACTCCTATAGTTGAAAAGTTTCTTCAGTGAAGTAGTTGGAAACAAAACCAACTTTAAAAAAATCAGTAGCCGTCCTATATACAAACAATAAATGGGCAGAGAATGAAATCAGGGAAACACCACCCTTCACAGTAGCCACCAATAATTTAAAATATCTTGGTGTAACTCTAACCAACCAAGTGAAAGATCTGTATGACAAGAACTTTAAATCTTTGAAGAAAAAAAAAATGAAGATATCTGAAGATGAAAGATCTCCCATGCTATCTTAGCATGGCCACCTTACCAAAGCAATCTACAGATTCAACAAAATTCCCATCAAAATTCCAACACAATTCTTTACAGACCTTGAAATAACAATACTCAATCTCATGAAAAACCAAAAACCCAGGATAATCAAAACAACCCTGAATAATAAAAGAACTTCCAGAGGTAACACCATCTCTGATTTCAAGCTTTACTACAGAGCAATAGTAATAAAAACTGCAAAGTACTGGCATAAAAACAGACAGATTGGTCACTGGAATAGAATCAAAGACCAAGAAGGACATCTACACATCTATGGACATTTTATTTTTATAAAGAAGACAAAATTATACAATGGAAAAAAAAAGAAAGCATCTTCAACAAATAGTGCTGGTCTAACTGGATATCCACAGGTAGAAGAATGCAAACATATCCATATCTATCATCTAGCACAAAAAGACCTCAATATAACTCAGATACACTAAACCTAATACAAAAAAAAGTGGGGAGTAGTATTCAATTCATCAGCACAGAAGAAACAGACACCAATAGCTTGGGCACTAAGGTCAACAATTGATAAATAGGACCTCATGAAACTGAAAAGCTTCCAGAAGGCGAAGGACACTGCCAAAAGGACAAAATGGTGGCCTACAAAATGCAAAAAGATCTTAACCAATCCAACATCTGACAGAGAGCTAACATGCAAACTATATAAAGAACTTAAGAAACTAGACATCAACAAACCAAACAATCCAATTTTTAGAAATTGGATACAGATCTAAACAGAGCATTCTCAACAGAGGAATCTCTAATGGCTGAGAAACATTTAAAGAAATACAACATCCTTTGCCAAATGCAAATCAAAATGACTGTGAGATTCCATCTTACACCAGTCAGAATGCTAAGATCAAAAACTCAAGTGACAGCTCATGTTGGTGAGGATGTGAATCAAGGGGAACATTCCTCCATTGTTGGTGGGGGTGCAAACTTGCACAACCACTTTGAAAATCAATATGGTGGCTTCTGAGAAATTTGAGAATAAAACAGATCAACATTAAGACCTAGCTATTCCACTCCTGGGCATAAACCCAAAGGATGCTCCACCATACCACAAAAACACTTGCTCAACTATTTTCATATCAGCTTTATTCATAATAGTCAGAAACTGAAACAACCTAGATGTTCCACAGCTGAAGCATGGATAAAGAAAATGTGGTACATCTACACAATGGAGTATTACTAAGCTGTTGAAATTGACAGCATGAAATTTGCAGGCAAATGGATGAAACTAGAAAAGATCATTCTGATCAAGGTAACCAAGACCCAGAAAGACAAACATGGTATGTACTCACTTATAAGTAGATATTAGCCATAAAGTAAAGAATACTCACCTTACAATCCACAGACCCAGAGAAATTAAATAATAAGAAAAGCTTAAGGGGTGGGTATAGCATATTGTTTCTGCTATTCTGCTTTAAGCTCCAGATGAACTGCACTATCAGGCCCACCTAGGTTTCCTCAGATCCATGGATGAAATACACACACATATTAACTTATTTTTAATATGCTTTAGCTCAATTGCCAGGCTCTTCTAAGGTATTGTGCCCTTCTTTTTACTCCCAGCTCAGCACCCTAAATATTCCCTCAGCTTAGTGGGATTTCTAATCTCCCACCTGCTACCCTAGGCCCAGTCAGGAAAGTGCCAATGGCCACTTTGCCCGAAATCTCACATGGCTCATGGCTCTTTCTCCCTCCAACGCATGGTGAATCCCTTTTCCTCTCCTGCATCTGCTAGCCTGCCTATGGGAAAACTGGAAGTCCTGCCTATTCCACCAAGGCCATTGGCTGCTAGCATCTTTATTGATCAATCAAGAACCAATTGGGGAACAGGACCTTCAGTGTTCATACAGAGATTCCTGATCTAGGCATCAGAACTTCCCTCTACAGGTTGGGGTAGGGGGACACATGAATCTCACTAAGAAGGGCAAATAGAGTAGACATTGAGGGTAGATGGGGCAAGGAAACTGAATGGTGATGAGGTCAGGGAGGGGAACAGGAGGGATCAGGTGTAGGGAGGATGAAGGGAATACTAGGAGACAACTGGAATGAATAATGGGATAAGCTAGAAACCTAGGGCAATGGAAACTTTCAAGAATCTATGGGGGTGACTCTAGCTAAGACTCCTAGCAATGGGGAATATGGAGCCTTAACTGGCCATCTCCTGTAACCAGGCAAGACTTCCAATGAAGGGATTGGAACACCAACCTAGCCTCAAAACCTTCAACCTACAATTTGCCCAGCCTACAAAACGTAATGGTGTAAAGACGTCACAGAAATTGTGTGAGTGGCCAACCAATGACTGATCCAGCTTGAGGACCATGTCATGAGAGGGAATCCATCCCTGTCGATGCCCAGAGGGCAGGAATCAGAGGCTGGATAGTCCAACAACCTAGGATAGAATCAAACATCATTGGCAAACAAATAAACAACAGCAAAATGTCAAAGAAATGATTTCTAATGATATTCTGTTATACTCATAGACTTGTTTCTAGCCCAAATGTCCTCAGAGAGGCTTCACCCAGCAACTGCTTGAAACAAATACAGAGACCCACAGCCAAACATTAGGCAGAGCTTGGGGAATCCTATGGAAAAGAGGGAGGAAGGATTGTAGGAGCCAGAGGGCTCAAGGATACCACAAGAAAACCCACAGAATCAACTAATCTGTGCTTATAGGGACTCACAGAGACTGAATCGCCTACCAAGGAGCCTGCATGGGGCTGACCAAGGCCCTCTGCACACATGTTACAGTTGTGTAGCTCTGTCTTCTTGTGGGGCTCCTAACAGAGACAGCAGGTGCTCTCTCTGACCCTGCTGGCTGCCTTTGGGATCCTTTCCTTCTAGTGTGTTGCCTTGTCTAGCCTTAATAGAAGAGGAGGTGGCTGGTCTTACTGCAACTTGATAGGTCATGGAAAAGAAACCCAGGAGTGGATGGGGAGGAGGAAAGAGGGTCAGTACATGGGAGAGACTAGAGGAGAGGAGGGAAGGGAAACTGCATTTGGAATGTAAAAATAAACAAACAAAACAAGCATATAAAAAGAAGAGGAAAGAAAGAAATGCTTGGAATGAGTAAGCATGGTGGCCATACCTTTATCCCCAGCAGTCAGGCAGATCTCTATAAACCTGAGGGCAGCTTGGTCTGCATAGTGAGTTCCAGGACACTGAGGCCTACACAGGGAGACTCAAAAACAGAGA
>NW_021604569.1:8651449-8676424 GCF_004785775.1 Grammomys surdaster
GTGACACGCGCTTTAGTGACACGATCGGCAGTGACACGAAATCAAGTGACACGTCGTTATACAGAGAGACAGACAGAGAGACAGACAGAGAGACAGACAGAACAAGTGACTGACAAGCCTTGTAAATGATCTCAAACATTAAACATTCTTGGAAGCTTCTTCATTTGCGCTCAATTTGACTACTGAAAGTACAGAGGACTGTTGAAAACACTATTACATTGTGAAAGATTTTGCAATCATGCAAGCCATTTATGGATTAATGAAGCTTTCCTGATGCTTATGAAGTATTCTGAAAATCCAGAGCTATTTGATTCATGTATATATGCTAATATTACTTCATCAAAATTAATACAGGTTTTCTGCCTCGTTCACAGTACTTCATACTAATTTATCTTACTGTATTTTTAATTCTTCTATACAATGGTGAATTAGTCATTCACCATTCTTCCCCCACCCCCCAGCAAAACTGTTTCAACAGAGAAACTTAGTAGTAGAGGCTTGTGGGGCAGTGGATAGTGAGAAGAAGCCTGGTAAGGTCAAGCTAAGGCTTGAAGCCCCAGGAATCCTGAAGGGATGGTAGGAGCTTTGTCTGCTTCCTGCACCACAGCCCTCCCTATGAGAATCGTGGCCATCAGTCACTTAGAGGCAATGCCCTCAAGTCCTTCCTCATATAGATGAGGCATTTCAGGCCAAGCCAATAGGAAGCACCTGCTGTCAGACCAAACCCACTCCAAAACTGTATATAAGATCCTATCCAGAAGGAATAAAGATGGGTGAGAATTACTCTAGTTATCTGAGAGCATCTGTCACAAGAGCTGTAACACTGCCTTGAAAAAGAACAATCTCCTGGAGCTACTAGAGGCTCCCCTGCACTCTGCTCACTAACCAGCCCCCCATCCCCTACTGCCAGCTTAGCTTGGCTCCACTCCGTGCAGCCAGTGCAGCATCTCAGAGCAGCAGCAGCAGCACTTCTCCTCCCTGCTCTACCCTTTCCCCTTCCTTCACTTGAGCCCTCCTACTGGGCTGGGCCAGAGGTCTGCACAGATAGCCTCCAGTACACAGACCGACAGAGGCTAAGGTTACATATAAACACATGCCACTTTTATGATTTAGAAAGTTATCTCCCTAACAACATCTCTGAAAAATGACTAGTGAAAGAATTTCCTGGAGCCATTTAGCATAGATTAATGCTTAATGCTGTAACATAACCTGAAATATGGAGTAACAATATTACAGAAGAAGCACAGACCTTTGAAAAGATTGCTGTAGACCTAAGACCACATAGGCCACTGAGAACAGGCCACTGAGAGACACCTCATGATTTTCCTTGATGTGGAAATCTTTTCTCCTTCTCTTCAAGTGTTACAAGCCAAGTCTTTATTATTTAAATGAAAAGACAATTTTGAAAACCACTTTCTTTTGAGATAAGGTCTCACATACCCAAGTCTAACCTCAGACTCATTCTGTTATCAAGGATGGCCTCAAACAGATGAGCTTCCTGCCTTTACCTCCCCCGGTTCTGAAGGTTGTAAATGTGTATAATCATGCCTAGGTTAATAACTGAACCCAGAGTGTCACGCATTCTAGAAAAGCACATACCTACTGAGCTGTATTCCTATACTGGTTAGTTTTATGTCAACTTGACAAAAGCTAGAGTCATTTAGGAAGAAGGAATCTCAGTTGAGAAAATGTCCCCTCCCCCTTGACCCATGCTGGATTGTGGGCAAACCTGTAGTGTGTTCTTGATTGGTGATGGATGTGGTTAAGGGCCAGCTTACTCTAGGCAGTGTCACCTCGGAGGCAGGTGGTCCTGGTGCTGTAAGAAAGCAGGTAGAGCAAGCTGTGAGACGCCAGCCAGGAGGCAGCATCCTCCAGGGCCCAGGGCCTCTGCATCAGCTTCTGCTTCCAGGTTTGTGACCTGCTTGAGTTCCTGCCTTGACTTCCCTCAGTGATGGGAGCTGAGAGCTACGAACTGAAATAATGCCTTTCCTTCCACATGCCTTTGGTCATGGTAGGAACACTGACTGAGACAACTCCCAGCCCTTTAAAAAAATTGACTCTTGACTTTAGAGGTCCACCCTAAGCAAAGATTGTGACACTACTCATTCCAAAAGCATCCTGTCTCTATGTCCTGAGAATGTGAGGAAGCACCAGGGCTTCCACACCATGTTCTATCACAATGGGAAGCAAAAGGAAGGAAGTGACACAGAATCTGACCAATTAAATAGGACTCAGGGCAAGCTGTACCAGATACATGATAGTTAACATTAAAGGGAAAGAAGGGAGCATGCAGCCTTTCTGACTAATAACAAACTGACTTTCAAAGTTTAACCCATGAAAGTTCAAGATAAGAAAGGTCAGAAAAAACATGGATTATCTGGACAAGGGCTCAAATTCCATCTGGTTAAACATTACAAGCCAACTTCTGAAAGACAGAGAATAGCTCAAAGAGATAAAACCAAGAACACAGACAAATACAGCAGACTCAGTTCTCAGAAGTGTCAGTCAACAGCTGCAGATTCGAGCTTGCTAAATGAAATCCCACAGCTGTTTGTTGCTTAAGGCTTTACCATATAACCATATCATCTTCCAGGTCTCTCCATTTGTGGGAAAGATAACAGAATGTATCACAGCCATTCTCTTAACTACAGAGAGGTAAGTGATCAGGACCCAGAACCCCAGGGGTTCCTGCTCCTCTCTACTGGAGAAAAGCAGGAGGACCTTCATCATCACCAGTCTGGAAAAGACAGTGGCTACAAGACTCATAAAGTATCTACTCAAGCTTCCCTCAGCCATCAGGGTGGGTCACTCTATAGCAGATACTGGTGAAGAACCACAGACACATCTGTGACCAGAATCTGAAGATGAGCTTACTAGTGATCCAATTTAGAAAGAACCACTGGACATTTGGTTGTATGATACCAGAAAACGTAAATAATCTCTGATTATTTGCTGGCTACAAAGCCTCTAGAGTAAAACGCATCCCTCATCTCCCAGCACTGAATTCCTCTGTGGCATGCTACCAAGCACTCTGTTACAGACACATGGCGGGGAAGCACAGATATGTATCCAGACCTCTGTTTCCATTGCAGCATATTACCACAGCTGGGGTATGGAAACCTGCCTGTCCATGTTAAGAGACAAAAAGAATCTATAATCAATTTATACAATGGAATGTTACTCATCCTAAAAAAGAAGAAACTTCTGCCAGTTGCCATAACATGGAAGATCCTGGGGGACACTGTGTAAAACAAAATAATCCAAGAAAGAAAACAAATATATTTCATGTATATGTGAAATCTAAAGCAAAATACCAAACACATATAGAGGGAGAGCGTGATGGTGGCTACCAGGATGGGGAGGAGGAAAGGATATGAGGAGATGGGGGTCCAGAATGCAAAACAGGCCTCTAGAGTTATAAGACAAACAGGAAGAAAGGTGGGGAATAACAGGGTATTGTTTTCAGAGATTCCGCTAAGTGATTCTGGTCTCTCTTGACATGGAGGAGGGAAAGATGAGCAAATAACAGTTGGGTGGTGACTATGTTAAATTCTTTTCACTATAATACCCATTTTATTCTATGCATACATTATTCTATAGCACATTGTATATGTTAAATATGCACAATAAAGTCCACACACAAACACAGTGGAAAAGGATGTTTATCTCACTACTGTTTATCCATCCAAAAAAGAAGCTTCTTATGTCTCTTCAATACTATCCAATAATGTCTGAAACTGAACTGTGCTCCATCCAAACAATGGAATCCTATCTAGTCTTTAAAAGAGTATATATATATATATATATATATATATATATATATATATATATGGAGTAAGAGTAATAGTCGCTGCTGCTAACCCTTGAAAGCCCTTCATCTCAGCCAAGCACTGCTGTTAGTGCTTGCCAAATGTCCACTTGGACATTCACAATTGTATGAAATAGGAATTATTAGTGGCCCCAACTTTACAGTTGAGGAATCTGTAAAGAAATTATTTCAATTAAAGGGCATGTCCAAGGGTCAAATAAATCAAGATTCAGAGTTCACTCTGTGGGCTGTTACATAACAAAAGCAAATATTAATCATTCCTTTCATGGGAGAAAAATAGACTTTAAAAACAGGTTAAACACAAGACATACACACACATGTATCTATACATACATGTGTTCCTGCACATGCAAACATGCATTCACATACCCACACATGCCACATACACATTAACAACTAAGATAAAAACAGCTTGAAAAGTCTAATTCCCGTTCAATAACAAACATTTACAAGATTGTATGACTATACAAAGAAAAATTATTGCAAGGCTAAATAAACATACTGCAATGTTAATAATAGTACCTCTAAGAAGTAACAATAGTTACCTCGTTATGTTTTTCTATACTTCCTACATTTCCCATATTTATGCTAATTTAATGAGGACAATTGTAACCGCCTGTTCTGTTGCTCCGGTCTGTGGGTTGGGGCCTAGCAAGAGAGAGAGTGGGGACGGAGATGCGAAGAATGGAGACAAGACAGGGAGTCTGATCAAGTCTCTCAAGTCTCCTTTATTGGAAGGAAATCCTGGGTATTTATACCCTTTACCACGTGCCTTGCCCTCGTGGACAAGCACAGCTGAAGGCACTACGTCATGTGCCTTGCAGCGTGGATATCACGTGCACCTAGCTAGCAGTGAGGAGACCGCGTGCACCCAGCAGCGTGGCTATCACGTGCACCTTGCAGCTGGTGGCACTAAACAGCAAAACAAGATTTGTGAGAAAAACAAGATATTTATCAGAGTGTGCTCAGCTGTTGTAGGCTGTTGAAAACAAGTCTTTTGTCAGGGTATATGGCCTGAGATGGCTGCAAAGATGATAGCCACTTTCGGCTAGGAGTCGGCTCCCAACAGGTCCCCCTTTTTAAATTTGTTTTCAAAAGGGAAGGCTGGGAAAAACTTACGGAAACCGTGCCTGTCTTAGGTTGGAACAAAGGACCCCAGCCTCCCTTTCCCGTCTTTGGATACTCAACAGCCATTGGTTGAGCTCCTGTCTTAGGATGGTAAGGCCTCCCAGTTTGGGGCAAGGGTCTTGAGGTGTTCTCTTACCCGTCATTGACTATCCGGCTTAGCGCGTAAGTTAGGGGTTAATCCTCGTCAGTCTTGATGACAGAGGTTTTTGAGTCCCCTACTTCCAGCCTGTAATAATGGACCTGTATGGGTTTCATTTGAATAGCATCTGTCTGTTGCTGTATGAAAGCCATCAGTCTGTTGAACAGCATGAACCCGAGAGACAAGAGACTTAATGCCTGAATGGTTGATGTAAACTATTCTGCCTCAGAGCAACACTCTTTTTTGAGGGTAGCACACAACTCCCTCTGTTGGAGGAGCAAAAAGTATAAGCCTCTTCTATTCTGTAGCACTATTTTCTAAATCTAAATCTGTATAAGTACAGAACTGATCATAACTTTGATCTTAACAAAACAAGTAAGGAAATCCCTGTCTCTGCCCCAATCAATCTCAAACCCAAAAAACAACTATAGCAACTGTGGTAATGGGTTCTTTCTTGGGTCTAAACAATGTACCCCACTAAATCATAAATCAGGGAACCAAGAGTCCAATAGAGCCACCCTGGAGGTGCGGGTGGTGATGTCTTCTTCTGTACTGAGAACTTTCCAAGTCAGGTATGCTGGTTGATCTGCTCCAGTGAAGCATCTTCATGTTTCCTGCAAAGAAAAAATATGCTTCCCAGGGGATTTCTCCTCCCTGGATTTGTTATTGTTGTCTATTTGTTTAATCAGTCTCTCTGGCAGCCAGCGTGTGGCATCTGCCGTTTGAGAATCAGAGGAACCAAAATATGCATCAGAGGAACCAAAGCCTTGATCCCCGCTCTTAGTACTCTTATATTTGTGATTAGTAGGGATCAATGGAAGTAACAATAGTTGAGCTATCCTCCTTCCTGTAGGAATGGTGACTATATTCTGTATTGCCTTGGCCATTACCTTAATCTCACCTTGATAATCACTGTCTATAACTCCAGGAAAAATTTGTAGTCTCTGTATAATAGCACTGCTTCTTCCCACTATCAGGCCAAACACATTTGGATAGAGTGGTCCAAACACTCCAGTAGGTAAGGCCTGAGGTCCCATTTCTGGGGTTAATACTGTGTGGGTGGCAGAACTTAGGTCCAGTCCTGCGCTTCCTGGTGTTGCTCGACTAAGTTCAGAAAGGGGTTGTTGTTTGCTGGTATGAAACTGACTGCCCCATAAGCCTGTTTTGGCTTGTGTTGGTTCGGGGCCTGGGGCTGGCCCCTGTTCCCGTTTCCCTGATTATGGGAAAGGGTGTTTCCTTGTGCATCTGTCTTGGACCTACATTCACTAGCCCAATGCCTTCCACGTTTGCAACGTGGGCATAGGCCAGGCTGCTTTCTAGGCTGTCTCTGGGTTAACTCATTTTCTGCCTTGCAATCTTTTGCAAAGTGTCCAGGCTTGCCACATTTAAAACAAGCCTTTTTGTCTCTGCTTCCCAAAAAATCTCTCACTGATTGTCCTTGCATGGCAGCTGCCATAGCTAAGCCCTGTTGGTAAGAGGGCCCTATGTCAGAACAGAGTCTGATATACCCAGTAAGGTCTGTCTTTTTCCTATAGGGTCTAATGGCTGCTTGGCAAGCAGGATTGGCATTTTCATATGCAAGCTGTTTCACATAATCTACACCTGCCTCTGCATTACCAAAAATCTTTCCTGCTGTTGTCATTAATCGATGAACAAAATCAGAAAATCGTTCATCAGGCCCTTGTCTGACTGAGGTCAAAGATGCACCAGGGTCTCCCTTTACCGGGAGTTTGCACCAAGCCTTCATGGCCGCATTTTGAATTTGAGCGAATAAGCCCGGGTCATATTGCATCTGGTTATCACTAGAAGCAAATTGCCCTTCTCCTACTAAGGCTTCAAAGGACCAACCATTACCTGCCTGAATGTTTCTCCTAGCTGTCTCTTTACAATTCTCATGATACTCTGATTTCCAAATAAGATAGTCACCACCACTAAGAACTCCTCTCACTAGAGTATCCCAATCACCAGGAGTCAGCCACTCCTCTGCAACAGATTCTAAGATTGCAAGAGTAAAGGGAGCAGTGGCACGGTATTGTGCCACCGAATTTTTTAATTCTTTAATAATTTAAAAATTAAACCCTGTGTGATGTCTCCACGCAACCCCTTGAGCATCTCTAGTCTCTGATACAGGGAAAACCTCAGCCTCTCCCTCCTCTGGCTGATCTGTACTAAAACCAGAGGACAGGGGCTGCCTTTGGACTCTGGGATGAGGAACACAAGGACTTGAGTGATTTTTGCAATTAGCCTCGCCCTCTCGAGACATCTTCCCTGTCCTTAATTTTTGTAACTGATTAATTAAGTCCCGATACTCTTCCTCTAACTCTATTTGTTGTTTAAGAAGAGAAATTTGTTGTTTAAGAAAAGAAATTTTGTCCTGCAACTCCTTTCTGTGATCTACAACCGCCATCTCCAGAGCAGGAGCATCTGGAGGTGGAGGAGCATAGGGAGGGGGCCTTCGGGAAGCGGGCCATTCAGGGTCGTAATTTTTGGCTGCCTCTTCCTCTAGGTCAGCACAATCTAGCTCTGACAAATCGATTACTTCAACCTTTGGTCCTATTTTGGATTCTATGGTTTTCTTTTTCTTTTGAACATGAAAGACAGCATTTAAACAGCGAAACAAAAGAAGACAATTGACACATGTAAACAGCAAACAACAAAACAAAAACAGAGAGTTGAGTTCAGGCTGACTTATTTCCTGCCCCATTATCATTACTATGACCTACTGGTCTCCACACGGCTGCCGCAGTCACCTCTGTTTCACTTCTGAAGTTTCAGTCGACCCTTCTTCCGGTAACGTCCCTCACTGGGCCTCTCGTTCTTGCCGCCTCGCGTTGAGCGCCACTTTGTAGCTGCCTGTTCGGGTCAGTCAGCAGGGTCTCCAGCGCAGGAGTGAGGATGCATGCTTCCAATTCCCGCTGTGTCCTTCACTGTATCCCGCTTACTGGAGCTCCAACGTTGAGGCGCCACTTTGTAACCGCCCATTCTGTTGCTCCGGTCTGTGGGTTGGGGCCTAGCAAGAGAGAGAGTGGTGACGGAGATGCGAAGAATGGAGACAAGACAGGGAGTCTGATCAAGTCTCTCAAGTCTCCTTTATTGGAAGGAAATCCTGGGTATTTATACCTGTTACCACGTGCCTGGCCCTCGTGGACAAGCACAGCTGAAGGCACTACGTCATGTGCCTTGCAGCGTGGATATCATGTGCACCTAGCTAGCAGTGAGGAGACCGCGTGCACCCAGCAGCGTGGATATCACGTGTGCCTTGCAGCTGGTGGCACTAAACAGCAAAACAAGATATGTGAGAAAAACAAGATATTTATCAGAGTGTGCTCAGCTGTTGCGGGCTGTTGAAAACAAGTCTCTTGTCAGGGTATATGGCCTGAGATGGCTGCAAAGATGATAGCTAGGAGTCGGCTCCCAACAGACAATGTTTTTTTAAGACAAAATTATTTGAGTAAAATAAGATTAACCAATGGGACCTTTGTGCAGGGCTTTCTGTTGTGAAAGGTGAAGAGGGTAATGCACTAAAACAGCGTTCAAAGGGCATGTCCAGATCTATGTTGAGGACCATTTTACCTCAGAAGAAAATGAGCTTTAAATCCATTAATGAGTGCCTCCGGCAGGAACCTCTGACTTCTCATATTTATTCCCTCAAAGTGTCTGTAAAGACTGATGAAGGAGACGATACGCATGGAAAGTCAAGTTGAGTAACTGAATAGTCCTTACAGAAAATGTCATTTGTCTGCAACAAATTTATATATCCTTCCCCTTGCCCTCCCCCAATCTCCGTGTTAACAACCCCAGGCTGGACTTTGCTTTGTAGACAAGGCTGGCCTCAAACTCACTGAGATCTACCTGACTCTGGCTCCTGGGTTCTGGGATAAAAGGCATGGGTGTGGTTTACAAATCATTTTAAATTTAGTCCCAAAATACCCTGCCAATAGCAAGAGGACCCTTGAATAGATTTTTATTTTCAGTGGACACACAACTTTGCTGAGAAGAAAAAGCAGGAAGGGTTACGGATGCACCATCTCAGAAAAGATTTGTGTATGTATGACTTACGCCGGGCGTTCCACGTTAGCTGTGATCAAGAAGCTGCTACATGCAATATTTCGCATGCGTGGCTCTCTTTCTCCAGGTTATGCCCTCCAACAGATCCGGGTCACATTTGGTGCCTCCACATAAGCATCTGTGGAGATCTGTTTTGAACTTCCAGTCTAGTCTGGAGTTCCTAAGGGAAGCTACTACTTCGTTTGGCCTCACCATCCCAAGTCCTCACAGTGATTCATGTCTAGCGGAGAGGGCTGGCCATCTAAACAGTATGCTTCTCTTGACCTTTCCCACGGCCACTCCTAGAACCCAGGAAAAGCCGCCTGCCCAGGAGCAGCCACTCCTGTCAGCCCCAACCCTCATTCCCAAAGGAGCTTCTGGAGGGCCTCTGGCCTTCCCACTGCCTTACATCGCCTCATTGCGAGTCGCTAGCTACCTTAAGGTGGCAGCTCTGAGCAGGATTCTTCCTGAGCTCAGAAATAGTGCTTAGATTTAAAGCGAACAGGCAAAGAACACAGTTTGTCTTAAGAAACAAACATGTTTTTCATAGACTCCTACAATTTCTGTTGCAATCTTAAGAGCAATCTTCAGGGCTCTTAAGAGGATAGGCCAACAAATGCATACGTATTAAACTGAAAGGAAATATAAGATGCCAACTGCCAGAGTGACAGGAGCTCCAAGTCCTCCCTCAGAGGCTGGCTGCTCCTCTCTGGGCTGCATCTTAAATAAAGATAGGCTGGATTTTCACAGACCAAGTTAGGAGGGGAGGCAGGGAGAATAAAGTAGATAGGGAAAAAATGGAGTTGTGAAAGAGTAGTGAGCCTTTGGGTAGCAGAAAAGTCCTGTTTCTGTAACAGAGGGATCCTGAGGCCGAGGTGAGCCTTATAAAGATGCCCTGTGCTGAGGTGTAGCTTGTGTTGGTCCTGTTGTGTTGAATTGTGGGGCCCGCGTCTGCCCCCTCCCCCAAAGGGGAAAGGGCCGCGGCTCAGAGAGGGAGAGGCGTGGGAAATTGACTGTGTTCACTCCACGATGGGTGGACATAGGGCTATGCGTGAGGTCCTGCATGGAGCCAGAGCTCTTGGGTTGGGGGTCCTGGGCCAAAAAGCCAAAAGGGAAGCAGCTGGTTCTCAGGCCCCTGGGCTCTCAGGGGCTGCTGGGGAGCCGAGGAAAGGCCAAGACCATAGTGAGGGCATAATGGCCGGTGGGCCTCAGCCGAAGAGGAGAGGGGGATGGATGAGATCTGGAGTGTCTGGGGGGTGGGGGGAGAGTCTTGGTCCCAGCAACTGGCTTGGCTGAGTCATGGCTGCCTCTGCTTGCTTGCTTAGGTTGCTAGGTCTTCGTGGCTGAGGATGTAGAGAGGTCCTCAGCAGGAGATTAAATGGCAGCTCAGTACTTGAAAACTTTCTTCATGGTTCCCCACAGTAGGTCCCAGAGAAGAGAAAAAGGCTATGGTCTTAAGATATTTATTGTCATGGCAGAAAATGGATGAAACTATACCCTGGTATTTTCAGGGTGAGACTGAGGTTAAATATCTTTTGCAAGGAGGAGGGTCTGGGAAGGAATGTTTAATTGCCTACGTCCCTCTGGCCTTCAGGTATCTCATTAATATGGAGATCTGTCTTGAGGCTTGGCAGCCTGTAGTCACCCCCTCTACCAGTGGAGGGGCTAGTGGGGGCATTGTTCTATGTGTCTGGAAGACCCCACTCTATGGAGGCCTCATGTCAGGAGCCTAGAGTCTGGAAGTGTGGCAAAATGCATACTGTCCTTTGCCGGGAAACTTGCAGGGTCTCCAGTGATTTCTAGCTGGTGCTCGACCAGAAACCATGCTGTCCTTTCATGGTCCTACAGCCATGAATCTATTATAAGATGCACTCGATTGCAGAAACATTTCCAATTTCCAATTTTTTTATATAAAAATATGCATCTTGATGAAATCACCTATGGAAGCATTATATGGCAGAAGCTCTCAAAACCCAGGTAAAAAGGGTAGATAGTAAAAAGAAACAACCAAAAACACCAGGGAGCCTCCAAAGGCTTCTAAGGAGAGGTGTGATGTTATGCCTTACAGGGGTTCTGGTTGCTTGGATAAGCCTGGTATGGGATAGCTTGTGCTAGAACCAGCACACTAATATAGGTGGAGGGCACCAGAGGAGGGTATGGGAATGGAAAGTTCATGTGAGACAACTTCATAGCAAGGCAACTGAACGAGAAATCAAAGATGGAACGAAGAATCTTGTTTCCTTGGTGTATATTTTTCTTCTCCTGAGCAATCTTTCTTTCTTTCTGCCATAGTCTTGCTGTATAATCCCAGGCTGGCCCTGAACTTCAAACTTCAATCTGTCTGCCTCTTCTTCCTCCTCCTCCACCACCTCCTCCTCCTTCTCTTCTTTCTCCTCCTCCTCTTCCTTTTCCTCCTGAATGCTGAGATAAAAGGCATGTGCTTACCACACCGTGCTCATCTTCTGATTTTAAAAATTCTTTTCTTCCTCTGTCTAGTTTCAAAATACATGAGTCATCAAAGCAAGCAAGCAAGCAAGCAAGCAAGCAAGCAAGCAAGCAGATAGTCAGACACTGTAAGAGACATTGCAAAGCCATAGGGGTCAGGGCTCAGCAATCGTGCTCACATGTGAGACCTACATTTGATCCCCAGCACTGCAAAATAATGTCTTGATTCCACCTTTAGAGCGCTAACTTTTGCCTTACATATCTCAGCCTGTATTTTAGTCCAAGTTACTCTATCTACTTGCAGACAGAATGGAAGAGTCGATAGCCTCGTTCCTGCGTCTCCTTCTCTCTCCCACTCTATGCGAAGCTTTGGCGGTATCACACTTAAAATTCTAATTTGGTGTTAGATTCATACACATTTTGTACCTAGTCATAGGTGCTTTTTGTGCTGTGCAAAAACATTCTCCATTAATAAGAGTAATTGGGGCTGGGCGGTGGTGGCGCACGCCTTTAATCCCAGCACTTGGGAGGCAGAGGCAGGCGGATTTCTGAGTTCGAGAGTTCGAGGCTAGCCTGGTCTACAGAGTGAGTTCCAGGACAGCCAGAGCTGCACAGAGAAACCCTGTCTCAAAAAACCAAAAAAAAAAAAAAAGGGAAATTGGAAGCCACCAAAGGCATATTGAAACCACAGGGACTCCTTCCTCACACCCCCCCCACCCTGCAAGGCTGCTGACTTTCAGTTCATGGTCATGCTAATTCCTAATGGCCTAATTTACAATTGTTTCAGATTTCAACTCCTTAAACCTTATACTGCTCTTAAGTTCTCATGATTGAATTAGCATTTTCCCCATGTTGCCTTAGGATGTACAGCTCTAAGATAAAATGTTCCATTCCCAATTCTGACAGAAAGTCAGAAGGAACAAAGATGTACAAGAAATGTTTTGAAGAGAAAGGACTTCTGCTGATTACATAGTAGCAAAAGTTATGGAGGGGTTTCTGAGTTTAGAAAAAACAGTGGCTTAGAAGACAGATATATATTAAAACCTAAAACCGAGAGGCAAACGTGAGGTGACTGGTATAATTCTTACATTAGTTTAGAACATTATCGAAACTTTTAAAAATAAAAAAGTAAAACTGTTGGGTTTCACAATTTTGCTAGGCATCTTCTGTTGTTCCTCCAGACTGACTCACTATCTCCTTCGCTCTGCTCTGACCCCAGGAGATGCTCTTAGTATTGCAGTCAGAACTCCAGCTTTCTACCTTAGTACTGGTTCAGAGTGGGTGAAGATGAGGAGTGCTGTGGAAAGCAGAGGTGAGGAATCCCTGAATATGTATCCTCCAGCTCTCTTGATGCCACAGTGTAGGAAGCGGGTGCGGGTGTGAGAGCCATTCCAAAATGGCGCCTGGGGCTAACACCTGACTTCCTCATATGCCCCTGAAGAAGCCACGCCCACAGGCAATATTGCACAGGCTCACTGCTATGCATAATCAGGCCATCTGCTACGTAGGGCAACGTCAGATCTCGAGATACCGGCTATCCTATCGAATGCACCGACATGGCAGGCTCTGATTGGAGAAGGCAGAGGGATTTAAGGGCGGTGGAGGAGAGGCTCAGGGGCTTTTTGCTGAATGTAAAGGTTCCTGAATAAACTGTGTTGAGAAGAGGAACTCCGTGTTCGTCATCTTCTGTCTGCTGGTCGAATCGGAAAGCGACACCACTGTGCCCATTGTTGGGGGATTCCACTTCCAAAGGTCAATATTCCTGTCAGAAACTGTCTTCACACAGTTTCTCAGTTCTGGTAAACTCCAGTCCCGTGTCAAACTTATGGGACAGTAGCAGCTTCTCATTGTTACTAAACCCAGATACTACACTAACTCCCCCTAATTTCTGAAAAAAATGTTATGGCTTATAAAGAATGAATTGCTAACAGCTCTCCACTACCCATATGCAGTATTACAACTCTTTGTAGACTGATAGGGAACACTGGGACATTAACTAACCCTGTAGCTAGAGTAGCAAAGGTGAAAACAAAGACACCACAGATGGAAGAGTCATGCAGCTCTCTGAAACAGGCCACTATCAGAGCGTTTGGGGACCAGGGAGAACCTATTGGGCTGAATGATAAGGAAGGAGCTAGCTTTTTACATGTAAAGACTGAACACATCCCTTGCACAAACCCCATGTGGGGAAAAAACTAAAAATATAGCCCACAGAGGAGATTTTTTTTTCTTCCTCCTTTTGGATGGAGGGCCCATTTAGCACTATGCTTTGAAGTGTAGAGAAGTCTAAGTCAGGCTCAGACTGGGGCTGACCTATCCCTAAGGTAACAGAACACCCAACCTTCTGTTTTTGTCAGGAATGATAACAAAGCAGCAGTCCAGAGAAGGAAGCAAGCATATCTTGGTAAGGAACTCCAGGCAAAGAAGCCATAGGTCTGAAAGTTATTGTCTGCATTCTAACCCCACATGAAAGCATTTACATTATCAGAATGCTCTCTCTAGACCAAAGGAAAAGGTTCACTTTCCTAAAGTTCAGGGAAATAGAATAGTAGGCATTGGTGGGGAGAAACCATCTTTAAATGAATTCTCTAAATGTAAAAGCTGAGAAGGCCAAAGGGAAAGAACCTGGAAGCACCCTGGTTGAGTCAGGTCGGACCAGCAAAGCTTCAGGCAGAGTTGGCAGCACTGAGAGAGAGGTAATCTTCTCCTGAAAGAGGGCTGATAGCAGAGAATGATGGGATGGCTTTGGTATAAACTGGAGAATGTTTTGCATTGACAAAAACTGAAAAGCTGGGTACATATGGGTCATAGAAGGAGTTCCAAAGGGCTGAGTAAAAATGTCTGGTAAACCAGAAGGAATTTGTTGGTAGAATCTGAAACACATTCCTGATCTTCTGAGAATGATACTAAGAAGTTCCACAAATTTCCCTGGTACTGGTGCTAGGGCTCATAGGCGTGATTTGATGGAAATCTCTAGATGTTTGGTGTCCTTAAGATTCTGGCAAACATTTCCCATGTTGGAGAGACAAGAATAATTTATGAATCCTTTACAAAGCTGATGTGATGTTGTGGTTCCTATTTTGCAATCTTATAAGGAGCCAAATAAACTCTCACTAGTCATATGAGCCTCAAAGATTTACCAAGAACTCACCCTTTCCCTTGGCAAGCAAAGGGCTCCATGTGCCCAAGGAAAGAACATCACCTGGCATCTCTAAGGCAATGTGGAACCTCGTTTGGTTTATAAGAGCAGTGATTCCAGGCATCACCCAAAAATATTGCTGTAAGTTATTAATTCAGATCAGATACACTTCTGTAAATGTTTTTGCAACAGCTCAAGAGGATAAATTACTACGTAATAAATACTGGCTCTCATATAAAAATTAATTTCTCCTGTCCTTGAAAAGCGTTAATGAAATTTTAAGGGTCAGACTAGCCTGGTATCTTAAAGTTATATCCTGAGATATGGAAAGTTGAAGTCATACGGTATTGGGACAGGGGAGGGAACAGTGGGTAAGAAAACTACTTCTCAAGCATGAGAACACAAATTCAAATCATCTGAACTTACATTGCAGAGAAGAGAGAGAGAGACAGAGATAGACAGAAAGACACAGAAAGAGAAAGATAGACAGATGGGGGGAGGGAGGGAGGGAGAGGAAGAGGGAGAGAGAGAATACCTGTAAATTCACTGCTATGAAGAACAAAGACAGGATGCTCTTTAGAGCTTGTAGGCCACCAGTCAAGCTCCAGGTTCAGTAAGAGACCATGTCTCAAGGAAATAGAGTAGAACCCTGCTGAGACTAGAACACCTGACATCCTTCTCTGGTTTCTGCACATAGGCATGCATGTCACACATGTACACACACACACACAAAGCACATATACAAAGTACACACACCTAAGACCTAAAGTCCAAATATAAATTATTCTGTGAATCAAATATTTCTTAGTATGTTTGAAGCCTGAAGTATTAGGCTTTCTACTGTACATTACAACCAATTATATATAACTGAGTCTTCACAAAAATTGTACTTCAGAGACATTTTTTTTATTTCTGCAGACATAATACTCTTTTCACCAGAATTCATGATCCTTCCATTCTCAGGAACTTTTCCCAGTGGGAAGAAAATAAGACCCTATAGAGTTGCTTCTGCCTAATCTAATCCTGTACCATCTGATCAAGCATTTCATCTACCTACCTTCATGCTGCCCTACCTCCTTGTCCCCCTTTGAACTTTCCAATTAAACCTGAAGTCATCTTTTCCCAAAGCATGTGACTCAGGCAGCATAATATCATGCACGGATCAGGGCTGAACTATTCTAGACACAGTGCATTAGCAGCCAAGGGTGACTCCTTGGACTGGGCTATCTTGGGTTCCCTGAGGACTTGCTCCATGGCAACCACGCCACTTGGATTCCAATAACTTTGTAACTCTGAGTTACAACATGGCTAGATTTATGATGGTGAGCTCATTTGCTGGGTGTGTTCTTTGGACACATCATCTTACTTATACTTACCCGACAAAGCCTCCAGGAGATGGAAAGATTTAGGCTCTGATTTACTCTGTTCTATCTCTGTTATGATTCTAATCCAATGAGGGCCAGCCAGCATGACTTGATCAAGTAGATAATTATAGGATTTTATGTTTGTTCCTACAGCCTTTTACTGGCACTGCAGGATGGGTGTGAGCTGTGTATCATTCAGGCCTCACACAGGTCAATGAGACTGCCGTAAGTGGCAAGGTCAAAGGGAACAGAAAGTCAGACATTCAGCACGAGTTCTTGAAAGACTACTATGATAGCTAAATTAGAGCAGTCTTTATGTCAGTTTGCCCAAAAACAGAGTAAAAGTTTCTGAAAAAGTAGATAGATGTTTTCCTGAGTGGTAATTAAATAGTGAATTTGTCAGAGTTAGTCAAACATTCAACATGCAGGTAGAAGCCTAGGATGACAGGAAGAGACGAGACTGAGCACAGACCCGACTCCTGACACCTTACGTTTCTTTTCAGGTCTCCCCAGAATGAAGCTCAGCAGACTTGCTTTCTTCACTTTAAAGCAATTATCTCAGCTAGGCTTGAGATCGATTATACAGCAATGTGGCCAAAGGCAATAAGTAATTCTGTGCTACTTCACAAACGTTTAGAAAAAATAACCAGGGACGGAGAGATGGCCCAGTGGTTAAAAGCACTTGTTGCTCTCGCAGAGGACCCAGGTTCAGTTCCCAGCATCCACCTGGCAGTTCACAAATATAACTCCAGTTCCAGGAGATATGACACTCGATCTGGACTCCATGGGCACCAGGCATCCATATAGCATACATATGCAAGCAAGCAAGCAAGAAAATAAAGAAAGCAAGGAACATACTAAAGCCAGAGGGATGGGTAGAACACACCTGTAATTCCCACACTAAGAAGGTGGAGGCAGGAAGAGCAGAGTTCAGAGTCATCCTGGGTTATATAGCTCAAAGGCAGCTTGGGCTACATGAGACTCTGTCTCCAAAGGATCAAAAAAAAAAAAAAAGGAGGAGGAAAAAGAGGAGGAGGGCAAGGGGAGGAGGGAGAGAAGGATAAATAAAAGAAAAGTAACAAAAGAGACAAGACAAACATAAGTGGACTTTGATGTGAACTCTCCTCCCCTGGAATTTTGTGGACATTGATCCTAGCTGTCCTGGAGTTGTAGTTGGAGAAAACATTTTTTCTGTTGACAACTATGTGACTTTTGACTCTTGAGAAATGTCTCTGCACAGGCAGGGACCTCTGCCTCCTGTGCTAACACAAGCTCGTTTCATTAATGCTGTGGTTGTTCCTTTCAAAAGGAAATAGTGGCAACAAATTTGGCAGTTACTCAAAAGCTCAAACATAATTTTTTTTGGCCAAGCAATTCCACTCTACCTGAAAAAAATTGAAAGCAGGCATTCAAACAGATACTGCCACCCAAATGTTCATATTGACACCATTCACGACAGCTAAAAGATAGAAATGATCCAGGTACTTGTCGGTGGCTGAGTGGATAGACAAGCCGTGGGTGCAACACATAGTGGAATATCAGTCTAGACATGAAAGGAATGGGGGTGCTGATAGCTGCTACCATGTAGACAAAGCTGAAATTACTCTATATGAAAACCAGACACAAAGGGTCACATGTTGCGTTATTCCACTTATATACAGAGCAGGTAAATATGAAGACAGGAAGAAAATTGATATTGCAAAGGCATGGTGGTAGCCACGTGATTCCATCATGGGCTACAGCACTGTGAACGTACAGAACGCCACTGTTCATTTTTACATGGCTGACTTCGTAAAGAAGCACATTGAAATTCTCTGCATTGAGTACTGGGCACACGGAACACCTTCCAGTCCTAAGTAGTAGGACTTTGAACCTCAGGTACAGAAACCAGTTTGCACCAGATCCCAAAGAGAAACTACTCCAGCTGCCTATGATATACCAGACTCACAAAGAGGAGCCCAACAGGAGAGGAATTATATCCAGCCCTGTATTTGTTGAGTACCAATTCAAAACAAAACAGTATCTCATTTCTCTGAAAGCTATAGAGCTCAGGATTAAATATGTTCATGCTTCACACACAAAAATGTACTTTCCATAGAAAAGTGGTATACTTCCCTTTAAGATAAAAAAATCATGAAATTGGTCTGCAGAATAAGAATGATCCATGTTTGCTCATATGTTTGTTTGAATTTAAACTCTTTGATACTACATTTATTCTCTGTGTGTGTATATATGTATGTGTGTGTATGCAAGAACACTCATGTGCACATGTGCATGCCACAGTAGGCTAGTGGAGGTCATAGGACAATTCGTAGAAGCCATCTCTCTCCTTCCAACATGTGGGTCTTAGTACTGAACCCAGGTAATCAAGCCTAGCAGCAATGTTCTTCGTCTGCTGAGCTATCTTGCCTGTCCTGTATTTAATTTCTTAATATAAAATTAAAACTAAGAATTTTCTACTTCTCAGGATCCAAGTGTGACAAGATTGTCATTCATTACAAAATCAGAAAACCAATAATAATAATTAAGGCTTTGAGAACTAAGGCCAGTAAGGGCTAAGGTTGGGGGAGGGAGAGGAGAGGCAGTGGTTGGAATTCAGTACCTATTTTTGAGGGATGTATAATGGGGTAGTGATCCACTATCTTCCCTTCCCTGAGGAGAGACTTAACATATGATAATGATATATTTTGGCCCATGAATTAAGAGGGACACTGAAAGAAGACACTAAGCAAGGTGACAATACTTCTTCAGAAGATGTTTGAGACCCAGATGATGAGACAGAAAGGTCAGGACTTCAAGGTCATGCACAGCTACATAGCAGATTTGAGGTGAGCCTGAGAAATGATAGCACATTTCAAAACACCAAAAGAAGGGGAGTGGCTGGGAGGAGGAACAAGAACAGGAAGAGGAAGCATTTCTCTGAGAAACAGGGACTTAATGAACTCAGAAGTAACCGTGTATTTCTCTAACTTTGGGGTGGAAAGGATAGAAGCCACTCTCTCTGTGGTGTCTCCACAGAGCTGTATCTAACACAATCCCTTCATGAGAGATGCCTCCAGGCAGCCATGTTCCCACAGCTTCCGGGAGACACATGGGGCATTTTCCTCTCCTACTCATGGGACTTTGCTCCAGTGTTTACCACAGAATTTGGCAGAAGCACAAAGCTGGCACTGGAGTTCGCCAAGAGGCATGGTGAGCTGGCTGCCTTCTCAGAGATAGTGCTGAGCAGCACTGTGCCTAGAGCCAAGGATCTGAACGATGATGACTCTCCAGAAAAGTTATGTTTGTCATCACTGATGCTCAGAATCAGGACTTTGCCGTCCTATTGGGCGTACTAGACCTAGCAGAGGATGACAAAAGGGACATGGTGGTCTGTGTATACCCATGTGGTGTTCATTTGAGGCTTTCATAAGAAACTGAGGCTGTCCACCTGCTAGCCAGTTATAGCTGGTAGATTTTTTTTTTATGGGATTTGCAGCATAATTATCTCTCTCTGGCTGACAGGAGAGGGGAGAGGTAATACCATGGCTGATTAGAAGAATAGAGAAAGCGTGATGGGTCTTCTAACCATCCTACAGAAAGTAAAAACAAAAAACAACCAAACAAACAAAAACCTTTTTTTTTTTTTAACAGTCTTTGCTAAAGAACTCTCCTGTCTGGCAAGAAAGACCTCTGTTACATGGCCCAGGCCTTAGGAGTATCCAGAGGATACAGTTGTAACTCTGTTACATGGCCCAGGCCTTAGGAGTATCCAGAGGATACAGTTGTAAACTCTGTTACATGGCCCAGGCCTTAGGAGTATCCAGAGGATACAGTTGTAACTCTGGCTTAGCATCCTGAACCCACGGATGCAGCAGCCCATCACATTTTCCTGCAGCAGATCCATAGAAACATCCCAACATGATCACAGTTGAGGTCAGTAATTTGCTATGCTACTCATTTGTTAAATGGAGATGACAGCCAAACATTCTTAGGATGTTCCGTGCCCCCCATCAGCATCCTAGTCCACCACGAATGACAGCACTTCATTGGTTGTCTTTAAAATCCATTCTATGCTTAAGATGCAAATCTTCGGTCTCAACAGGGTTTGTGACTGTTGTGTTTTATAAAAAGATAAGGAAAGAATACCTTTGGTGGATGTGCAGCCAGGTGTGGGGGAAGGGGGTGCCTTTGAGGGCCCATGCTGAGGCATTCCTTCCCCCAAGAGACCAGCCACATGTCAGTATAGTATAAAATAGAGTTTATTCAGGGCATGAGAAGGAGAGTTGAGAGGGTAGTAGAGACAGAGAAAGGCAGATAGAGAGAAAGAAGAAGAGTAGAGGCCTGCCATGAGCAAGTAGAAAGAAAAGGGGGGAAGGGAATGAGAAGGGGGGAACAGGAGTGTGTTGTGGGGGAACAGAGCAGGAACAAGAAATCAAGAGAGACAGGAGGGGGCAAGCAGCCCCTTTTATAGTGAGTCAGGCATACCTGGCTGTTGCCAGGTAACCGTGGGGCGGAGCTTAGACAAAATGCTAACATCAACCAACAAGGTCGGCTGTTAAAACAAGGAACTTTTTTTGTTACTCTTTAATTTTTTTATCAGACCACTGAACTGGGTACTCTGATAATGAATGAATGCTCAAAGAATTTTTAAGATTTATTTTATTTATTTATTTTATGTATATGAGTGCTCTATCTGCATGTACATCTGCGTGTCAGAAGAGGGCATCAGACCCCATTACATGGGGGCTGTGAGACACCATGTGGTTGCTGGGAATTGAACTCAGAACCTTTGGAAGAGCAACCGGTGCTCTTAACTGCTGAGCCATCTCTCCAGCCTAAATGCTCAAATTTTTTTTTTTTATTGGATGTTTTATTTATATTTCATATGTTGTCCCCTTACCCCATCCCCCACCCACTCATGAACCCCCTATCCCCTCACCCCTCCTCCTGCTTCTCTGCGGCTGTACCCCCTACCCACCCCCCCACTCCCACCTCCCCACCCTCAAATTCCCACCCCCTGGGGTGTCCAGCCTTCATGAGGCCAAAAAATTTTTAATAGTATCTAATCACATATTCTTTAATTGTCACTGCTTTTAATGACAGTTGGGGAAAAATTTTTTTAAAGATTTATTCATTTTTTTATTTATATAAGTATACTGTAGCTGTCTTCAGACACACCAGAAGAGGGCATTGGATCCCATTACAGATGGTTGTGAGCCACCATGTGGTTGCTGGGAATTGAACTCAGGACCTCTGGAAGAGCAGTCAGTGCTCTTAATCACTGAGCCATCTCTCCAGCCCTGGGGAAAACTTTTTTAATTCTGTAATTTTAAAGTATATATCTGAAGTGGAAGAAATAAGAGGAGAACTCTTTACATATTTTGCTACTAAAAATTGCAAAACAGAGCTACATGGTACACACCTGCAATCCTAGGCCACCCAGGGATAAGGAGAACCTGCCTTAGAAAGAAAAGAGGGCAGAAAGTTGCAATAAATTTCTGTGAAGTGGGGTGGGGGAGGCTACAAATAAGGCTTCCTTGGCTTGCTAAGAAGGAAGTGCATGAAAGGTGTGAGCCAGGTGTCAGGAGCTTTCAGGAGGTTTTTCCATCTGTCAATCTTTCTAATGATGAGTGCAGATAAAGGCACATTTCGTACAAAAATGAGAAATGACCGAGAATATTCTACATTCAAACTTTCCTTGAAGTAGGTTGCTATTTTCTAATTTTTGCCTTGGGGAGGAGGGTATCAGCTAGTAAGATCCTTGGTTGGGAAATAAAAAATATATATATATAAAAAAATAACACTTGACTTCTACACATTTGGTTCTAAGAACAGTCACTGCTGTGTGCTGGGCCATACGCAAATCCTTGTTTGGAAAAGGTTTGAAGTATGGAGAGAGTAGTCAAGGGAAGGGTAGGCAGTATAGAGAAGACAGGTTTTTGTTTTTATTTTGCCTTTTTGGTCTTTTGGGGTTGTTTTGATGGTTGGTTTGTTTGAGATGCATCCCAGGCTGTCCTTGAACTTGAAATATAGCCAAGAATGACACTGAACTTTTGACCCTCCTGTCTCTACCCTATAACTGGTGGGATATATGTATCCCAGGCCCAAACGGTTAGCATGGCAAGGACACCAAATGGTTTACTTACCACACAAAAGCAACTAGTAGCAGAAAGAAAGATTGAATTTAGGATCATTTTATTGCCCTGCAGGTACTCTAATAAAATAAGCTTCCTGCATACTGAAGCTCAGTTAATAAAAAGTAAATATCTAGTGTTACTATTAATGCAAGCACTCTGAAAATAAAATAAAATAAAAAAAAAACAAACAAAACCTTTCGTTCCATTCCAGTGTACGTCAAACTGACATTTCCCTACTTCCTTACTCATGATAGGTTATTTTAAATAAAGCAGTCATACAAAAGCAAGATTACAAACTTAAATATTTGAGTAACAAAGTATATAACATTTGTCTTTATAGTTTTTCTGTGTCTTTAAGGAGCAAAGCCTTCAGTGACTGACATGTGACTCTGTGGATACTTCTGGTGAGGGAAAGGTCAGGATGTGGATCAGGCCAAATCACATGACGCAGTCAGTGTTCAGAATTCTAGACCTAAGAGGTCAGTCACGCTCCAGGCTTGTCTCGGTATTTCCTTTTTACTCTCAAAGAAAATTATGGAACCATACCCTAGAATAGGGATGACAAGGATCTCAGCAAATGATCTAGAAAACAGAGAATAATAGGTAATGAAAAAGATTTTGGGTTGAAAATAAAGAAAAGAAAAGAAAAGAAAAAGATTAACAAATGAAAAATTGAAAATTATAATTGGTTCATTCTCTAAGGAGAAAAAAAGAGTATCACCCAGAGAGCAAAAGATAAACAAAGACATGAAATACAGAATTTTTCTGTCTGAAGCCATAATGGAAATGCAACTTTTTGAAGGATACCGTATCCCTGGCAAAGGATTGATAAAAATCAACTCCTCAGCGTGAAAAGAACCCTAGGAAAAAAGGAAGTGTGAGCTACAGAGGCCCCAGGAGTACTTCCTGTGACTGCTGGTGGGGAAAGCTCCAAGCCAAATCTAGGCTTATCCATTACTATGAAGGAAACCACAGGGAATGTGGAGAGAATTGCTTTCTAGCTACTCTCAACCCTGAAGACCCTTGGGGTTTCACTGGGCTATGCTTCAAACAACCAGGACTAGGCAAGTGAATGCATTGTATGTGGCATCCCACTGGTAATGAGGCTGGTCCGTGAGGAGGAAGATGAGCATGGGAGGAACCACCAGAAACACGATGCAGAGAGGAGACTCGGGCATTTATGCAACATTTCAAGAGTTGTTCCAGGGATTAAGCCAAAATGAGACCAATAATTGAAGAACTAGGTTGCAGAACCAAGAGCAGAATTCAAGTTCAGAGCAACATCCACTTCTCTGACAAGAACTTAAATCCTGGAGAGGAAAGGATAATTGAAATTATAGCTTCGATGGGCTTTTCCTCTATAATTTGGAATGGGTTGGTTGGACATGTAACTTTTAAATGTGGCTATGTTTGAGAAAAGGTGTTTGCAAATTCAGTTATGATGTGTTTATAAAAAGATAAAGAGATAAAGAGTATGTCCTGTGGGTGTGTGGAGAGGTATGGGGGAAGGAGATGTCTCAGTGGGCCCACGCCGAGGCATCTCTTCCCCCTGAGGGACCAGTCACACACCTGTATAGCATAGAATAGAGTTTATTCAGGGCATGGGGAGGGGAGCCAGGAGGGTAGTTGAGGCAGAGGGGGGGGGAGGGAGAGAAGAGAAGCAGAGGCTGGCCATGACCATGTGGAGAGAGGGGGGAGGGAAGGGGGAGGGGGAGGGGACAGAGAGAAGCTAGAGGCAAGAGATCAAGAAAGAGTAGAGGGCAAGCAGCCCCTTTTATAGTGGACACGCCTACCTGGCTGTTGCCAGGTAACTGTGGAGGTGGAGTTTAGACAGAATACTAACAAGTCACATTAAGGAAATTGTAATAAGACTATCCTGGATTATACAGGTGGATCCTAAATATGATGATAAATGTTCCCATAAAAGAATAAAAGAATAAGCCAACAAACAAATAGGAGATTGCATGAAGTTGGAGACATGGGACAGAGGTTGAGCAGCCACAACTACAGCTGGATACACCTACATTTGGAAGACAAAAAGAAAGAACCCACCACCCCAGAGCCTTAGGAGAGAGCCTGGTATTGGCTGCATCTTGATTCCAGACATCTCACCTCCAGAACTGTATTAGTCAGGGTTTCTATTGCTGCAATGAGACGCCATGACCAAAAAGCAAGTTGGGGAGGAAAGGGTTTATTTGGCTTACACTTTCAGATCATAGGTCATCATTGGAGGAAGTCAGGACAGGATGTCAAGCAGGCCTGGAGCCTGGGGCTGATGCAGAGGCAATGAAGTAGTACTGTTCACTGGTTGGTTTCTTATGGCTTTCTCATTCTGCTTTCTTATAGAACCCAGGACCACCAGCCCAGGGATGGCTCTACCCACCATGGGCTGGGCCCTTCCCCGTTGATCTCTAGTTGAGAAAATGCCTTACAGCTGAATCTCATGGAGGCATTTCCTCAACTGAGGCTCCTTCCTCTCTGATGACTCCAGCTTGTGTCAAATTGACACACAAAACTAGCCAGTACAAGAAATATTAGAGAATACATTTCTGTTATAAGTCACCAAATGTGTGATCATTCTTACTGCAGCACTAAGCTAATACTCTACATATATTCAAAGCTTCATGAGACTGAGTATCACTGTTTGTCTCTGCAGCCCTTTCCTAAGACACCAACACACACACACATGCCTCACACACACACATGCCACACACACACACACCTTACATACCTCACACACCATACACACATGCCTCACACACACA
>NW_021604569.1:8676434-8678101 GCF_004785775.1 Grammomys surdaster
CACCACACTCATGCTACACACACATCTCACACACACACCTCACACACATACAACTTACACATAGCTCACACACATACAACTTACACATAGCTCACACACACACACACACCTTACACACACACCTCACACACACACAGCTCACACACACACACACTCACACACCGTACACACACACAGCACACACACCTCACACAATTTTACCAACTGGAAACAAGGACACAAGGCAGCAGACCAGGAACAGGCATTTGAGAATAAGTCTTCACCCTAATACTTATTCTAGGTTTATATCCTTTCGAGGTGCCTAGGTTTAGGAGGTAGCAAATGGTAGATACATGGGAAAAACATTATTAACTAGAATTTGTTTAACCATGCTCCACCCCCAAACATAGCAGATGATATCCAAATGAGTCTTTGGTATGAAGATGTAAAACTACAAATAAAATTAATTTGCTTTCTTGAAAATCTCTGGGGTAGTGACTGACTCTCCCAAGTCTGTGTACATATGTCCCAATGAGGGCCATTCTATACGTTGGAACTATTACAAACACTTTCCCTCACATATGCATGTATTACTTGATTGAACTTTTGAGAATGAAAAGAGCACCATGATTTGGCACACCAGTAACTTATGAATTACTCTTGTACATAAAGCACAGCCTTCAGCTGATAAATTTATCCACACTAAGACTACTGCATAGATGCTCCAAAGTTACAATTCAGTACTTTTCAGGTTGGGTTCTGTGATGGCCATTCATGGTTGTCAACTTGACTGCATCTGGAACTACCTAAAACCCAAATGACTGCGCACACCCATAAGGAATTTTTTTTCTCAATTAAATCATTTGAAGTGTGTGTGGGGGGGGGAGGGGAACCTTCTAATTGGGATCTTGGAAGTAGGAAGATAAACCTAAAATCCAAATCTTTTGAGGTGGGAAGATCCACCTTTAATATGGTACAGATCTTCTGTTGGCAGCCTATATGAAGAACATGGAAGAAGGAAGCTTGCTCTCTCTTTGCGTGCTTGCCCTTACCTTCTCTAGCAAGTCCATTTCTTCATTCACATTACAGCCTACTTCTTCAGGATTCTGGAGTACACTGAAGACCAGCTGAGCCATGCAGCCTTGTGAACGGGTCAACTACTGGGTTCTTGGACTTTCCCTTCACAGTCAGTCATTGTTGGATCAGCTGGACTGCAGCCTGTAAGTCATTCCAATAAATTCTCTTTCTATAAATATAAAGAGAGTCATTCTATAAGTTCTGTTACTCTAGAAAATTCTGATACAAGTTCTTTGTTTTGTTCACTGATGTAAACACTGAGAAGGGCACCTAGCACACAGTAAGTCCTCAATATTTGTTAATGATTCAAAATATACTTAAAACCTCACCCAAAGGAAATCAAAATATATGGTATGTCCCCAAGCATGCCTTATTTAAGAATCATGATTTAAAAGTATCCATGTCATTAAAATTGATCATACCTGTTTCTGTATCATAAGTACATTCTAAATCCTCAATTGATAAGTGAATATCGGCAACCTTTTTCCTTCTGTTTCCTAGTAACAGCTAAACTGTCACCACTCACCTTCCATATCTTTTCATCAACATTGACAGCTCTCACTGCTAAGAGCAAAGGTGTTAGGGGTCAGGGGGTGGAGTCAGCACAGTCC
>NW_021604569.1:8678111-8692499 GCF_004785775.1 Grammomys surdaster
CCTAAGAGCAAAGGTGTTAGGGGTCAGGGGGTGGAGTCAGCACAGCCCTAAGAGCAATGGTATTAAGGAGGAAGTAGTAGAGTCAACACAATCCAGGGTTTTTTATATCATTGGAAAGACTCAAACGCTTATTGAGGGATAGAAATAAAGTTGTCTTCTTTTCTCAAAGCAACTGGCAGTGACAGAACCACAACAACCACTTTCATGTTTCCTGATGAGGTCACCTTATAGACACCCATACCAATTTTAGCTTCTTGCTTCTGTGACTATTTCTACGTAGGCCAACCTGGTCTACAAAGAGAGTGTCAGGACAGTCTGCACTATTACACAGAGAAACCCTGCCTCAAAACTTAAAAAAAAAATTAAAAAGTGAATGAATTGTGTGGGGTTTTTTGTTTGGTTGGTTTGGTTT
Source organism: Grammomys surdaster (assembly GCF_004785775.1). Taxonomy (NCBI): domain Eukaryota; kingdom Metazoa; phylum Chordata; class Mammalia; order Rodentia; family Muridae; genus Grammomys; species Grammomys surdaster. The sequence goes on from NW_021604569.1 coordinate 8,678,524, forward strand.
GGTTGGTTGGTTGGGTTGGGTTTGGTTTGGTTTGGTTTGGTTTGGTTTGGTTTGGTTTTTACAGTATTTATTTAGATAGTCTCTGGAATTCCTTGAAGAGTTCAGGTACAACACATACCTTGAGAAGGAGCCAGAAGTTTAGAACAGATTGCCAGAGTTAGTTTGAGGCCAAGCAGAACAATTTAGGAGAGGCCTAGAGAGAAGTCAGATTAAATCAGTCAGCTTGAAGAGGAGTTTGAGCCAGAACTGCTGCGTTGAATCAGCCAGCAAGAGCCCAGAAAGAACAAGAAAGGGTGAGCTTATTCATCAGTAAACCTCAGGGGTTGAAAACATTCTAGGCCTAGATTATATTATATAGAAGCTAGAAGCTTCCAGGACTAGGCCTAGGTTAGCAGACAGAGGCAGTAAAACTCAGAGAAAATTATGTCAGGCAAATAAAAGTTACTTTTACAACAGCCACTATAAAATTCAATACAGAGAGACAGAGGGTTCTCACAAAACTAAATGTAGAGCTATACAGACCCAGCTATACCACTTCTAAGCGTATGCCTGCTACCACAAAGATAGCACACATCCACATGCATGGCACTCTTTTCACAACAGCTAAGGAATGGGACCCCGAGTTTCCCATAAACAGATGAATGGACAGGAAAATATGGCACACATACATATGAAATTTTACTTAACCATAAATGGAAATGAAATTATGATGTCTGCAGGAAAACTGGTACAATTAGGGCGCTCATGGAACAAGAGGGACTGATAAGAGACTAAAGAACTAGGAAGAGTGGTGAGCACTTGGCTTCCAAGACACGGAAAGCAAACAGAAGGGACAGTTGGTGAGAACTGAGGAAGGGATGCTGCTCCCTCGGTCTCTCTGTCTTCTCTCTCTCTCTCTCTCCCTCTCTCTCTCTCTCTCTCTCTCTCTCTCTCTCTCTCTCCTCTCTCTCTCTCTCTCTCTCTCTCTCTCTCTCTCTTTTTGTGTGTATGTGTATGTGTGTGTGTCTAAGAGAGAGAGAGAGAGAGAGAGAGAGAGAGATGTTTATCCTTAAAGCTAGACAATCAAGAAATGCAGCAAATGATTTTGTTTTTATTTAAAGTATAGATTCTTAGCACTACAACACTGTATTCCAGTAAGTACTAGGGGTTGCCTATTTACAACCTTACTTCTCTTGATGAGGAATGTATGCTGGGGTATGGAATTAAGAACTCTGAGAAGAAAGGAGCAAGGAGGAAACCGGCTTGAAATTAAGTCTGAATCCCTTGATTGTAGTGTTCTATTTGGGACCATGGTAAGGGAGCACTGAAAACTGAAGTATAAGTGTTGTTTGGGGCTAAGAGGAGCCTGTGAGGCCAGTGGGTTCACTACATTTCAAGGGTAGCTAGTAGTCGTGTCCTATTAGCAACACAAAGGCTGTGAGGTGTACACTGAAATGAGGCCTCACTGGATTAGCCCAAGGCCATCAATGTAGCCTGTTCAAATGTCTCAGATGTCTCTTCAATGTCTATGCAACATTGTTCCAAATGTGTGAATCTAAAAGCTTCCAGAAACTCCAGAACTATTCAGAAATCCACACCAAGTCTCATACCAGAAATGAAAATCAAGCTGTATAATGTTGGCATATGACCAGATTGACACTTTTGGCTCTCAGTTCATGCCTGTATAAACATCTGCACAAGAAACCCCACACAACACAAGTCCTTTGCTGCAGGAAAGATGCTACCACATTTGTTTCTTTAGCAGAAAAACTTCAGTTGGGAAGTTTTTGCGCCTGGCTAAAGCGTCTAAATAACCGTCACACTGGGATCTGGTTTTCTATCAGCTATTTGGGCAGAACTACTATAGGTAGAAAAAGCACCTCTGGCCGTCTTTAGCTCTAGGAACCCTTCCCCCAAAAATCCAGTTTGTTTGGAGCAGTATGCTGGCATTTGTTTCAGTGCACAGTGCATGATAGGGAACTCCTAACTGTTAGGTGTGGGATTGGGAGATAGAGGGCAGATGCAGGCAACTCTGCCAAAGCAGCCCCCAGCTCAGCCAAAGAACCAGCAGATTCTGCTTGTTGGGTCAGGAAAAGGCTGCAGCATAATCAGTGATTCTTGTATCCTTCAGCCTTGAGTTGAGCATAAAATAGATAATCTTTATCCTAGTAAAACTATAAATTACATTGATTGACTTTCAAATATTACACCAACGTTGCATTCATGGAATAAATCCAAGCTGGTTAAATATAATACCCTATTCAATGTCCTTGGATTAAATTTACATATGTGATATATATGTATCTTTGCTTTGTTTTGAGACAAGGAAGCTATATAGCCTAGCCCGGGCTGGCCTTGAGTTTAAGGAGATCCTTTTGCCTAGGTCTCCCTGGGTTAGGATTATAACTAAGCATGGTCATGCTCTGATGAGCTTGTAAATGCTCTACAGAGGACTTCTGCATCTGTCATGGAAGACACTGGCTGGCCTTTCTTGTATTGCATTTGTGACCTTGGGGACAATGTTACATGGTTTCATTAATCTGGTTGAAAAGTGTCATCTTCTAATCAATTCGCTTAAACTAAGTCAGTGTAAGATGCTTAGTTGATAGAATTCACCAGCATGTTGAAGGTTTTATATATGCCAGGCGAAGGTTTATAGATCAAATGTTTATATATATTTGCATAGATGCAAAATGACATATGATAGATAGAGCTATATTTTTGCATTTATTTTATCATGCATGTGATACACAATGACATCTCCTTTTTATTCCTGATATTTGTGAGTCATGTCTTCCCTTTTCATTAATTGATATCAGCACTGGTAAACTGATTGGATTGGATCCGTGATTATAAAGCTCTTTTGCACATTTAAAATTACTGAGAGCCCTAAAGAAAATAAACTAATATTTTTATGTTAGAAATTTAAATTATGACAATCAAAAAATATCAGTTCACTAATTAATTGAAAGCCTATGGCACATTAATATAAATATCTTTATACTGTTTCCTATGTAACAAAAACGAAGACAATTTTATGTTATACATGAAAGAAGCAGAATAAAAACATAACACACTATTGTAATGGGAAACCTCCAGACCCTTGGACAGGGCTGTGGGCACACCGAGGATCACTGTTAGATTTTCGCACATAGCTTAGAACAGACCACAGCAGACCAGACGGTTCCATAAGGGAGGTTTATTTAGGAGATAGGGGCAAAGAAAGGTGGGGAGAGAAATGGGAGGAATGGAGGAGAGAAGAGAGAAGTGGAGGCCAGACATGACCACATGGGAAGGGAAGGGGGGAGGGGAGAGGGGAGAGGGGACAGAGAACCTCCAGGTAGAGGGATCAAGGGAGCAAGAGAGGGAGAGGAGGGGCCAAGCAGCCCCTTTTATAGTGGGCAGGTCTACCTGGTTGTTGCCAGGTAACTGTGGGGTGGAGTTTAGACAGAATGCTAACAACCACTATGCTAGTTTTCATAAGGACATGTGAGCCAATAAACACCCTGAAACAAACAGGAGCAGCCTGCTGTTAACTTGCAGACTACCCTTCTCTTGACTTGGAATTCTGTCCATCTTTCAAGAGGCAGCTAAACCCTTGTGTTCAGGATCACCTCCTCCCTGCTCTCCATCCCTGGGCCTCATCTCGTTATGCTCCATGACACTATCCATGAACATACAATGCAATGATTCTCCATCTCCTCTACGATCCACCACTAGCCTGAGTGGCATTTCTAAAATATCCAGATCCTCTTTTAATAAAAATGTTTCATGACTATCAACTCAGAATCCCCACATCTTCAATACTACTAGTTTCAACTTTATTTTAATTTTTTACTCCCTGTTTGTATTAGAAAAATCTATTTTCATTTTTCAAATAAAATATAATGCTAAATATGCTTTTCTCAAGTTACTGTGTGTCTCCCCCCCCCCCCCCCATCCCCACGTTCCTCTGCGCATCTGCCTGCAGTATCTCCATGGCTGTGTTCTAGGCTCCTGACAACCTTATCTTTGATGTTTACGTACATGTCCTTGTGCTCATGTTTTAGATGTGCACAGATGTTTGTTTCCATCCTGTGTGAGTTCGTGATTTCCAGGCCTGTGCACAGTGCTTGGCCCAGAGAGGACTGGAACCGTAGTCTTACTAAAAGTATTGTTTTACATTGAGACAAACTTCCAGTCACCAAAGAAGCAAGTAGAAAGGTTCATATGTGGGTCATGAAAGATTATAGCCAGAATAGAATCTGGAAGAAACAGATAGAAGGATTATTTTGTTCTTCCCCAAGATATTTTTCCAGTTACATAATTTCCCTCTAAGCACAGAACTCCCAAGGATATATTTGTCCTGGTCAGAAGTAGGAGCTGAAGTGTAACAAACAGAAGGAGGCTCCTCAGGGGGAGAACCACAGCATTTTAATCAGCCCTCCGGGTCTGACTCAGCACACCTGCCCCTCTGTTTAATAACAACTATCTTCTCAGAGCAACACATTTTTGTGTTCTCAACAACCGATGAATAATACACGCATTGACCAGAGAATAACATTTATTCTGATAACTAGCCTCAGGCAGAATGGACACAATGTGGAAAATAAAAGGGGGATATGCTGTGGTGTGGTGGAGCTCTTCTAGATTTGAAAAGAGAATAAAGCAACACGTGAGACCAGAAAAACAGGCTAAGTGCTCTCCTTGTATTTCACCATCCACAAAGAAAACTACCTTAAAAATGGGATCTACTGGTACACCCAGCTGAAGAACCAGGTCTGTTACATATTACAAAAGGAGTATTTCTTTTCTTGAGCCAGTTCAACTTGGTGCAAGTTCTCTCCTGTGTTATTACTGAAAAGCTGCATCCCTGAGGGACCCATAGTCCACACTGTTTACTGTTTTTTATATTTCCTATATTCTACTACTGTCCAAAAGCAAAGACATAGGTTGGCTCTAAAATGCTATGCACTCATTTATTGAATATAAAAATATGTTGCAAGTACCAAATAGTTGAACTGCTGGATGGAATACCTGTTGGTTAACTAGGGGAAGATAGATAGGATAGGGTGTGCATTTAAATGCCTGTATACCTCGAGCTCCACAAACTATTTCACACACACCAACCAGAAGTTCAACTGTTTTTCTCTCCCCTCCCATTTTAATAAAATGACTATGAAATGTCTTCTGCAAATTTGTATGTTGAACATTTAGTCTGCAGACCATGGTGTTGTGGGAAATATTTTAAAAGTCACCAATTTTCCGTGCTACACCCTGCTATTATCTGCCCCAGCTGGCTGGCCGGCCATGCACTGGCGGGCCCTGGTGGGTAATGGTCGACCTGTTCTTATCTCATGGAGACTCTCTGACTCAGAGCTCAAAAATCTCTCCACCCAGTTTGCTAAGTTCCCACTGGCAGGTCACTATTATGCCAGCCTCATGCTTCAAAACTCCCAAGGCCATTAATGGTGCACGTCAGGCAAATTCATACTTTTCTCTCTGGAACCCAGATAAGGTGCCGCTTGAAGGAAACACAAACTTGTTTCAGAAACAATGGTAACTCAATCTCTGGGCTTAACAACTAAAATCCTAATCTTGTAAGCCATATTAAATCTGAACTCTCCAGTGGTGAATCCTGGCAGATCCGCCACTGAAACCAGGAGATACGAGTAGCCTACATCTTATCCTCACGCTATCCCTGTCCAAAAAAAAAAAAAAAAAAAAAAAAAGAGAGAGAGAGAGAAAAGGCCATCTTTCCTGCTTCCTCTCTTCTCCTATCCAACCCGGAAGTTGCTCCTACTTACCCAGAGATTGTCTCCTTTATTTATTAGGGGATGGTTCACAAGAAGTCACCTGAGTATGTGACTCACTCCTTGTCCGCAGCCCCTCCCAGAAGACTGGAAATAACATCAAAATACAAACGAAACCAGGGCCATCCACAACACCATGGGGGTGTTATTTGGGGAAGTTCTGGGAACTTTAGGAGGTGAGAGCTGATTGGAGGGAGTCTGTCACTGGAGATGTGACTTTGAGGGTTAAAGGTCATGTCCCAGATATGGGACCAAGCCACCATAATCTGCACCCTCTGAAACTGTGGACAAAAATAAATTTCTTTTTCTTTTAAGCTCTTCTGTTAGTTTTATTCACAGCTACACAAAATATATGAATCTAGTACCTGAAAAGCGAACTAAACTTGATAATGTGGTTCTTAAACCTTTGTTGCTGGTTTATAGGGAATGTTTGGAGCCGTGAGATAGGGGAAGCCTAGAATGGTGTACAAAGACTTAATGGTTGAATCTGTTAGATGCTTAGAAGACCACGATGCTGGCAAAGAGGTGACCAGTAAAACAGCACTCACAGGTAGTTGGGGAGCTGGGGTAGACGTTCAGTGGATAAAGAGTTTGCTGCCCTAATGAAAGCACCTGAGAACTCACAGAAAAAGCCAGGCACACACGCCAGTGTGCACCTGAAACCTCAGTGCTTGGGGGGCAAAGATAGGCAAATTCCAGGGATTCACTGGCCAGTCTAGCCAAAATCAGGATCACCAGGTTCAATAAGAGAGCCTGTTTCAAATATGGAGTGGGGGATGAGAGAGGAAAGATACCCATCTTCAACCTCTGGCCTCCATAGGTGTTGGTACCAGCCCTGAACTCAGTGAGGTCACATCCAGGCGACTCCTACATCATTGCCCAGGCAACCGCCATACACTCCCAGAATTCACCTGGCTACCTTACCTTTACCTGGAAAAAGACTATGTACGTCATCGCTCATATAAATAGGCAGAACTCTCTGACCTGTCTCTTCTCTCCGCCATTTCTCCTGCTTCTCTCCCCACCTTTGCCCTCCGCCCTAAATAAACCCCCATCGTGGAACTGTCTGGTCTGCTGTAATCTGCTCCAAGCTGCGGCCGAAATCATTTCAATAGGTACCTATGCCCCTGCCAATTCTCCCAAAGAGACTTAACTCAGAACAGGATTCTGTTGGGAATCAGATAGAGGCCATGCATGTAACATTCTGGTCAAGAGTTGTCTACATTTTGTCCTGAGTCCTGAAGCTTTGGTGAGTCTTTTTCTTTTCTTTTTTGGTTTTTTGAGACAGGGTTTCTCTGTATAGCCCTGGCTGTCCTGGATCTCACTCTGTAGACCAGGCTGGCCTTGAACTCAGAAATCTGTAAGGCCCTGGGAGTGAGGAGACCCCCACTCAAGCGACAGGCGATTACAACCATCCAGAATCACGAGAGACCAAACTTGCTGCAAACCACAAAAGGCTTTATTTCTGGTTTTCGGGGGTATCAGTCGGCTGAGGCCGACGCTCACAAGGGGAGGGTCGACCCCGAGTTTCAGGAGCAAGGGGTATTTAAAGGAGAAAACTGAAAACCAGGGCGGTGAAGGAGGAAGCCAAGAGGGAATAGCAGGAAATTCCAATCAACATTGTAAACCAGGGTGGGCAGTGGGAAACATCCTGTACACAGAAAGTTTCCATTATTCAACTAGTCACAGACCAGAGTGGAGAGTGAGTAACATCCTGTATACATTCTTTTCGGGAATGTGACCTTAGCCTAGTCATTTACCTCATGGTCAGTCACTTTCCAGGGTGGCTTGGCCAACCTGTATTACTAGTTCTGCCATTCTTTTTCGGACCGACCTGGCTTTCTTGCCCCCTGGCTAATTCTTTCTTAGGGTGGCCAGCTAGTTCCTGGAACCTAGGCCTATGAACCTGCCAACCTTAATTCAGATGAGGGGGTCTCAAGCTTCTCTATGAATTTTTATATCCTTACAATCTGCCTGTCTCTGCCTCCCAAGTACTGGGATTAAAGGCGTGCGCCACCACCGCCCGGCTCGGCTTCGGTGAGTCTTAATAATGTAATTCATTTAGTGGGGGACGTTTCAAGGCAGCATAGAATTTGGTCTGTGTCATGGCTATTGCTAATTGCTTTTTCCAGATTTACAATGAGAATGGGGTGAGAGTGCAGTGAACAGGAAGATTTATAACTTTGCAGTTGGCCAGAGAAAGATTCATGTTTAAAGTTGCAGATGAGGAGAGTACTGAAGAGGAACTTTGGAACACTTGTCTCCCCCCGCCCCCACCCTTCCCCACGAGAGGCTAATTAACATTCCTTAGTCAGAGGACACCTGCTGGATTAAAATTCAGAGGGGGAAGGGAGAGGCTGATTCACATTCCTCAGACCCACCTGCAGGTGAGGAAGGCCCAGAGCACCACACAAGGACGGACAAACCCTTGCCAGTCACAGACAAGGGAGGTCCTTGCCACCGGCTGCCTGAGGTCGCCACTTCACCTTCCGGTGTAGGACGGCACCAATGCATTGGATTATTAATCATTAAAATTCCTCTTGCTTTTTGCATGGATTTATGTGTCCATGTGGTTCACTCAGGGGGTCTCCGGTAAGCTAAGGCTCCCCAAGAGTCTTACAGTATGGCTGCTAAAGACATTAGAGGAATAGTAAACAAATCAAGTTTTGCTTTTTGGGGTTTCTCTTGTTTGTTTTCTTGGTTTTTGGTTTTGGTTTTTGTTTTGTTTTGCTTTTTTGTTTTGTTTTCCACTGAGACAACAGGAAACATGCCTGAGGGTGTCTCAGGAATGTGCCAGATTCACACTCCAGAATGGAATATATTAGGGTTTTGAACTCTTCTGAAAGACTGCTTTGAACAGAGAGCTCCAGGCTTCCTGTGTTCCTACCTTCTGCTACACAGTCACATCAGAGGCTGCTGGACCATGGGGGCCTAGACACTGCTGGAGCTGAAGGCAGAGCCTTGGCATCATTCACGTGGTACTGGATTTGTAGGCACACAAGGCAAGGATTGTGGAAGCATGAAGGCTTTCACACAATGTTAAAGGATGAAGAGGGGGCTAGGAAATGTTGATAAGTATAAGGAATCCCTGTAGGTGCTAAAACAGCAATGTGTGAAACTTTGAAGGGTATAGCTTAGTAAGATGCCAGGACATTAGAGGAGCTGAGACTGTAGGCCTAAACTCTTTGAAGATCATATCATCCTCAAGCCGTCTTACTCCATGCTTAGAATAATGTCCTAAACTCTAAGTACTACTTCTTTAACCGTGTGCTTTAAAGGCTAAGGATGGAGTTCAGTAAGGAGCACTTGGTTAACATGCCTAAGACCCCAGGTTCAATCTCTAATATGGAAAAACAACAATAAGGTATTTTAATTACATATGTACATGGCTAGGATTATATAGATATAATTATATTCATGTAATATCAAGATCTATCTCTGTCTCTATCTTTCTCTTGTTTATTCTTATCCCCTTTTGCTCCCAGTTCTCCCCATAAAACCCAGACTAGCTTTGAACTTGAGATCCTCCTTTCTCAGTCTGGGATTTTAAGCAAATACCACCATAGTCAGAACTGTTACTCTCTTAAATGGAAATCATAATGTATGTTCACATATCTTCTTTTTAAAGCTGTATATGTTAGCAAAAACAGAAGATATTCTGATATATATTTGCTTGATTACATATAATGAACAAAAGTTTCAGTGAAATACAATGAAAACTGTATTACTTTAAGAAAACATCAGGATCATATACATGCCATGCAAGCTCTCTCTGCCACTGAATTACATCTCCTGCCTCAGTCAATGCATTTACTGTTTATATTAAATTGGTAAATAATTTTATATATATATGGCTTACATTCTAGTCATGTTTTTGTTACTGCAATAAAATATTCTGACAAAAGTTAAGGGTTTGTTGTAAAATTTAGGTAATAGTTTATCATTGTGGGTAAATCAAGGCAAGAACATCAAGGACTTATCATATCCACAGTCAAAAGAAGAGAAAAATTAGTGCATATATATTTACTTCTTATATTTACTTTTTATTTGCTCTTTTTCATTTCTACAGTTGAGGACGCCCTGCATAGGGAATGGTGCCATCCACAGTGGACTTCCCATATTGATGAACTTAATTAAAGCAACCCCTCACAAACATGCCCACAGGCCAACACAATGTAGGCAATGTCTCAGTGCTCTCTCTTCCTGGGTGGCTATAGGTTATATCACATTAACACCTCAAGCTGACCATCACAGAATACATACTAAATAGGCATTGGTACTTCTTTTAACAGATTTTTTACAAGGCGAACTTAAAAAGTACTAGTTTTCATACTATATTACAGAAAAGTAAAACGCTAGCATGTTAACTCTTTCTCTGTGTGTGACTTTGTGTAGTAATTGCCTAATCCACCAGCACTCACCATCTGCTTACATTCTAAACCCTGCATTTCCATATTTAAAAAATGTTGTGCTTAACAGTTCTTAGTATATAAATTACTATTAAACTATAATACATATTATGTTACAGTATCTTTACAAAACAGACATAGGAGAAGACGCACTCTAGTAAACTGCTAAGAAACACCACTTGGGAGTAAACTTGGCCCAGGTTGCTCCTCAATTTTATTCTTTCTGTGTTTTGAATTTAGTGTCCAATCTCATGTAAAACATTTGTAGAAGTGATGTGGAGATTGAAGTCACTGAACTTCAGTGTTTAGTTTAGAAATGCAGCCAACATTAGTGACAAATATTATGCCTCTATATGTCGTTTTACATTGACCTTCCCAATTTTCAAACTCCAGATCTGAGCTATCACTGGAAAACTACACATGACACTGGGAGGACAGAGTGACACTGTTTTTATGTATAATAAGACGGCTTAGCTGCATTTGTGGGGCGTTTTCCTTCAGGAACAGGCTCTCCTAGATGATACTTCTCTCATTATGAGACTGAGACTGAGCTTTGCCTCACTGATTCTTCTCTTTAGACCCAGACCAGAGCCTAAGCCACACTTTCCCAAGCCTGTTAAGGAGAAGCATTTCTTACACATCATAGAGAAGGGTTTGGAGCTTTAAAAAAAATGCCCTGGAAAACTGGCCAGATATCCCTAACTCCATTTATATTTCCTTTTCCTTCTTGCTACAAGGTGGCTGGATCTAACCTCAACAAAACACCATGGTGAGGAGCTAGAATACATTAGGAACATTCTCGAAAGCTGTGGTGGGAAGCTTGCTTTCTTGAACCCCTGCCCTTTAAGACAGTCTCCTGATGGTTTCACCTTGTCAGATAAACAGGTCATGCCAAAGATAAGAGTAAAAGATAGCTAGAGACAGGAGTAAAAGAAAAATGTTACACCAAATATATGTTGTTTAATTTCTCCCTTACAAAAAGTGTCAGTGATAGCAGTTTAAATCAAGAAGCAGATACATTTTTTTACAAGAATATTGCTTTTTGTTGAGAATTTATATACTCACTGAATACATCCATCTCATTCCACTTAAGATTACTGCTTTTCAGAACTGTAGGAGATCTTAGTGACTCTAGCCAGCATTGGGAATTTGATGTAAAAATATTGCTTTATTATTGACAAAACTGCTCATGGAATGACAGATAGGGTTGAGGACAAGTTGAATCTGTTAATATTTTCTGGTTCACTCTGGCTTTTCTTACTCCCAACTCTGCCCCAAATCAGTTCCTAGAACAGAACTTGAACTGCTTGGTCCATGGTTGAGAGAGCTTATGGTCACTTTCATAGAAAAGCCTCACCTAATTATGATCTGTGGATTCATTCATAGCTCTTGGCCACCAACCAAGTGGGGAAAGGAAGATGGAGACCATCTGTCAGACAACTATAAACGAGCAAGGGCAACAGCAGATCCACAAGAGCTGCTCACTGTCATTGTCAGATGATTACCAAGAATAACTTTGCAAGCACAAAAAAATTAAATTTTTATTGCTGAACATTATGACCTTTAATTCACTCAGAAATCATCACTTCAATAAAGTTTCTATGCTCACAAGACTGTGAGCTTATTTTTGTGGTCCAAATACCACCGAAGTTCTCTTTCTATCAGAAGTTTTACTAAAGTTAAATCATCAAGATGCCAAAAATTATTCAAGTTGCTCAAAACATAAAGAAGATTATTTTTTTAAGGCTTATTTAAATTCAATTCTTCCTTAGAAATATTTTTAGTGGTATACACCTTTAATCTCAGCACTTGGGAGGCAGACGCAGGTGAGTCTCTCGAGTTCAAGACCAGCCTGGCCTACACAGTGGGTACCAGGAAATCCAGGGCTACACAGAGAAACTCTGTCTCAAAAAACAAAACAAAGATTTAACTACAGTTTATCTTACTTAGACTTCAGTGAGATCTAAACTACTCTATAAAATTTGTAACCTAGTTAGTGAAAATTTTTAAAAAGACCTGGGCAGGTAGACAAGATGGCTCACCAGAGAAAAAGCTATTACCAGCAAGGGATAGGAGAGCTGGCCTCACCCCTTGCCATCTGTAGCATCAAAAAAAATTTTTTTTAATTTAATTTTAAAAAAGAAAAAGTCCAAGTGTCTGCCAGTGGGCCTGGGGAAGCTAGCTAGCAAGTACTAATAAGAGATCTGAGTGGATTTAGCAAAATTCACATTTCCTTGGTGATAATTCTTGACAACGTGACAGTCACCTATACTTCCAATATAGGTGAGGATGATATCTTCTGCCATTCATGAGCTACTTGATGCACCCTAAAAAGACTTACAGATTCACATGTCCTTGTTTGCTCACATGATTCTCTCTGGATAAAATGCACTTCCCTGCACACTTATGAAAATCCCACTCATGTTTAAAATGTGAGCAGTGATCTGTTAGGATGTGGGCTCCATCCAAATCCAGGGCTCCCTTCTCCCACATATATTATATGTAAGAAACTTAGAACAGTGTCTGGTACATTTTAGGCACTCAATAAATACTTCTGATGTAATGGAAAAATGTGTAAAGTCATATCCAATTCTCTACCTAGTAAAATAAATACTAACATATTCTGTATCCGTTGCTGAAAATCAGTCTAAGAACTCTGTTTTTCAGGCAAATAAGGCAAAGAAAATGTAAATTTAAATAGGGGAAGTAGGTGGGGAGTGGACGTATACATGAAGTTTAGCTCCATTTAAGATCGCTGGATCTATACTTAGCAAACAGCAAACGTGAGTTATAAAACATACATGCTTACCCAAAAGCCTTTTTCTACCCCCTTTTCCTTAGAGAGGTGAAGGTTGGCACTCACTTCTCCCACATCCCTTAGAGCTATGTATAGTCTGTTTTTTTTTTTTAACTATTTTTTAAGATGTATTTATTTTTATGTATATGAGTACACTGTAGCTGTCTTCAGACACACCAGAAGAGGGCATCAGATCCCGTTACAGATGGTTGTGAGCTACCATGTGGTTGTTGGGAATTGAACTCAGGACCTCTGGAAGAGCAGTCAGTGCTCTTAACCACTGAGGCACCTCTCCAGCCTGCTATGTATATAGTCTTGTGGCATATTTTTGCAGGAGGAAATTTACTAATAGGTGACTGGAGAAAGATTACTTTTTTATTGGTAGGAAAAAGAAGCAAATAGAAAGCTCTGTCTGGTGGCTTCCTGTTTCCTTCCTTTGAAAGCAGCTGTGACACTGGAGATTTTGTATTTATCTTGCTACACTGAGGACAGGACAAAGCAAACTACAGAGCTATCAATCCAGAACCCCGACATTAAAATGCTTCGGTGCCAGCAAGCAGCTATCTTTTCATAGGTTTGACAAATAAACACTCTTGGCTAAGAACTATTAGTCTTTTATCCTGTTACTTGTCACTAAAAATATAAACTAGAAGAAAAGGTTTTTTTAAAAGAAGACTAATAATACAGTTTGGTAAACAGTACTTATAAATGGACTTATAAAATGCATATTTGATTTTAAATTATATTTTAAAGTAGCATTTCTGTGTTTTGATTGCGTGTATGTGTATACGTGTGTGTGTGTGTGTGTGTGTGTGTGTGTATGTGTGGTATATATATGTGTATGTGTGGGGGGTATGGTGTGTGTATGCATGTCTGTGTTGTGTGTGTGTGTGTACTCTGTGTGTGTATGTATGTGTGTATGGTGTATGTGTGTGTGTATGTGTGTATGGTGTATGTGTGTGTGTGTATGTGTGTGGTGTGTGTGTGGTGTGTGTGTGT
>NW_021604569.1:8692509-8732545 GCF_004785775.1 Grammomys surdaster
TGTGTGTACTCTGTGTGTGTGTGTATGTGGTATATGGTGTGTGTGTGTGGTGTGTATGTGTGGTCTGTGTGTGTGTGTGTGTGGTTATGGTGTGTGTTACAATCTAACTTGCGATTATGTTGACAGTCTTTACTCACTCTCTTGTCAAACTTCACACTGTGGAGAATTGTGTCCAAAATGAAGAGACTATGTTTCCAAATGAGTGTTTGCCAACTCTGATTTCCAAGGTAGGCTTATTAAAGTGAAAATTAAAGCAACAGATTAAAGTAAAAACATGAAATTAGCATTAACAAAAATTCCAAATGTATTTACTTTCACATTTCAAAATAATTATATTTCAATAAACACAGCTGTATATATACATACATATATTTATATATACATATATTTTAAGTAAAGCCAGGCATTAGACCTTGCGAAAGACTAGAGCAGCGGTAACAAAGTACACTGCACAATTCTCTGCTTGTTTAAACAAAAGGAGCCTTGGCACTCTTGTTTAAACACTGTTTGGAAAGTGCAGTAAGAACTTTATGCTCTTCCTATAGGCTTGCCAGCTGTCAACAGCCTGAGTCATGCTTTAAACAGCTTTCATAAGCAAGTTGTGGGCCTAACTTGTTCCTAGCATTTCTGAATAAAAGAAGCAAATATCCAACAACAACAAAACCACCATGTGACTAATAATAATCCTAAGAGTTTCCAATAAACTAAAGAAATAACACATTAAAACCATTTCTAAGAAATGTCTTTCACTGTAACTCCTTAGACTCTCTTCCTTGCTTTTATCTTGTGGGCACTATTTAATGAGGAAATATTTGCTAAGGTTAAAGAAAGCATTGGGCTGTGCCCAGAGTTACGGAGTATCTGACTTTGTGAGGCTTTCTTTATAGAATGCCATCAGACACACACATCAATCCAGGCAGAAGGCTTTAATCCAGATGCAAGCAGCTCTGTTAAAGATGGACCTATCAGGACAGACTGGTGGCAGGGAAGCCGGGGGGGGGGGGGGGGGGGCGGGGATTTATTTATTTTTTGTTTCTTTGTTTATTTTTATTGAGGAATGACATTTAACTTCCACATCAGTGGAGTGGTCACTACTGGCTGCTCCCATATGAGACAGCTATATTGAATTTAGCATAAATAATAGTTGCAAATACTAACTAAGTATCAGAACAAAGGAAATGACGGAATGGAGTCAAATTGTCTGTTGTCTGTCTGTCTGCCTGGTGATTTGCTGCTGGGAGCTGTACTCAGGGTCCCTTAGACTAGCCAAGTATTCTTCTAGCACAAAGATGCAGTCTCAGCCCACTTAACCAGTGTCTTGGGAAACAAAAATGAAGATACTTATTTCTTCAAAACTAAGGAAGATTTTAAGTTGTTTCTCTTAAAAATTTGATCTTCTCAACTGATATAATGTATTTCTGAAACTGGTGTGTAGATTGATCAATACTTACAGGAATTTTTGCCAAAATTAAAAATCTCTTTATGGGTAATTATTGCTAAAAATAAATGTATCTATATTTTGCATTGAGGCAATTAGAACTGGGGAATTCAGAGACCATAAGGCAAATATATATATATATATATATCCTTACATATTAATAGCTAGAGCAACTTCATTCATGGCAGACCCCAAATAGTTCAGATGCTTATTAATAGGGTAATGTAATCAACTTAAGTTCTAAGTAACTTGAATGGTATCCTTCTAAAAGATGTATTCATTTGGAACCTATGAATGTGACCTTATTTGGAAAAGGGATATTTGTAGATACAGTTAAGGATCTTGGAATAATATTCTTATTAGAGTAGGCAGTAAGTCCGGTGACACCATCTACATATGAAACAAAGAAAACAAAACAACAAAGAAGCAAGGAAGTAGGCAGAGATTAAAGTCCTGCTGTCACAGCCAAGAAATACCTGGAACTAGAAGAAATGATCAGTGGGTATAACTGCCAATACAATGTCTCTCTACAAATAAAACAAGCAACGGGCTTTGTACTCATTTTGAAAAAAAAAAAAATGATCAGTATATGTAGAGGTGGGCACATCCCTGAGCACAGTCACTTTAAAAATATCATGCTTCTTCTTGTATCATATGTTCAAAATTGACAAATCTCCCAAGTGGAGCATTAAATATATATGAGATTATAATGAGCAAAGCTTACTCCATATCACCTAGAAGACAGAGTCAGAGTGACTAAGCAGTTTTATGGAATGTGACCCCATGGGATGAACATTGGACACATCTGAGTGTAAACCTTGCCCATTATATAATCTCATATATGCAGATACTGTTTTGAACACGTGATATGTGAAACGATGTTCAGGAATGTGCCTGCCTCCTCATGGGAAAATCACTCTTTCTTCCCAAAGGAAGATGCATGATTTTCTCAAATGAAAGCCCTTACTGTCTTTATTTGGAGAGAGGCATTGCTTGAAAACTTACCCCCAATGTTCTCATTGCTTGCACAAGAAGCAATAAGAAGCATTTCTTCTCTCTTTTGCCTTCTAATTGTGCCTATCACCTTTATGGTAACCATGAGGTGAACCCACTGTGTGTGGTTAAAATACCAAGAGACTGTACACCAGAGCATCATGTAGTCTTAAAAAACTTGGTTTTATTCTTGAAGGTCTAACCATCAAAGGGTCTAATCGGATAATTTAGGGACTCTGGGGTAAGAGTCTCTGAAACTAGAAAGCCAAGGCTATCAGTCAAAAAGGCTTTCTATTTCCTTTAGAATAAAATCCCCAGTCTCCAAAGAGCTCCCAGAGCCCTGATAGTGAGAACCAGCATTCCCTCTGCTCTTCCTCTCTCACAGCTTCCTTTAACAGGAAGGATTCTGGCTTTTAAAAAAATTCTTCTAGGGGCAGTCTGGGAACCTGGAGATAAAGAGAAGCCACCAGGATAACTTAGGCAATAAATCCTTTACCAAATTCCTGAACTAGGAGAGTGGTAGAATGAAGACATCAACTCCCGGAAAAAATGTTTATGGGAACTCAGGGCCACACAATACAGCAATGAAAATGAATGAAGACAGACGGCATTAATGAGCGTTACAAAGCAGTGCTGAGCAGAAGCAGGGCACAGAAGTCCATGCACAGAATGACTTCTTTCTGGTAAAGTTCAAAGCATGGAAAGGAAACAGCAAAGCCAATGGCTTGAGAATAATTATCAAAGCAAAGACAAACAAGCGATTATCCCAGGAGTCCAGTTTATGGTCACCTTCACGGAGAAGAGGCATCTGGGGGCATCTGGTTGATGCTCTGGGGATGGTAACTATGTATGTTGTTAACTGGGCACTAAAATATATATAAATGATCTCTGATCTCTATCTATCTATCTATCTATCTATCTATCTAATCTATCTATCTCTACACACACACACACACACACACACGTGTTTTCCTTGTAATATTTTATCACAATTTAAAACAAAGCCCAAATGTACAACATTATTCTACAGAAACAGTTGACATACGCTCGAGAGTGAATAAGAATAGGAAGTGCAAGACAAAAGACCTGGAATTAAATAGTCTACAGTTCAAATTGTGATTCTGTTACTTGGTCACTTGGCTTTGAACAAATTATGTAACTTCTTTAGGTCTCCAGTTTTATTAGAGAAACTAACAGAGCTATTGCCAGCATTGATTTTTCACTCTTTCTTACTGATTGGTCAGTCAGTGAGTCTCCCTAAAATTGCTAAACTCATCATACACATTCTGACTTTCTGTACTGTATAAATGACCATGAGAGCAGCTACATCCTGACAGGCCAGGCGGCTTATGTCTCTAACACTGATCAATCAGCCAAGCAGAGGATGTTAAGTTGGCTTTCCGAGCCAAGGGGTTCCCAGGCCTGTTTCACAGTCTTGGTGGCTTCATTAGAATACAGCATGCTAGGTCCCATTTTCAGAGATCTGACTCACAGGCTGACAGTTACGGTTCGAAAATTGCATTTCTCACAAGTGAGAACAAGTTCCCAGGTGATGTCATTGCTTTTGGCTGGAACAACATTTCAAGAACTACTATTTCACTGAAAATTGGACAAGTTGGAAAATTGGGTCCCTCACTGAGACAGGAAATTGTTCTCCAGCTTTCCATGCACAGGAGAGAGACTGCTTTCCCAGGCACTCAGGAAGAGAGAGACCACAGCCCCTTATAACAGGCTGAGTGTTTTCACACCTACCTTCTCCTGCAGACAGCTCATGTCTATCCTCTGAAACACAGATTGCTTCAAGGGGTCTCTGAGGGCTGTGTTTAGTCCCTGAATTGCTCCAGCAAGGAACTTCTCAGGAATGCCTCTGAGAGTTAAGAGAGATTTTTCAAAAGCTGAGATATTCAGAGCATCTAGTGCACAGTTAGCTGTTTCTGTTATAACTTGAACTTTCTTTGAGATGTTTGTGAAGATGAAACACTGTATCACAACAGAACATGAGATGTACAAGAGATAAGCATATCTGTCTGGCAGGATGATAGCATAGTAAAGACGGAACATTTAATGTTTATAATATATATATTTTAAAATCATGACTTAAGGCCAAAATGAAGAAGTTTTATAAAAACAGAACCAAAATTAAGTAGTTTTATAAAACAATCCTGGAGCATTTAAGTTTCTGGAGCACCTTTTGGGAAACTGAGTTGTGACAGTTTGAAATCTAGCTAGACAGTATTCCAAATGTCAGCAGCTAGCTGGCATGTGGAGACCAGCCTCTGTGAGCAGGCAGTAAGCACATGCTGAGCTTGTGACATGCTTGGCAGCACCTCTCATTCTTTAAACACATGGTTCCAAAGTTTCTAAACAGTTGTTTGAACCTTGACTCTGCCTCCCTTGTGACAGGGTGGAGGGACTTATTTTGCAATGCCTCATTAAATATCTTAGGCACTTGCTTTACATATACACATGCACACACACGCACACAAGCACACATGTCCTTTTGAGCAATTTTTTTGTTTTGTTTTGGTACAATCTTATTCTTTAGTATTTATATCTCAGCTATTCATTCAAAATATGATTTCCATGTCTTTTCTACTTTATTCTCAGATATTTACACAAATTCTACAAATCCTAGAGTCTTAAAGTATAAACAAATAGGAAAAAGTCTATACATACCTATAAACCTCAGCACTTCCGAAGTGGTGTGAGAGATCGAGGCAGGACTACTGGAAGTTTGAGGCAAACCTGGTCTAGTAAGCTCTTAGCCAGGCAGGGTGATAAGTGATACCATGTCTCCAAAAACATACACACACACACACACACACACACACACACACACACACATATACATATATATAAAATCAGGAAGATGGTTCAAACTGACAACCTGGCTTGCCTTCTCTCCATCTGGCTCTCTATGTTCAACTATGAGTTCATCAATAATTGACATATCTATTGCTGAAGTTAGAGTCTATATAAGCTAAAGTCCATCAGCTAGTGACCAAACCTTTAACAAAGGGACTTCAGGACATTTTTATACTCAAGCACATTTTAAATTCAGAGATATTCAAACCACATGAAAGTGAGTCACAAATGTCATTGATATTAATTAATATCTTCTCCCTAAACACATCAGCAAAACCAAAATACCGAAGGTCATATTTGGTTAAGTAAATTTTGAATTCAATTCAGTCTTTTAAAAGACGTACTGGTATGAAGAAACAAATGATTATTAAACATTAAATGAGTACATTGAAATAAAAACATATTAGGTCAAAAAGCTTAGTGAGAGAGAAGTGAAAGACAGTTCAACAATAAAATGAAAGGATAATTGGTTAAACATCTTGAAAAGAATAATCATTTAAATTGGTATCTTCTAACCATATCAGTAAGTTAAAAAAAATCTAAGCATACTGAGTTATGGCTTTTAAAATTTACTATTAAAGAGAATAGTAATAATTTTGTTCATTTTTAATTTGCTTTTCATTTATGTTCTGGGTCAATTGATATAAATAATTTTTTAATTATAAAAGTCAATGAGAAAAAGAGCAAGAGGATATATCAGAAGTGGGTGAGCAACAATCTCTGGCTTAGACAAAAGGATGGGCTAGGAAAGGAAACATAACATTTATTAATGGGCATAGCCGCTGTGTTAGTCAGCTTCCCACTGCTGTGATAAAATACCCTACATAAGCAGCGCCAAGGAGAACAGGTTGATTTCGGGCTGTGGTTTCAGGGCTTCCCATCCATGGTCGCTCAGCTCCAGTGCTGTGGACCTGGTAAGACAGAAAGTCAAGGTGGGAGTGTGGTGCTCCCAGAACGGTGGCTAGGATGGAAATTGGAAGAAAAGGAGCTGCAGTTCCAGGATTCTCTTCAAAGGCATATTCCATAACTGGATTTTCTTCACAGACCCAAAGCCTTCAACTTTCCACCGTTGCCATCTCTCAATGGCACTACACATGGGCGTCTGAGCCTTCACATGCTGGCTTTTGGGGGACCCAGTGCAACCAGAAGTGGTAGTGTAAAGATGAATCCCAACTCTTGGGAGGTAAAGCGAGAAGGATCAACGCCAGCCTCTTCATGTGGCAGAACCTTTCCCTTATGAATAAAGATTTTAGGGGACCAATCACTAGGCGAGGAGTATGCGGGACTTCCGGGTTGGAGAGAGGAAGGGGGGAGGGAGGGAGAGAGGAGGGGAGGGAGTAGGGGAGGGGGAGAGATAGAAGGAGAGGGGGGAGGGGGAGGGGGGAGGGGAGAAGGAGAGGGAGAAAGGGAGGAGGAGAGGGAGAAGGGGAGAGGGGTAGAGGGGAATAAGGGGGAAAGAGGGAGAGAGAGAGAGAGGCGGAGAAAGAGAGGCTGCAAATAACTAACAACTGGCCCCTGGTTTAGATGGCGAATTCACAAGGATTTGCCACCAAAAGATTTATATTTAATATGACTTACAAGATTAAGATGCTAGTTGTTGCACCCAGTGATTGTATTACCTGTTGATTCTCAGCTAAGTTTGTGTGGTGTTTTTTTTCACACGCCAACTCAACTGGGTTCTAGAGAGAAAGGTACTGCGGCAAAGCATGAGTTTACAAGAAGTGTACCCCAAAAGGCCGTGGGAATTTGGAAGCATGGGGCTCACATGGTAGTGACCTGTCAGTGGGAACTTAGTGAGTCGGGTGTAGAGATTCCGGAGCTTCAAGCATAGATTGATTTTTTTTTTAATATTTCACACTACATCTACATAGCTACCTAGAAAATTCAAGGTCAGCCTGGCCTACATGAGAATCTATCTCAAACAAAAACAAACAAACAAACACCTTACTGGAAAGGGGTATTGTCATTTTTGTGCTATTGTGAACAAATACCCAAGGGAGGAAAAGTCATTTTGTCTTGGCTCAGTTTTAGAGGATAGAGCCATGGCAGGGAAGGCACGAGCCCCTGGGCAGCTTCCATCGACAGTGGCTGAACATGCAGTGGTGGCTCATTTACATGGAGCAGGCCATGAGGCAGTGAGCATAGGCTCCAACCAAAAGCTGGCTTAACCTTCGAAGTCTCACCACGATTGATTTTCTTCCGCTGGTGTCCACAGGTTGACAAAATAGCACCGAGTCAGGACCAGATTTTTCAAATGTAGGAGCTGGTGGGGGTCATTTCAGATTCAAACCTTCACAGCAAAGAACATTAAGCTGTTAATATTGGTTGACTCAACACAATTTCAGTAATCATTTTCACAACATTTTGGTAAATGTTTTGTTTAAGCTTCTTATTGTTATTTAAAGATGGTGTCATCCTACTCCTGGTTCTTTAGGGACTTCCACTGAAGTTAGTACTAGAACACAGGAGAGACTCAGGAGCACAGTAACTGAGAGCTGCTCTCTCCTCTTTCTCTGCGCGTATGGCCCTCTCTCCTCTCCGCTGACACATGGTTTTAGATTTTCTCTATGTCTAGAACAAATGAGCCGAAATTGTCCTCATCGTTCAGGAATCGAGGTGGAGACTCCATTTCAACAACGTGCTTTGTAAATGTGGTGGGGGAAGGGAACAGAAATGGACACTGACACTTGCCTTTAGAAACACCTGCCACAAAGTGATACTTATCACTGCTGCTCACATGTCACAGGAGAAGCAAGGCACATGGATGCTGTTAACGTCAACATCGGCAGGGAAGAACATAGCTTGCCCAATGGCCAGGAAGAAATCCGAGACATTTGTTAACAGTTCTTACTTAAGCTTTCCTCGCTTTCATCTCTGCGTGCTTACTTGAATTTTTTTTTTTTTTCTGGAACAGAAGTGGCTTTATTCTAGAGTCTTTCCCCCAAGCTAGCTGGAGTGCTAACGTGAGAAGGGAGTCCTACAGACAGGCTGAGCAAACTATAGGGATAGCTAAGCCTCCACAGCCTGTCCATTAATGATGCAGATGTGATGAACGATATCCTGGATGGCTCGGGATGGGGTGTCCTGGCCTCCAATGTCTGGGGTATGCATATTTTCATTGTCCATGGATGCTAAGACAGCTTTGCGGATGGAAGTGGCATAGAAGTGGGGCTTGAGGTGGTCTAGCATCATACAACTTGCTAACAGTATGGCAGTAGGGTTAGCAATGTTCTTATTGGCAATACTTTTGCCTGTGTTCCTTGTAGCTGTCTCAAATACTGCATACATATGACTATAGTCCAACTAGCCCTCCAACAACAGATGTTGTTGACAGTGTTACCATAGAGATTAGGCATCACCATGACATCAAACTGCTGAGGCCGGGGTACCAGCTGCATTGTTCGGTTGTCCACAATCATGCTGTCAAAGGCGATCTGAGGATAGCAGGTTGCTACTTCCCTGCAGCACTGGAAGAAGAGTCCATCACCCAGTTTCCTGATGTTGGCCTTGTGCACAGCTGTCATTTTCTTATGCCCACTCTCCTGGGCCAGCTTGAAAGCATATTCAGCAATGCGCAGGGACTTGTCTTAGGTGATAATCTTCAAGCTCTCCACCACTCCCACTATGCTCTCATGCTCCAGGCTGCTGTACTCGCCTTCTGTGTTTTTCTGTATAATAAGGATGTCTATGTCCTTGTGCCTGGTCACCACTCCTGGTAGGCTCTTACAGTGGATGACGTTGGCATAGAGGTCCAGGTTGGTGCGAAGGATGTTGTTTCAGGATATATGGGATGGTGACAGGTTAAGATTTGTTTCAATGTTGCCCTTCAGGGCCATGACAGCCTTGCAGTCCTCCTCATGAGTGTTGGAGCTTACTGCATCTCTTAAAAGTCCACCAGCACACATGTATGCCTGAATACAGACTTAACATGCAATATAAGCTCCAGGCCAACGACACCCCCTGGGATCATAGTCACTGTATGTCACCCACCAAACTTAGCAGATGGAGGTGAGGAAATGTTCCTTCCTGGGACCTCACGGGCAGCCAGAACCTCCCAAGGATGGGAGAGGAGAGGTGGCTTGAGCATTGCCTTTGCGGCACTGCCAGCAGCTATCGCCATCTTCAGCACTGTGAGGACCTCCACAGGTCAACACATTAAGCATCCTGACTTGAACTTCTCATAAATATGCATTAACTTAAAAGTTACAGCCCAATAGTGTAGGAGGAGCTAAGGTGGGAGGAGTAAGGAGAGGAAGAGAAGGAGTTGGGAGAGGAAGAGAAAAAAGGAAGAAGAAGAGCTAGAGAGGGCAGAGATATAGGAGGATGGAGAACCACACAGGTATGGAGAGCACACGTGGAGAACAACTTATATACTTATAATTAGGTTAGCTAATTGGAATACAACTCTCTTTGTATGGGCATCTTGTTATTAATCATTATCAAACATATAAAGCCTTTGATTAATCTATAAGAATTAGAGTCTCATTCTCTTACTGGGCCCGTGTGGATGGCAGAATGGTCTGGGCAATGCCCTGCCTTGCGGAGACAGCGTGGAAGATTGGCAGAGCCATCTCTCACGCTGGCATCTAGTGGGTGGCAGGGCTGGTGTTTCTGGCAGGCCAATTCTAGCTGCATCATTCACATGGCCTCAGGCTGAGAAACATGGCGGCTGGGCTAGGCAGAGCCGCTGCAGCTTAGATAGTCAGATGAATCAGAGGCCAGTTTTAAATAATTACTACAACACAATAGGATCTCCTTTTTAAAACAAATATTAGCAAATACTGACACAAAATAATACAAACGAACAGGGTCACAGAACACACACATTTTGTTCAATTAAGTGTCAGCTAAGAATATCAGATGCATAGTCTGACAAATTTTCTTTTGAGGTAAAATAGCCATTTAATGTAAAACAACTAATGCCCAGTAAGTAATAGATACATTACCACAGTCTGGTATTATAGATATTCTAAATGACTTTTGTAACTTTAGTTCCTTCTTAGCCTTTCTAACACTTCTACTAATAGATATATCTAGTGGTTAAACCTTGAAAGGCTATTTTTTAAAATATATTACTCGTATATCAGGCTTTTTTAAAAAAATCAACTTTCTTGAAAAGTCTTTTAGAATTACTATTTAAAAGTATTTACCTTACTTCTTCAAAATAAATATAGAGAAATTTATTATTAGTAGTATTACTATTATCACCATTGCTACTTTAGTGGGTTGTGGGTTTTTGTTTTTTTCTTGAGGTAGAGTCATGCTAGGTAGTTCAGACTTACCTCAAACTTACTAAGAAATCCAAGAAGAACTTAAACTCTCAGCTCTCGGCATCTTAAGTGCTGAGATTACAGCACAAGCAATCATACCTAGCCAAGACAAATAAGTAAGTGCAAAGAATAGACTATTTATAACTCGTGATTTAATTTTTTGGATATTCATCAAAATTACATGTCATGCAAGATAGTAAATTTCATGCAGTATATGGTATCCATGATTTGGAGCTGCCAAGATGGTTCAGTTCTGCCAGCCCTAAAAATCCCCAGGATCCATATATAGAAAGAGAGAACATACTCCTCCAGGTTTTCCTCTAATCTCCACATATGTGCCATAGTACATTTGAATGTACACACACACACACACACACACACACACACACTTACACATACCGATACACACACTTATAATCACACACACATTTACACACACACATACAGTCACACACACATACCTACATGCTCACAGGTATACACACACTGATACACATGATATACACACATATATACACACACACACACACATATAGTCACACACTCATACACACACACACACACACTCTTCTTTTTTTTAAAAAGATTTATTTATTTATTTATTTATTTAATGTATATAAACACACTGTCCTTGAAACACCAGAAGAATGCATCAGATCCCATTGCAGATGGTTGTGAGCTACCATGTGGTTGCTGGGAATTGAACTCATGACCTTTGGAAGAGCAGCCAGTGCTCTTAACCATTGAGCCATCTCTCCAGCCCCCACACACACACTTCTTATTCTTAAACTTTTCCTTCCTGGCTAACCGATGGTACATCAGTTTATCATTTTCTTTCTCAAGAAAATACTCATTTATTAGGAATGTACTACATGCATTGTAGAAACTTAAGAGTTTGAGATTTTATATTTCAAATACGTTTTAATTTATTATGATGAAAGTATAGGTTTTTAAAACTCAAATTACAGCAATAAGTAGAAAAATTAAAGATAAAAATGCAGCCTGAGAAGTACCAGCCTGATCACCGTCCCAGAGCTGGCTCGACCTCCACCTATTGATCAAGATCAATACAACAAACTTTCATTCAAAAAAGTGATAAACACATCACAATTTTCAATCTGATTCTTCCTTTTTTCTTCTTCTTCTTTGACATCCCACATGTTACATCCCTAAAGATCAATTTCACTCTGACAGTTTGAAACTTACTCCCCTAGAAACAGATATATCAAACTATTTTCTGCTACTCTGACAGTTAGCTCTGAGGTTTAGAGTAATACAAACACATTTTCTCTCTCACTTCTGCTCTTCACTTAAAAAGAAAAAAGTCTCCATACTGAAAATGAAAAATGAGAATAAAGCCTAATCTCAATGCTTCAGATTTCATCTGTTAGTCTATTCGAAAGCTTGAAAGAAAATAGTTTAAGCTTTACCTCTTGACCCACTGATATTAACATCTCTTAACTCCTCTATGATAAAAGATTAACAAATTCTCAAATTTTCCCTTCCTTCCATGTTTCAACCATCATTATCAATACCATGACTTTTACATGCTCACTATTTATTTTTGAGACAGGGTTTCACTGTGCAACCCTCACTGGCCTAAAACTCACAGATTCTGTCTCGGCTTCCTGAGTGCTCTGATTATGTTTAGTATTTATGTTTGCTATTAGAGTAATTGCCATCTTTAAGTTTGCTTTAAAATTGGGGATTTTTTTCAATATCACAATTTTGTTCATTTATGAGCTATAAGATCAAATGGTATGAAACAATTTGTGAAAAGGGAAATGTAAAGCATTTTTATTAAACTCAAACTTACTGAAAGAGACTCTCCTGGGTGCCAGTGTCAAACAGAGCCCGCTATGTTCACTGTTTACTCTTAATCACTAACACTAACACTTTAACCTTGTTTCGTCTTTGGACAACTACTTATCATTTTTTTCTCTTAGTTTACTAATGATTTCAGTTGCCTATGATCTTGACAACAGGAAAACTCTTGTCACTCTAGAGTACACATCAAAGGTTTGTTTTTAATGGTGCTGGGGATTGAGCACAGGTTTTATGCTTGCAAAGTCAAATAAAACTTATCTACATCCCTCTAGTCTTGGATTTTTAATCAAGGTTTTTGTGAACATAAAACTATTCTTAAAGGCATTTTTTTTAGGAATCCTGTAACATCCTGTTTGTTGCTACTGATAACTTTGGAAGGCCTCAATATTGCTTCTGAAATATCTTTTGTCTGCATTCTTAGGGTAGACCTTTATGAGGTTCTTACTACTAAGATTTCATTATCAGGCCTCACATTTTTTTGAGTTCTTCTTTACTTACACAAGTAATTCATTTCTTCCTGAAAAGGTGCATTGGGGTGGAGTGGAGTCAAAAACAAGTGAAAAAAACAAACAAACAAATTAACCTAATTTGTCCTCATTCTGAGTATTTTGTTTGTTTGCAGAATTCAGCAACCTAGTAGGTCACATGCATTCCAGATGAGTAACACATTAGTCTAGGTCAGTCTCCCCATCATGCATTGCTCTTGAAATGGTACCTGCCAACTTTGTACTTGCTTGGCTGTCTTCTCTTGTTCCCAGCTTAACTGAGCTCTCATAACTGCCCATTTCTGAAATGCTTTTTCTGTGCTCTGTATCACACACCACTATGCTGAATTTTTCTTTTAAAATTTTTTTTGAAATTGAAATATAATTACATCATTTCCTCCTTCTCTTTTCTCCTAGCAGCCTCTCCTATAAAACACTCAATCTCTACTCATATTGCTCTCTCTTTGAAGTCACAGCATCTGGCTTCTTCAAGTTTTGGTAAACCTTAATTATCTGTATAAAGTTATTTGTAGGTACATGATTTCAAGGTAGAGCGCTGGGTGTTGATAACCAACAGAGGGACTCTTCCATAGGGAAGACTTCTTTCTTCCCCTCTCTACATTTCTTAACTGCCTGTAGTTCTTTGTCAAGGGCTGGTGTCCCATGGCATTTCTACCTTCTGCATTGATATGTCTGTAGAGTTAGACTTTTCAAAATCTACTTTAGTAAGGGTTCTTCAATGCTTCAACCTTCATTCTAGTGTACTACCCACCAAAGGTAGTGGAAAAGAAAGGTTAATAGGGCAAAGGGGGATGCAGACTTCTTTAGAAATAGTTTTTTGGGGCAATTTCAATCTTTGTTGTCAGCAATCCAGTCCTCTAGCAAAACACCATCACGAATTAGCAACTGATAAACTGGCAATTTGATTCAGAAGAAACCGGTAGTTTCTACCAATTGTCCTGGGCCTAAGTCCACTAAAGTGACAAGAAGCCACCAGTATACCACAAAAAGTTCTTTGGGGAGTTACTCTCTATGAAATCATTACAAGCAAAGATCAGCAACGTGATGCAAGGCAAAACAATGCTAGAGCACTATTAGCAAAGATTAACAAGGCAGAGCAAGGTAAACTAATGCCACAGCCTCCTCCCACTGACTGTGGGGTCATAGTTATATTCTTTCTAAACATCACACATCTGCTTCAACAAAACATCCATTCATCTGTCTGCCCCAGCAAAACATCATATGACATAACTGAGTTTCCAAAGAAGACAGAAATTTCCACTTCACATGTTTGTTGGTATCATCTTTGGTCAGTCTTGCTTAGGCTTGGTAGGTGCAGCTTCCCTGAAGTTTCTAGATGGAACAGTTTTACAACAGATACCCAGTTCTCCTGGCTCTTAACTCTTCCTCGCTGACTTTTATGAGCTTCTTCTCCATGTGACCATACTTTAGAGTTTCTGTACTCTTTTCTGCTCTTTCTGTCTTCTCCCTCTATGATCTTACTCATTCTCGTGCTTTAAAACCATCTGTTGGCAATTCCTAAATTTGTATCAATAAGCTAGACTCCCCTTCTGGGTTCCAAACTCACAATTTTAAATATCTCCTGACATCCCTTCAAATGTCTCCCAGGCATTTCAAACTCAAAACAACCAAAATAAATTTCTTTCTAAATCTGGCTCTCCCTTAGCCTTTAGCATTTCAATGTAAGCTCCTAGTAGCTCTTCCGTCTTCTCTTTCATATCTCATTCTCTTCTCACCCAATCTGTCACCGATTTGTGCTATTTCCACCTTCAGAATGTCTCTGGCCTCTTGTTTAAAATGATGAGTGTTTTCCACCGTATTTGGAGTAGAATCCCCCACAGCCAGGCCTGTCTCTGGTGTCTTCCTACCTTTTCAAGTTCATCTCTTAGCTTTTGACATCTTCACTTATACATCCTCACCTCAACTCTATCATCTCCCACACAAAGTTCTCCTTCTACCTTAGAGCTTCTGTATTTACTACTCTGCCTGGCATCCTTTTTTCAGGTCTTTATGATACATGGATAAATAGCTTCCTCTTGTAGGTTTTATTTGAAATGTTCTAATTGGGGCTCGGTATGGTGCCTGGAACATAGTAGGTTCTAACAACTTTCTTTCAGTGAGTATGTGAAATTGTGCTCTGAAATTTTATAGAAACATGAAAAGGAAAATAGTTTAATTTTTCTAGTTTAGATTTTTGCAAGTACATTTTATCTGAAAACTTATGTTTTCTTTTATATTTTCTTGTATCATTTATTTCTACTTCCTGACATTTATTATTCTCTAATTCTTGGACATCCACCCAACAAATCAGATTTAATTCTTACCCTATTACTCCAGAATTGATGGGAAAAAAAACTGAACTAAAAGGGGGGAGGGCACTAAATATCTATCATTTGAAAGACCAAGGCCCCAAAATTGGAAGTCTACTGTCCAGCCACTACTGTATTCCCACCCTTATCTAGTCCTGTTCTTATCGCCAGAACACTAAGGAAGGACAGTAAGAAAAGAAACTGTTAGAATTATTTAAAGTCACAGTACAGCATCATGTGTTCTCTCTCTCCAATTCAGGAGAGACGTGAAAACTGGAATTACTCCTTACAAGAGGGGAAGGCCAGAGCCAACCTTGACTGCCCAATATTGATATACCCAGTGCTACTTTAAATACAGAAAGAGAGTCAGAAACAGTGTTTATAAAGACCATTTGGTATAGCAAGGAAGTAGGACTTTCCGATAAATTCCTTGAAAAAAAAAAAGTAGGGCCTATGTCCTACTGATGCTAATGTTCTGCCTAAGAAAACATTGCTTAGGTCAAAGAAAATTTTTTTTAAAAAAAAATTAAAGCAAGGTATTTTAAATTATATGTAAAACTGCATTTTTGTAATCAAAACCTATTTTATTCCATTTAGGAATCTCAAAAGCTCTACCCCTGAAGATCAAATCTTGACATCCAGGGCACCAATTTAACAAGAAAGGTGATAAAAGGCCTTTTCTTCCTCAGAAGGGTTGAAGAATTGAGTTTAGAGGAGGCAAATGTGTGGGCTGGAAAATACAGCCGCTGTGTGGGAAGATTAGGGAGCTCTAGGGCAGCAAAAGTAAATGATTATGAGTTGCTTCTTCCCTGATGCCACAGTTATAGTATATTAGCTACACTTCACAGGGTAACAATACACTAGTAAACACAGCTTGGCTGTGTAATTCTTCTATGGGACTTACCTAGATCACTCATGGCTCGTCAGGCAGTTTGACTACAGCTAGTAGCCTGAAATGAATTCTAACATATGTTCAATAATTTGTACTGTCTGGACTAAGGCAGTAGCTTTCAACCTGTGGCTCGTGACCCCTTAGGGGTCACTTATCAGATATCCTGCATATCAGATATTTACATTACTGTTTTCATAGGAGCAAAATTTCAGTTATGAAGTAACAACAAAATAATTTTATGGTTCGGAGTCACCACAACATGAGGAACTGTATTAAAGGGTTGCAACACTAAGAAGGTTGAGAACCACTGGACTAAGGGATAGCACCTGGAATAAAGTATCTTTTTGCACATGGCCTATGATTTTCCCATAGGTCAGAATGACTTTCTTCGTGCAGTATTCTCAAGCAGTAAGCAATCAATGGTTGAAAGCTGAAAAGCTGTTTCTTCTTTTTTTCTGAAAGGCTTCCTAAGCCCAAGGCTTAGCATTTATTTAACATCATTTCTATTGCATAAACTTACTGGGAAAGTAAGTTTTTCATATGTTTTTCATCCCAAAGTGATATTGCAAAGAAGCAGAGAGCGTGTCACCAATCAGCCAGTGGAGGTTTCTCTTGTTCTACCTGGATAGAAATCAGGGACAGGTAGAGAGTAGCCCTTTAAGTGCTGGTTTCTGCCTTTTCATTTCCCTCAGTGTGCAGAACCGCAAACTGACAGCAGCAGGTAGGGAAGCAGCAGTAACTAGTCCCCTTTATGCTACAGTCCATGAGCATGCACACACAATGTCACTTGATAAGTCACTGAGCAAGTTTCTTTTGTGTACCTCCTGCATGCCAAGTATTATATACTTTGGGGATATAAAGAAAGATATGCGTTACTAACAAGAAATTTTGCTTAATTCCTAAATTTCTGAAACTAGATACTAGACTATCACATGGGTTCACTACATTAACGAAAGAGCCACTTAAAAAAATAAAGGAAATGGTTAACATAATTACCTAAAGACAATGCCTAAGTAGAATTTCTACTATAGAAAAAAACTATACCATACCCAGTTTATTAAGCAATAAATTTAACTAGGGATATACCCGTCTTGGCCCCAAATTACTTTTAGAATAAGGAAGAATACAATTACAGTCTTACAAACATATGCAAATGTAAATTTTTGTCTGGATTCTTTTTCTTTTATTATTCTATTGCTGTGTTTATACCTTTATCTCATCTCTCCCCCCATGCTGGTCTGTGTTAAGAAAGATTTACTTATCAACACCTGAAAGACTGAATCTTTATTGCTTCAAATACAATCCTCAATAACCTCATTCCTATTGTTTGAATTACTTCAGTCTTAAATTTGTTACTGTACAAATCTGCAAAGTGAGCATGTCAATAGCCTGTTGATGTCTAGTGTTTTTCTCGAAGTCTCTAGAATGTTCGGACCCCAGAGCTGCTCTCCTGCTAACTCATCTCATTTTAGTATCTCTTCCATCTTAGCTCCCAGCAGTGGCGGGAAGAGTAAGCTTAGAATTGTCTTTCGAAATAGCTTACAGCTATGAAGCTCAAGAATGGGTTTTTAGGTTATAGGGCAGGCAAGTCAGGGACACCCGGACTGGTTGCCATCAACCAGTGGCTAGCAACCTTTAACAGAGGTTCCTGGCTGAAGTAATGAAAATACCCAGTAGTTCCATAGGCCTTTCCCCAGTATGCTCAGTAGTTGGTTTCTGAGTCCCACAGTCATATTCCTCTACAACACATTTGCCAACTTAAAAAAAAAAAGTTATTAGACTCCAATGTACTTTCAATCTTTTTATACATATTTAAATGGTTACAAAAGAAATTATTTTTACAAACTTCTTCTTTACCTATTTTCTAAATTTTCTCATGAATGGTACCTGTTTTCTTTTCTTTTTTTTTTTCTTTTTTTTTTTTTTTAAAGATTTATTTATTTTATTTATGAATACTCTGTAGTAATCTTCAGACACACACCAGAAGAGGGCATCAGATCCCATTGCAGATGGTTGTGAGCCACCATGTGGTTGCTGGGATTTGAACTCAGGACCTCTGGAAGAGCAGTCAGTGCTCTAAACCGCTGAGCCATCTCTCCACAGCCCGGTACCTGTTTTCTGTATACACATTACCACAAAGTGGTAGCTTAGAACAACATATATTCTCTCCCCAGTCTAGAATAAGTTTCTCTAAGTGTGACTCAGTGTCAAAAATTCTGCCTACTATTATTGTAGGAGAGAAAGGTACAGAAAATCACTTTAAGGTTCTAGAACATTATGGAGGCTACACAATGTGTAGCAGAATCAGATTCGCAGCACCGTTTCCAAATGTACATGAAGCAACCAAGGGAGAGCTTAGGTTTCAAGGGAGGTCACATGTGAGGCAGGCAGCAGACCAGGAGGGAAGGAGTTCCTAAGCCTCTGGAATGCTAGACAATGCTGTCAAAGGTTAAAGATGATAAGCATGGGACTACTGGGTGAAGCTATGAGAGTAAAGCTTAAGTATCAAGAGAGGTCACATGGCAGGCAGGCAGCAGACCTGGAGGGAAGGGGTTATCTAAGCCTCTGGAATGCCAGACAATGCTGTCAAAGGTTGAAGATCCTAAGCATGGGCCTACTGGGTTTGATGTTTTCCCTGCCAGATTTCTGCCTTCTTAATTTTTATTTATTTATTTATTTATTTACTTATCTAATACTTTCTTGCCATTACCCTAATCTCTCCAGTTTGGAACTGGAATGATGGCTTTGTTTTATTGTAGGTTGGAATTATGTAACTCTTTTTTAAAACAGCTGAAAGTCTCAGAAGACTAGGATTTCAGAAGGACTGCAGAATGCACTA
This sequence comes from Grammomys surdaster, assembly GCF_004785775.1. NCBI lineage: Eukaryota > Metazoa > Chordata > Mammalia > Rodentia > Muridae > Grammomys > Grammomys surdaster. The sequence goes on from NW_021604569.1 coordinate 8,711,449, forward strand.
CTTCTCTCAAAGAGACCTTTGAGTTGGACTGAATTCATTTTGCAGTATGAGATGTCCATGAGCACATGAGAATAGTATGATTTAGATATAAAATGATCCTCACAGGTCCATGCTGGAATACTTGGTCCCTAGCTGTTAGTGCTGTTGTGAGGAGTGGAATCTAGTCAGAGGAAGTTAGGCAATGGGGAGTGGGCCCTGATGTTTATGGGCTGGCTCTGCTTCCTGTCCCATCTTTGCTTCCTGATCTGCTAAGACGTATGCGAGCAGTCTCCCTTTCCCATCATCATGCCCTCCCTACTATGATGGACTGCACCCTCAAATCATCAGGCAAAAGAAATCTTTCCTCCCTAGTCACAGCAATGAGGAAAGTAATGTTTTCAAGAGGATATCCTCATTCTTGGCTTGAGGGCCTGGATGACAGTGCTCTCTGCCTCTGGGTTCATCATGGTGCTTTCTCCTCCTCCTCCTCTTCTTCCTCCTTCTCTTCTTCCTCCTCCTCCTCTTCTTCCTCCTCTTCTTTTTCCTCCTCCTCTTCCTCTGCCTTCTCTTCCTCCTCTTCCTCTTCCTCTTCCTCTCCCTCCTCCTTTTTATCCTCCTCCTCCTCCTCCTTTTTCTCCTCCTCCTCTTTTCCTTCTTCTTGTCTTCCAGTATTCTGCTGACTACATGAGGAACTTTCAACTGCATAGAGATTCACCCAGAAAATCCAAGGTACTTTCTCGATCTGAAAATCTTAAATCACATTTGCAAATTTCTCATTGTCACAAATGGTAATATCTACAAATTCCAAAATCAGAAGAAACTGATTATCTTTAGAAATCAGAGTAACTGCCAACAATTTGAAAGGATTATTATTTGAAAATCTTGAGCAGAAACTAAACATAGATACTGAAACATAAAATAAGATTCAGGGTCTAGAAAAATGAATCAGCAGGTAAAGGCATCTGCTACCAAGACCTTCATCCTTGGAACCCACATAATGAAAGGAGAGGATCAACTTCTTTAGGTTGTCTTTTGATTTACACACACACACACACACACACACACACACAGAGACACACACCATGTTTAAAAATATGATTCAGGCTGGGCAGTGCTGGCATATGCCTTTAATCATAGCACTCAGGAAGCAGAATCAGGCACATCTCTAAGTTCAAGGCCAGCCTGGTCTATAGAGCTAGTTCTAGGACAGCCAGGGCTAACATAGAGAAACCCTGTCTCAAAACACCAAAACCAACCAACCTGTCTCCGTACCAATACCACACAGTTTTTATCACTATTGCTCTGTAATACAGCTTAAGGTTGTAAGGGACCCCCGAGGGGAGTCCCCACTCTCACTCAGAGTTGAGAACATCCAAGGAAACAGGAAGACCGGCTTGATGCAAAATAGCAAAAGGTAGTTTACTGGCGAGGGGACCTCGGGTCGAAACGCATCCCATTCAAGGGAAGGATTTCGACCCCGACCTCTGACAGTTTGAGATTTTTATAGGAAGCGGCGCAGGGGGAAGGGGAGAGTGGGAAACTTTGGAGCGGTTACATTTGATTGGATATTTTAAACATCAGCAATAGGTGTAAGTTATCATTTTGGTGGGCATAGCAAGCTTTTCTTGGTGGTCATGACTCAGTATTTTTGGCCAATAAACCTCAGACCTCCCGATAGGTGAAGAAAAACACCAGATGGCCCATTTTTCAATTGGGCATGTTTAGACTTGTCAAGGCCTGTCCTTGGTTGCTCCTACATTCGTGATCACTCTGCCCTAGGAGGAACTTGTTATTTTTGTTTTGGCTATTTTCAGCAAATTGTTGGTGGTCTGGTGGGTTCTGCTGAGGTATTTTAATTTTTTGCCCCCACAAAGGTCAGGGATGGTGATTCCCTCAGAAGTTCTTTTATTATTGAGAATATTTTTCAAAATCCTGAGTTTTTTGTTTTTCCAAATGAATTTGCAAATTACTCTTTCTAACTCTATGAAGAATTGAGTTGGAATTTTGATGGGGATTGATTGAATCTGTAGATTGCTTTTGGTCAGATGGTTATTTTTACTATATCAATACTGCCAAACTATTAGCATGGGAGATCTTTCCATCTTCTGATATTTTCTTTAATTTCTTTCTTCAGAGACTTGAAGTTCTTGTCATACAGATCTTTTACTTGCTTGGTTAGAGTCACACCAAGGTATTTTATATTATTTGTGACTATTGTGAAGGGTGTCATTTCCCTAATTTCTTTTTGTATTATTTCTATTTCTTTTTTTTTCTTTTTTTATTGGATATTTTATTTATTTACATTTCAGACTTTTCCTTTCCCCAGTTCCTCTCCCTAGAACACCCTATCCAATCCCCCCTCCTCCTTTTTGCTTTTATACCATTTTAATTACATGCATGTATTAAGGTTAGTTCTAGGTTGAGGGTCTAGCAATACAATAGATGCAAATAGTCAAGGAAAAAGAAAGACAATAAAGAAATAGTCAAAGAACAAGCAAGGCATTAAACCCAATTACCTGAGCACTCCCATGATCACTGTTTCTAAGGGCTTATCAGGATCACCAAAATATCTGAGCCTACTTCCTTGTCTTAGCACAAAGTTATTTTCATGTCTGAAGCCTACTTCCTTGTTCTAGCCTACACTTTAGATCCCTGTCTGAAATTACTTCTATGTTCTAGCCTAATGTCAGATTCCTGCCAAGCAGCCTATTTCCTTGTCCTTGGCTCATGTCAGATTCTTGTCAAGCAGTCCCAAAGGCTCTTTGTCTCTTCCCCCTTTTTATTTCATTAACAAGACTGAACCTGTCTTAGGTCATTCTGACAAGAATTCCTTCCTTACCCATTATAGAATATGCATGATCCAAAGCAATGCATTTCTGTTTTAGGTTGGTAAGGCTCTGTGCAGAATCTTACCCATCCTTGGCTTGCCAGCCTAATAACTTAATAACTCTGTCTGAGGTTCCATTTTCAGGTTCAAGCCATGTACTTTGGCTGCCAACATGTTGATGTTGTTAAAGACAAGCTTTAACACGATGGGCAGGAATAAAAGTATTCCCAGGATAAAAAAGGTTAGCATAATCAAGCTATATATGCCATTCTTGAAGCTTGACCAAAATAGAAATACTGACCTCAGGCCATGGGTAATTTTATCTGTATCTACCCCATCAATCTACCCTCAGCAGAGCAGCATTCTTTAAATTCATAAGCAATGTAATGTTAAAACAACCAGAGAGGTGTTAGAATTATGCCAAATGCCCTACAAGTGTCTTTAAACTTCTTCCCAGTTATAATGACTATCACTGTAAATTTTAGAAGTAACACACATCCAATGGTATTTGGTATGACACTCGAAATGGCTCCTTACCCTTAAATTCTGAACCTCCTTCCAATAATTTGAATAGGATAAAGAGCATCAATCCATTGTTCCAAATGCCTATCTAAATCTTCTTGTATATTCAACATATTAGTAACATTTTTTTTTTTGCTAACTGATTAACAAAAGTAGCTGTCTTAACTTCTTGTGTCAAAGCAATTGCAGAAGCAGTGGTGCTATCAATTAATGTAATTAAAGCTGTTATACCAGCAATAATCAAGTCCAGTACCCTCTTGCTTCTGCTTAAAGCCTGACTCATTTCTTCGAGCACCCTAATTTCTTTATCAGCTTGTGTATCCTTTGAGTAGATGAAGGCTACTGATTTATTTGAGTTAATTTTATATCCAGCAACTTTGCTGAAGTTGTTTAGGTTTAGGAATTCTCTGGTGGAATTTTTGGAGTCACTTAAGTATACTATCATAGCATCTGCAAATAGTGATATTTTGACTTCTTCCTTTCCGATTTGTATCCCTTTAACTTCTTTTTGTTGTCTAATTGCTCTGGCTAGGACTTCCAGTACTATATTGAATAGATAGGGAGAGAGTAGACAGCCTTGTCTTGTCCCTGATTTTAGTGGGATTGCTTCAAGTTTCTCTCCATTTAGTTTGATGTTGGTTATTGGTTTGCTGTATATTGCTTTTATTATATTTAGATATGGGCCTTGAATTCCTGATCTTTCCATGACTTTTTCTATGAAGGAGTATTAAATTTTGTCAAATCTTTCTCAGCATCTAATGAGTTGATCATGTGGTTTTTTTCCTTTGAGTTTGTTTATATAGTGGATTATGTTAATAGATTTAGAAATATTGAACCAACCCTGCATTCCTGGGATTAAGCCTGCTTGATCATGATGGATGAATGTTTTGATGTGTTCTTGGATTTGGTTTGTGAGAATATTACTGAGTATTTTTGTATCAATATTCAAAAAGGAAATTTCTTTGCTGGGTCTTTGTGTGGTTTAGATATAAGGGTAATTATGGCTTCATAGAACAAATTGGGTAGTGTTCCTTCTGTTTCTATTTTGTGGAATAGTTTGAAGAGTATTGGTATTAGTTCTTCTTTGAAAGTCTGATAGAATTCTGTACTAAAACAATCTGGTCCTTGGCTTTTTTTGGTTGGGAGATTTTAATGACTATTGCTATTTCTTTAGGGGTTATAGGATTGTTTAGATAGTTTATCTGATCCTGATTTAACTTTGGCACCTGGTATCTGTCTAGAAAATTGTCTATTTCATCCAGATTTTTTCAGTTTTGTTGAGTATAGGCTTTTGTAGTAGGATATGATGATTTTTAAAAAAAATTTTTTCCTTGGTTTCTGTTGTTATGTCTTCCTTTTCATTTCTGATTTTGTTAATTTGGATACTGTCTCTGTGCCCTCTGCTTAGTCTGGCTAAGGGTTTATCTATCTTGTTGATTTTCTCAAAGAACCAACCCCTGCTTTTGTTGATTCTTTGAATAGTTCTCTTTGTTTATACTTGGTTGATTTCAGCCCTGAGTTTGATTATTTCTTGCCATCAACTCCTCTTGTGTGTATTTGCTTCTTTTTTGTTCTAGAGCTTTCAGGTGTGCTGTCAAGCTTCTAGTGTATGCTGTCTCTAGTTTCTTTTTTGAGGCACTTAGAGCTATGAGTTTTCCTCTTAGCACTGCTTTCACTGTGTCTCATAAGTTTTGGTATGTTGTGCCTTCATTTTCATTAAATTCTAGAATGCCTTTAATTTCTTTCTTTTTCTCTTTCCTGACCAAGTTATCATTGACTAGAGAGTTATTCAGCTTCCATGTGTTTGTGGGCTTCCTGGGTTTTTTTGTTGTTGTTGTTGTTGATATTGAAGACCAGCCTTAGTCCATGGTTATCTGATAGGATGCATGGGATTATTTCAATTTTCTTGTATCTATGGAGGCCTGTTTTTTGACCAATTATATTATCAGTTTTGGAGAAGGTACCATGAAGTGCTGAGAAGAAGATATATTCTTTTGTTTTAGGATGAAATATTCTATAGATATCTGTTAAATTCATTTGATTCATAACTTCTGTAAGTTTCACTCTGTCTCTGTTTAGTTTCTGTTTCCATGATCTGTCCATTGCTGAGAGTACTAAAGTCTCCTGCTATTATTGTGTGAGGTGCAATGTATCCTTTTGTAAAGTTTCTTTTATGAATGTGGGTGCCCTTGCATTTGGAGCACAGATGTTCAGAATTGAGAGTTTGTCTTGGTAGACTTTTCCTTTGATGAGTATGAAGTGTCCTTCCTTACTTTTTTTTTTTTTTTGATAACTTTAGGATGAAAGTTTATTTTATTTGATATTAGAATGGCTACTGTAGCTTGTTTCTTGGAACCATTTGCTTGTAATTTTTTTCCAGCCTTTTACTCTGAGGTAGTGTCTTTGTCACTAATGTGTGTTTCCTGTATGCAGCAAAATGTTGGGTCCTGTTTACATAACCAGTCTGTTAGTCTATGTCTTTTTATTGGGAAATTGAGTCCATTGATGTTAAGAGATGTTAAGGACCAGTGAGTGTTGCTTCCTGTTATTTTTGTTGTTACAGGTGGAATTATGTTTCTGTGGCTATCTTCTTTTGTATTTGTTGAAAGAAGATTACTTTCTTGCTTTCTCTAGGTTGTAGCTTCCCTCCTTGTGTTGGAGTTTTACATCTATTATTCTTTGTAGGGCTGGATTTGTGGAAAAATATTGTGTAAATTTATGGTAAATTTGTGTAAATTACCATCTATGGTAATTGAGAGTTTTGCTGGGTATAGTAGCAGCCTTGGCTGGCATTTGTGTTCCCTTAGGGTCTGTATGACAACTACCCATGATCTTCTGGCTTTTATAGTCTAAGGTGAGAAGTCTTGTGTAATTCTGATAGGTCTGCCTTTATATGTTACTTGACTTTTTCCCTTACTGCTTTTAATATAATCTCTTTGTTTTGTGCATTTGGTGTTTTGATTATTATATGACAGGAGGAATTTCTTTTTTGGTCGTCTATTTGGAGTTCTGTAGGCTTTCTGTATGTTCATGGGCATCTCTTTCTTTAGGTTAGGGAAGTTTTTTTTCTATAATTTTGTTGAAGAATTTACTGGCCCTTTAAGTTGGGAATCTTCTGTCTTTTCTATACCTACTACCCATAGGTTTGATCTTCTCATTGTATTCTGGATTTCCTGGATGTTTTGGGTTAGGAGCTTTTTACATTTTGCATTTTCTTTGACTGCTGCGTCAATGTTTTCTATGGTATCTTCTGCACCTGAGATTCTCTCTTCTGTCTCTTATATCCTGTTGGTGATGTTTGCATCTATGATTTCTGTTCTCTTTCCTAGGTTTTCTATCTCCAGGGTTGTCTCCCCTTGTGTTTTCTTTATTGCTTCTGTTTCCATTTTTAGATCTGGTTTTGTTCAATTCCTTCACCTGTTTGGTTGTGTTTTCCTGTAATTCTTTAAGGGATTTTTGCGTTTCCTCTTTAAGGGCTTCTACCTATTTACCTGTGTTCTCCTGTATTTCTTTAAGGGAGTTATTTATGTCTTTCTTTAAGTCCTCTATCATTATCATGAGAAGTGATTTTAAATCTGAATCTTGCTTTTCTGGTGTGATGCGTTATCCAGGACTTGAGTGGGAGAACTGGGTTCTTATGATGACAAATAACTTTGGTTTCTGTTGCTTATGTTCTTGTGCTTGCCTCTTGCCATCTGGTTATTTCTAGTGCTACCTGCCCTTGCTGTCTCTGACTGGAGCCTGTCCCTCTTGTGAACCTGGTTGTATCAGAACTCCTCAGAGTCCAGCTGTCTCTGTGATCCTGGTATCCTGGGTGTGTCAGAGCTCCTCAGAGTCCAGCTGTCTCTGTGATTCTGATATCCTGGGTGTGTCAGAGCTCCTGGGAGTCAAGCTGCCTCTGGGATCTTGAAATCCTTGTGTGACTACGCTCCTGAAATCCTGTGATCCTGGGCATGTTAAAGCACCTGGGAGTCAATCTTCCTCTGGGTGTTGTGGGACTAGGTGCAGAGTCAGTATCCAAGGTCTGTTCTGGATACCGGCTTAGACTGGAAGAACCCCATGCCCACTGGCAGGGTGGGGGTTCCTGCATTCCTGGATCCCAGAGAGTCCCAATTACTCCCATTGTTGGGACAGAAGTTATGGCCTCCTCACCTGTTATCCTGGCCGTGTTTGAGCACCTGGGAGTCGAGCTTCCTCTAGGTGTTGTGGGACTGGGTGCAGAGCCAGAGCCCAAGGTCTGCCTGGATTTGTTTTTTAAAAGATGCTCATCCTTATATTAAAATAAAATTCTATTAAAAAATAGCAGAACTTAACTTTTTTTCCTATGGTTGTTCATCTCAATATGACAACTCTCTTCCTTTTCATTTTAGGGAATGGAAAGTTACTTTTTATTCCCTAATAATATTACTCATTTAATGACATAATTGCCCAATTATTTGCCTCATCCAAAGGTCTCTTTAATATCTAGTTAGTGAGGTAGGTATAAAACTCTTAAAATAAACTCTCTAAGTTAGGAAACAGACTTTCTTTGATACTTCCTTCTGTCGCACTCATAGGGCATTTAATGAATTAGACCAGAAGTGGAGGTGTTGGAAAACCATCACATCACTCAAGCTGTCTGATGGGATGCACAACAGGAAATGTGGTTGAAAAAGAAAAAAATAGGATTGCACCTCACAATTGTCTATTTCATTTGTATGTGTGTGCGCATGCGTGTGTGTGTGTGTGTGAATTTCCAAGTTGGTAAGAAAAATTTACTCACCTAGATACTCATCACCCTGGCAAACCAAAATAATATTTACTTGCTCTTAGTTTAGTAAGAAATGTGTTATTTCTCAGTGAGCTTTTAAGAATATTTCTAAATTATGCTCACATAGAAATCTATGTTTAATTAAAACCCCTGAAAACAATATGATATTTCTTTATGTTTATCCCTGGCTGTTACACTCAAGGGACTGTGTCCTCTGCCTCTAAAATCAAAAGAGGTCCAGAGATACATGTTAAGAATGACAGATACAATTTCATGGGCATCCCAATTTTTCATCAACATGTTCCCCTGGGGAATATGAAGAAAGGAAGAAGTATCAGATGCTGTCACAGTAAAAAATTGTTGTCTTCAACTCTTAATGGACAGCTAGGAGAAAGCTGTCAGCAAACGTCAACAAACAACATGTGTTGTGGTTAACTTGCATTCTTATGAGCGTACTAACTTAAAACCAGTAAGATTGCTTTATCAACTCTTTAGATAACTATCTGTAATGCAAGTTGATTTATTTTTTAACATCTCAGTTATTTTAAATACATGATGGTGTTATGCTATAAAAATTATATAACTACTAGATACAATTTGAAAAGCAACTGTGAATTTGAAAGCCCATGTCACAATTTAAATTCTCAACTTGTTTCAGCAAACTTCTTGTTTGGCAACAGGAAAGAATGAAGTCTTTCTCTTCCTCAAGTATCTGGAAATCATATTCATTTTTAGACTGCTCACTCATTAGTAGTTCATCTCATAGATGTTATTTGATATATTTTTCCAGTTCAACCGGTCTAATTATATTTTGGTTCAAAAATACCTCCTTGTTAAATCTAGTCCGTAACTAGCAACTGCTAACAGTAATTCCCTGTCCTTTTTCCTGTGGGTGCCCAGGACTCAGAGGAATAGACGGGAGCCAATATTGAGTGTAGGCAGGGGTCCAGCAGTTAATTGTTGCCTAGACTCTTGGCTCAAGTCTTCAAGCATGACATAGAATTTTTCTTTATAGCATGTTCTCTTTATAACAAACTGTGCTGCATATGGTTTTTTTTAAAATAAAGAGTATGAGGAAGGAATGCCAAAATTAAATTTAAAAAGTGACCACACATTCTGCTTATCTTATACTTATTTAATACTTTTAGTAGTTTCTAAACTACCCTGAGGCCTGAGGATACTGCTCCATCATGGAGGCCTTGCCTGCTGGGTGCCAGGCAATGGGTTTAATCCCATTACCAAGAGAAAGTAAAGCAAAAGACTCAAATAAGAACAACAGAACCTCGCCTAAAGCATCCCTCATTAGATGATGCTCCCAGTAAGCAGCTCATACAGCTTATTAAACCATCAAGATGTTACTTTTGCTGCTCTACATACTTTGTCCCACATTCATATTCTAGGTGAAAATCATTGAAACTTAAGAACCATTACTTCTAACTGTGAATTAGTGGATCTTGATAGTAGAGCCCAGGATACAATGCTATGAAAAGATGTAACAGAACCAAACCTATCATTGAACACACACTTACAGAATACTTTCCATGCAGCAAATACTGACAAACACCAAATCTAAAGAGGCAGCATAGAGGATGCTCAAAACTACTGAAGCACACGTTGGATTTGTTGTCGCTGTCATTAGAATGTTACTGTATAGGAGCTGATGTGTTGATAAAAAGAGAAAGAGAGAAGAGGGATATGTTCTATGGAGGGGTGGTGAGGTGTGGGGAAGGCGTGAGCATTCTGTCTAAGCTCCACCCCATAGTTACCTGGCAACCCTCAGGTAGCCCTCACCCACTATAAAAGGGGCTGCTTGCCCCCTCCTCACTCTCTTGCTCTTCTTTTATTGCTCCTGCTCTGTCCCCTCGCCCCTTCCCCATTCCCTTCCCTCGCCCCCCCCCTTCTCTGCCTCTTCTACCCTCTTAACTCTCCTCCTCATGCCTGAATAAACTCTATCCATCATGTGGCTGGTCCCTCAGGGGGAAGGGATGCCTTGGCATCGGCCTGCTGAGACACCCCCTTCTGATGTGTTTGTAGAAAGATAAAGAGGGGGGGGGGGGATATGTTCTATGGAGGTGTGGAGAGGTTCAGGGGAAGGGGGTTTGCTCACAAGACATATATAGGACCAGTTAAAACAAAGTTTTGTTTTTTGTTTTGCTCTTTTTTTTTCATTTTCCTACGAGGAAGTAGGAAGATGGACTGAAGTAAATTAGAGTCGCTGGAGAATGGCACAGCTCAGCAGAAACTGGCTTCCAGGCTCCTATTCTGTTTGTTATCTCACTTGACCGATTTAATCTGTAATCTAGTGCAGGGTGAAAAGCGGTTAGGGTCTGCAGAGATGCCTTAGTAATTAAGAGCACTAGCTCTCACAGAGTACCTTGGTTGGGCTCCTAAATAAAATTTTAAAAATCTTTTTTTTTTTTTTTTTTTTTTTTTGGTTTTTCGAGACAGGGTTTCTCTGCACAGTCCTGGCTGTCCTGGAACTCACTCTGTAGACCAGGCTGGCCTCGAACTCAGAAATCTGCCTGTCTCTGCCTCCCAAGTGCTGGGATTAAAGGCGTGCGCCACCACCGCCCGGCTTTAAAAATCTTAAAAGAAAAAAAAATCAAACAGAAGAGACTCCCTATCCCCACCCCCTCCCACCCCCGGTGTGTGTGGTGCTGGGGGGCTGAATGTAAAAAGAGAAAAAAGCAATTGCTTTATGGTCCTGAAGAACCTCAGGTTTTCTTCATTCTTAGGGAGTGAGAAACTCTATCTGAAAATCTGTAATTTAAATTCAAGCCTGTCTCTAAAGAAATATCATTTGCAAAGCACTATAGCTATAAATGTAGCATTTGGAAATGTGGTTTCTCTTGTGCTTCTGGCCAAGAATCAACCTCTCATTGGTTATAAAGCTAACCACGTAAGTTGGGTAGTGGTTTACTCTCTGGGGACTTTCTTTTAAGGTAGTAAATGGACAACAAACATTCTTTGTGTCAGTGGTTAATCTCTCATAAATCAAGACGACAATTCTTAGGAACTACCTACCAAATTTAATCACTCATAAATCAAGACGACAATTCTTAGGAACTACCTACCAAATTTTTTTTTTGCTGGGTTTAAAGACCTCCCCCCCCCCTTAATCTTCTGTGCAAGTCAAAAATAACTGGCCATTCTATTTTATAATAAGCCTGGAAAAATTAAAGATTCTTTGTTGCATATAATTTTTTTGCAGGCTAACTTAAACGAGGAGCCCCAGGTCCTTGGTTCTGTTTTAGTACTCACACTGACTGATAAATACAGTTCATTCACTGCCGGAACAATTTCTCTACTGTTCAAAGAGGATGTAGAGTCTAAGCAAAAACTCCAGACCAAATGTTGTTATTAAACCGAAGGCATTTGCTATTTTAGAAACTTTTTTCATTTGGAGAAAGTTTATTTTCTTAGCTGAGATATTTGGAGGCCTAAGGTTTTTGGATTCTACATACGAAACACGGTCACTATCTCACATTTCCATATGAACCCAAGGGACTGAATAAAGAAAGCTCTCTTGTCTAGAAAATAATTTAGAAATTCTCATTTACTTTGGCTGAATAATGTTGCACATTTCAAACCCTTCTGGAAGTGCTTGATTGGTTTCAGGCACCTGATCGGGAGAAACTGACAATCATTGGTCAAGTAGGGTAAAGTAGGAATGTTGAGGTAGACAGGCAGTCTTACAGGCTTGTGTAGTTGGCAAGACTAGCTGTGACTGGGCACACCTCAGGGAGTCCCGAGGCTGGTGCCAACGTTCTGACTTTTAACTTTCTTTTGGAAACTTCAAGACCTATCATGAGCAAAGCACCTTAAGGATAATAAGTCATTTTCACTTTGGCTAGAAAAGCAAACGCCCTATGGTCCAACACAAACATGCCCAGGAGTGGGATCCCAGGCAAGGCGAAGAGTGATGGCTCTTTATGGGGAGGCTTTATTTGGCATTCCCTTCGACGCTCCCAGGCCCTCCTCATGTAGGTGAGCCACACGCAACCTATCCCTTTGCTTGATTCTGGACGCCCAGCGCTCCTCAAATCCTAACTGGTGGGCACAGCTGTTGGGTCCTCTTAAGGGCCTGACGTCCCTGAGGAAGCCGCTGATGGGGAGTTCAGAATTCAGCGGTCAGGGTTTCCTCAACGGGCAAATTCTGGTGGAGTGCAAGCACAAGTACACGCTTCGGTTCTCTCGCACGCTCGTGGCATCTGCAGACAGCAGGCATAGACGGACGTGCCTGGCACCGCGCCACCGCCTGTGCAGTTCCCACGCGCGGGATTCCCGCGTTCGCTTGTGCGCCCGCCTCCCTCGGGGTCTCGAACGCTCCGCCCTCTGCCACCACCGCGCGTCTCATTGGCCAGGCCCTGCGCAAACTTCGGCTCCGGACTGGCGGCTGTGCCTGTCGCTCTGAGCAATAGAGACATTTCCGCATTGGGGGGGAAGGAGGGGGAGGGGAGGTGTGTGGCGAAAGTGGGGGCTCCGGTGTCAGGAGGCGGCGGAGTAGAGGGTCACGGGCTGCGCACGCTGGCGCCAGGCTCCAGGTGTTTGCGTGTGACGGGAGCGGAGGGGAGGCCGCCTCGGCCACGCTCGCGCAGCCTGCAAGACCTGATCCCAGGCCCCCAACTCCCCAGCCCTCGACGGAAGAGGAAGGTGGGTGTCGCTTAGGGGGCGGTCCGGGCTCCGAGCGACCTCCGTGTGGGGTCTTGCTGGAAAAGGCGTGGCGGGAGGCCGACGGTGGGGCGTGGAAGAGTGGGGAGCGGGCGGGCCGAGGGCGTGTCGGAAAGGGCCAGGCCTCCCGGGGGTCTCGGCCTGGCCCCGGGGGAGGGCGGGGGCGAAGCCGGGCCCTGGTGTGGAGCGGCTGCGCGGGGGAGGGCGGGCACTGGAGGCCGCGGCCAGCTGTCTGCCCGAGAGCGGAATTCGCAGCATCTCCGAGTCCCGGCTATTTATGGGCTGTAGAAAAGGTTGCGTTGCCCCCTCGCCGGCCTCCCCGCCTCCGGAGCCGCGCTGGGCGCCAGCAGCTCGCGGCTGGACGGCTGCCTGCGAGGGGCCTCGGGGTGCGGCCGGGGGCCTGCGGCAGTCCTGCCCTAGAGGGCGTGGAGACCCGAGGGCGGTGAAGCTGCTCTAGGTCCGCCTCTCCATTGATGAAATTTAAGTTCGTCTGGTTTTACCTTTTCCGGAGTCTCCAGTCGTCCCCCATTGGTGTCAGGATCGCTGAGTAGCCTGGAGTTCTCTCCCTAGCTGAGTCGGTCCCACCAAGTTTCCGTCTTTTGGATTTTTCTTTTTAAAGACTAGTTTTGATCCCCTCCCCCCGGAATTCTTCCTTAAGTAGTTAAACGTCGGAGGAGAAAGAAAGAACACTTCGGTTGTTGCAGGGAAGGGAGAGAGAGACCTTCCTTAAAACGCAGCTTCTAGAAATTGAAAATTATAAACCAGATTATTTTAATAAAATCCAAAAATGTCGAGATTTGTACAAGGTAAGACATTTTGCTTTCTGTCTCTTGGCTGCTTCGTCCGATTTTGGATACCTAGGTAGGTGGGTAGTTTGGAACTGGAGATGTTCATTTGCCAGACTTTTTGGTTAAATTAGTATTTGAGCTGCTTTGCGCCACTTGCTGGGTTGGCATTTCATGTATGTGTGTGTATGCTTCTGTGCCCTGCAGGGGTTAGTTTTACCTTCTAAAATCAGTTTTAATAGTATTCTGACTTCGTGGATAGTAACCGTAATAATCAAAACAGGATTTTGACTGCTGATTAATTCTTGTTCCCTTCTTGCAGTCGATGATAAGTTATCTTTGTGGGACAAGGAAACCCAGAGGGATAGGGGCAGGCAGATGTGTTTGTCAAGACTAGTGGGAAGCTGTACCGTTCTCCACTTCTGTGTGTACGTGGATAGAGCCTCGGAGTCATTTATTGCGAAATCAGGAGTAGTTTGTAGACACTGGAGGTCATTCCAGTCAGAGAAATGACTTTGCTGCAGTGCTGTTTGCTTTTTCCTTTTTTTTTTTTTAATATAGAAAGAGTACGCTTTCTTTAAATTTGAAAATTGCCATCCAAATTCTGTATATGTGTAAAGAAAGCATTTAGCAAATGCCCTCAACCAAGCTGTAGCATTGCAATTGGGTGCTGCCTTAAACTTCTGTCAAAAACTGTATAGAGTTTGCCTCTAGATGTATAAGAAACTTTTCCTTCCAGACCCCAGTGTGTGAAAGCTTCAGCCATCTTCCTTAATAAATCTAGTAAAGTTTGGAACCACTTTATGTGATTCTCAGAAACTGTACATGTACCTTTTCCCCCTTTTCTTTTTTCTTCTTCTTTTTTCTTTCTTTCTTTTTTTTTTTTTTTTTTTTTTGGCTTTTGGAGACAGGTTTTCTCTGTATAGCCCTGGCTCTCCTGGAACTCACTCTGTAGACCAGGCTGGCCTCGAACTCAGAAATCCACCTGCCTCTCCCCCTTTTCTTTTAAAGTCATGCTAGGGATGTCTGTCCTTTGACCCTGGAAATGGAAATGCCCTACAGGGTTAGGCCCCACTTTATTAAGTCTTAAGTTTTGCATACTAGATTAAAGGAATCTGCCTCATTATTGTGGAAACAGATGGGTTCGTTCTGCCTGCCTGTCTGCCTTCAGCACTGACCTCAGAAATGCCATTTTGTCATTATGTTTGAGGTTGATGTTCTACTTGATATGAAGCTAGAGATGCTTCTTATGTTCTGATTTAATCAACATCTCAAGATTAGGAAGGCAGAGATAACTTAGAGTTTACTGGTCTTATAAGTGCCACAAAACCGGTATTTTCTAAGAATATGCTATAGGAAAGCAAACAAATTGCTTCTCTTAGGAATTTAAAAAGTGTTAAACTCAAGGCAATCCATGTAGTTTAGTATTTTAGGATAGCTTACAGAGTTGATGCACAGTTACAGCTTTTGCTGTGGAGTCGATCTCCAGATTTGTAAATCAGGTATACACAAGTGGGTGTGGACATTAATAATCCACTTTTTAAAAGCCTATTATTTTTAAAATACTTCTACAGTTTTCAAACTATTGCACAAGTGTCAAAATGAAGAACTTAACATAATTGCATTAACTAAACTCTAAACTATAAAGTCAATTCTGATTGCTAGTTCCATGATGCAATTCAAGATGCCACATGTGATTTACTTGCTCTCCGCTTTTACTCAAAATAGTAGTTTTCCTTTTAAACAGGCAGTTTTGCACAAAAAGATGATACTCTCCCCAAATATGTTTAACTCAGTCATGGAAGGTGACTTTTTTTGTTTAAATATGAACTTCTATGTGCTTACCTTGGTTACTGTTAGAAATGGAAAAACTAATTAGCCAATTTCAGAGTTGTCTACATGTATCAATTTTCAAGTATAAGAGTTGAAAATTTCTGTTTTCTCTTTTTATAAAAGCAGTCCAGCGCTGACTCTTCCCCTCCCCCGCCCACCCCTAGAAGTTACTGATGCTTCTTTCCACTCATTGGTACACTGTTTGTGCTGCTTCACAGGGAAAGTGTTAACAAATGTCAGGCCATAGCTATTTCATGTATCATCTCATTTATGCTTCTGAGCCCTAAGAAGTATTTTACAGCTGATAAAAATGTCCAAAGAATCCCTGAAACTCCTGAGTTGTTTACAGCCCCTGTCCTTTCCAACACCTTCTGTTGCTTTTTAGGTTAAAATTTTAGGAATGGCCTATTCTCCAAATAGATTACCATTTTCGATAGACAAAGATAATACATCCCTGGGAAAAACGCAGTGTCTTGAAAGCAGATGTTCTAAAAGAATTTGTCACAGGTAGCAAATGCCCACAACCTAAAATGTTCTATATGCTTTTTTTAGTAGGTGAGCTTACCCTATGTTTTCAGCTATAGGTTTTTATGACCTATCTTAAATTATATAAATACTGAGAAATACGATTTGACTCCTGTTACTAAAAAGTGATTTTAGACACTTTTCTGAACTTTAGGTTCTACTTGTGTAGAATTTGGAAATTGGACTGAGAGTATAGTTTAGTGATGATTAGCTTGCTTAGCATGGGTGAGGCATTGGATTCAGTCTCCTGTCCCACCTCCTCCACTGGGTCTTAGTGCTTATGCCACAGGGTCATTGAGAAGTTGAAATGAGGTATTATGTTAAGTGACTGAGGTGGGTAAATACTGTGTGGCCATTAACTTTTACTCTTCCTAAAATAATGATGACTTTCATATAGCATTGCTAACCAACATGCCATGAACAGAAATTTTTTTTGATTTTCATATTCAGATTTAATATTCAGGTCTGGTTACTTGAAAGTTGCTATATTTTAAAGAAAATTACTAAACCTGTACAGAAGCTGAAGGGAGGAGAGGGCAGGGTCAAGCTCGGAGAGTATAGGAGGTAGATACAAGTTGCAGTTTTAATGTTCAGTTAACAATTTTTTTTTGAATGTTCATTGCATGCCTTTCACTATATTCATTTTTCCCTTACAGTAGGTACTCACATTCTTTTGGGGTGATATGAAACATAAGGTTGCTATACTTGGCTTGACTCCAAATCCAAACACTACTTTTATAATAATGTTGGCTATTTTCTTCCTCAGCCATTTAGACCATAAGAAGTTAGTTGGAAATTTTGAGTTAGTAATAACACAATATTGTTAGAGACATGAGTGTCTGTATAGGAGTGTGTTGTCCATATATAATTATGGGGCCAATAAAGGCGTAAGTTCTGGATATCTCCCTAAGTCTGTGTCCTTCAAGTGCCTAGTGGTACTTTGACAAAGCTTGATACGAGCTGCTATGTTCTTTTGCCTACCTATGAAACTGTCTAACTCTGGCTTTCTTTGCCACTAGGATTATTCAGTGCCTCCACTTTTCTACACGAATAGACACTGTCTCTTTCCTGCCTGTCACATTTGGGGTAGCATCAGCACCCATTGTGCGGTTTTCCTAGGTTTGTCAACAGATGTCGTTTGGAAATTTTTTTTAAAAAAAAGTTGTGAGAACTGTCTTCCTAAATGTTTGGAAACTTATAAATGGTGAACAGTCTGATGATGTTCAGCCAGCCAGCTAAGGCTAGGTTATTTGACTAATACTGTAAATACCAGTAAGTATTTGGAAGTTAACCTCTCTTATTGATGAAAATGAATCAAAGATGTATTAACTTCCTATAATGTTATTCATCCCCAAATTATTTGTACAGTGGAGAAACTGGTGGGTTTACCTCTGAATTTATGCTATTGGAATACATTCAAACAATGTCACACTATGTTTGTATGAGAATACTCAGATTTAAAATGAATGAAGAAGGGATGGCTGGTTTAAGCCCTTTGATAGTGTGGGATTCTGTAAAAACAGAATGCTTTCTAAAGACTATGGCCCTTTTAAAACAACCTACAATTTCTTTTCTAAAATATTTTATTTAGACTTGGAGAAATAGTGTTTGAATTGTGAACATTCTGGTCTTTTAGTAGATTCCCAGACATCATCACTATTAATTGAAACAGTGTTTCTTAGATCTCTAAAATCCTATCAGACATGGGTTTTCTATTAATAATAACTCACTAAATTCTTTGGAAGTAGGCTTGCTAAACTGTCACAAGAAATTAAACTTTATGGTTTTTGATGGAACAACTTTTATGTAAAACTATAATAATGTTGCATTTGAAAACTGTTCTGGGTTCTCTCGATTGGTGATGCAGGCATCTTGTTTAGTTTGTTGTGAAATAATTGTCTAAGGCTCCAATTCTGTCTTTGCCAATAGTTGCCATTGTTTATTTTTCTCAGTTATGGCCAAAAGAAATCGGTTGCGACTCCCTCCTCCTCCAACCATTTTGACAATCAAGGATTGTTTCTGAGAACCATAGAGAAACAAACTTATGTTGTCTTATTTAGCTTAAAGAATAAAATGTTTCATTTCCCCCAAAAGTTCCTAGATATTTTTGTTGTTTTTTTATGTAAATCATGAGAGTTTCCTATTCCTTTGTGATTTTGCTTAAGTCTTAAAAAGCAGTGCAAACCCATTCATTGTATTCATGGACTTGAAATAGTCATGTTTGCTAAGTCTACCATTTACTTGCTAGTCATTAAATTGTAAAAACACTGTTTTAGAGAACAGCTTTTCAAGAGCAGGCCTCCTTTCTCCTTGGCCACAAAAACCTGAAAAGCAATTAGAGTTGCTGTCCTGGCAAATGCTGATATGATATTTTATTTGTGTTATAGTTCTGCTTAGAATTATAAGGCTTTATGTATACAGGAAAAAAAAGAGTTATATAGATATATGCACTGTTTTAGGCTAATTCATACAAATGATTAAGAGATGAGCCTTGGTAATAAAGTACTGATTGCCAAAATATTTTCATTAGTTTTTTTTTTTTTTTCAGTTTTTCATTTCTCAGGAAACAGTATTTAAGGAAAAGTAGAAGTGTGTAAGATGCAGTAAAAGAATGCTGTATGCTTAGTTTTAATATCACCTAATATCATATGATAGACAGTTGGGTTTCTAATTTTCATACTGATTTGGTGGCATGTGCCTGGAGTAATAAACTGTGTAATTGATATGTAATTCAATTGTGTGGGATTGAGTGGAGAAACTTTTCTCCAGTTAAAAGAGAAGTAACTAGGGTACCAGACAATGAAGCCTGAGTACCACTTAGGAAAATCATCCTCTCTGGGCTCATTTCTTCATCGTCCGTGTAAGAAGTTGGACTCACTGACCTTAAAGACCCTTCCAGGCTTAAAAGTGTATCAAAGTATACATATATCAAGATACAGGACAGGGCTGCCAGATAACTTGTGGTCCTTGGTTGACTTTATGTTACACTGCTAACCCTTTCAACAAAGAAGTATAGTAGGCCTTGGCATGACTATCGCTTTTGTCTCAGCTATTAAACCTCAAAAAAAGTGATATTATTTAACAAGGTTACTTTGAATGTTTCCACAAGTGGCATATCTTCTATAATTGAGATTTTAACAACTATTCTAGACTAGACATGTTATTTATTTTGTAGTGTAACACTTGCTTAGTCTATATAAAAACATTGGATTAAATTCCTAGCACCATCAAAAGAAATGGACTATATTATATGAAAACAAGGTTAATTTTATTGAGAAGTTTAGTTTATGTATGTGTTCTACCAGTTTTTATATAAAGAGAGCATTGAATGATTAGCAAAGCTCCTGATTATTTGCATTGTAGTATTGTCACGTCTGATAGCCTTTCATTCTTGTTGTCACAACCATCTATTGTCTAGGAATACGGCTCAAGAGTATTGCCTAATAGGAACAAACCCCGGGTTAGCTCTCTGGCAGGCATCACCCCAAGCATTTATTAAACATTCATATGGATCTCTCCCTCCCCCCTCACTACCCCCTCCCACTGAGGAGCACATTTCTATAAAGTTCTTTGTCAAGCTATATAATTGTGTGTCACTAGTCAGAGTCTTATTATGTTTCATGCTGAAATCAGCTGGAAGGAGTTAGACCAATCTGGGCCAGGTGCCATCTCAGAACAAACATGGCCTTAAGGTGTAGAATTGGAGACAAGAAGAACAAGTAACGTGGCTACAATAAACATTAAAATAAATAAAATATTATCAAAGCAGTGCTGGCAGTGTTTGCTTATGAAAAATGTATATTCTCTACCCCAAAACTGCTGAGGCAGCATGTCTGGGGCTTGCCCAGGAATCAGTGTTTTAATTAGCTCTCCAGGTTATTTATATGCGAATTAAAGTTTTAGAAAGGCTAGTCTAGAAGTCACAGAATAGAAAATTGCTGCCTTTATGGACTTTGTAGCACTTTTACTACCTTCAGCCATCCTAAAAGGTACCTTAATCTGGTTTAAGATATTCCTGGATCGTGGTCCAGATGACGCAGGAGTTAAGAGTACTTGTGGTTCTTGGAAGGACCCAGGCTTAGTTCCTGGCACTCACATGGTAGCTTGCAACCATCTGTAACTCCAGCTCCAGGGAGTGTGATGCCCTCTTCTGGCTTCTGTAGGCATGTACATTGTGCACAAACATGCAGCCAAAACACTCATACACATAAAATAAATGTATAAAAATGTAAGAAAAATAAATTCCTGGATTATAAGTTTGTGTTTACTTCAGTAGACTGTGAAAAATTCATCAAATAAGGAAGGCATAATACAGTGATGGGGATCAATTCATACCTCTGGGCATCACAAGATCAGAGTGGTAGGCAGGTTGGTGAGAAGGCATTGTCCTCCGGAACAGGAAATGAAAGTGGTGAGGGACATTAGGCTAGTCTGTGTTGGGAATCGGGAGAGTGGGGTTGTAGGGATCCAAGCAAGCCGTGTGTGACTGAGGAGCCAGCCTCGTGACCGACCGACCGACCGACCGACCGCACTCTGAATCTGGGTGGTTGAATACGTTAATGGAGGGAGCAGGAAGGGCAAGAAGAGTACCTTAGCTTGGATAATGATTTCTGTTTTAGAGAAAACATGAGATAGCCTGAGTATTCAGGTATAAAAGATCTAGAAAGTGGTAGAGAAGGTAGGATCTAGATGGGAGGTATATATTTAAAAGCTACCAATGAGAACATAAGACCCCAATGGGTAGAGGCACTTGGCACCAAGTCCATGGATGCGCATAGGAGAAGGAGAGGACCAGGTTCTGCAAATTGTCTTCTGACTTCCATCCTCCAACTTCCGCATGTGAACGGTTATAAAAAATATTTCTTACCAATTGTAAGAATGGTGAGGGAAGAGAAAGAAAGTGGTCTGCAGAGAGTCTTTAGGGAACTCAGTAGGAGAAAGGAGGAGCCAGTTGTGGAAACTGAGACATTATCGCAAAGATGTCATATTTCTGGGTAATAGAGCCCAAAGAAGAGCTTTTTTTAAAAAAAGATTTGTTTGTTTGTTTGTTTGTTTAATGTGTATGAGTACACTGTAGCTCTCTTCAGACACACCAGAAGAGGACATTGGATCCCATTACAGATGGTTGTGAGCTACCATGTAGTTGCTAAGAATTGAACTCAGGACCTCTGGAAGAACAGTCAGTGCTCTCAACCTCTGAGCCAT
>NW_021604569.1:8732645-8749715 GCF_004785775.1 Grammomys surdaster
ATCCCCTTTCCCCATTTCCCCTCTCTAGAAACCCCCTATCCCATCCCCCCTCTTCCTTTTTGCTTTTATACCATTTTAATTGCATGCAAGTATTAAGGTCAGTTCTAGGTTGAGGAACTAGCAATACAATAGATGCAAATAGTCAAAGAACAAGCAAGGCAATAAACACATAGTCACAGAACAAGCAAGGCAATAAACAAAGTTCCATGAACACTCCCGAGATCACTAGGGCAATCACTTAGGTTTCTAAGGGCTTCTCAGGAAGAAAGAGCTTTTTAAGGAAGCTTTTTCACAAGTGAGTTTGAAGGATGTTGCAAGAGAAATATTTAAAAAGGCTGCATCCAATCTGGCTTTTCTTAATCAGCCACCATGTTCCTAACTAGCCTAGGCCTGCAGCCAGGAGCTGCAGTGGGTGCTCAGCTCGGACAGTGACACCGACACCCACAAGACGCCAACGTGGGAGATGGCTCTGCCAATCTTCCACGCTGTCTCCACAGGGCTGGGCTTTGTCCGGACCATCCCACCCTCCACGCGGGCCTGGTAGGAGCTGAGACTCTAGTGCTTACAGATTAATCAGAGGCTGTATATGTTTGGTAATGCTCAATAACAAGATGCCCATACAAAGAGAAGTGTTTCCCAATTAGCTAACCTAAATATAAGTTGTTACCCAGGACTGCTCCCCGTACCTGCCTGGCTCTTAATCCTCCTACAGCTCTCTCTCTCCCCCCTCACCTCCCTCCTCCTCTTCCTTTTCCTCGTTCTCTCCTTACTCCTCCCACCTTAGCTCCTCCTACAGAAGGACAGTGCGATAGTCCAGAACAAGGTTAGCTTGAGCTGGTGTGTCTAATCAGTATATACTTGAACTTCATTCATAGCTCTGTCCAGTGGTGATGACATGCTAGAATTTTTACGATTCTGTTTTTAATCCCTTTAATTTCAATACTTGGGAGACAGAGGCTGGTAGATCTCTGAGTTCTAGGCCTGCTTGGTCTACAGAGTGAGTTCCAGAACAGCCAAAGCCATGTAGAAAGATGCTGTCCAAAGGAAAAAAAGAAAAGATCAATCAGTGATGGAATCAGTAGTGAGGTGGACTAGGGACGGTTCTTCACCTTTTGTTGCTCCTGTTTTCCTGGTGTCTACTACATGGCCTCTACATTGTGAGATTAGCTTTATGCTTCAGAATCTGAAGTTAGTTTGCACCACCATTTAGAATGTCAGAGAAAGGGGATCTTGTATACCTTCTAGTTGCCAAGTTAAGAAACAAAAGCAATTTCTAAATTCAGTGCCTTCTGCTTTACACCTTTTTTTCTGGGTTTCTGAAAGTTCTGTAATGTCATTATTACCCCACTCCCTAACTCCTTCCTCCTGCACTTGGAGAGCTAAACTTCTACAATAGTAACATTTCTATTCTTGTGAATAAGGAAGAACTCGATTATAGCAGGAGGTAGGGCTGAGAAAAGCCAATTACTTGGTCTGTATGACATTTGTTCAAGTATAGTGAAACCAAACAGATAATTCTGGTAAATTCTAGTAAGCCCAGTTATTCTGTTAGTTGGATAGATAGGCTTTGGAGGATAGCGATGTTTAGGAATTTCTATTCCAAAATTTAAAGAAAGTCAAACTAGAGGAAGTGGACAGGATGTGGTGATTTACTGTGGTGGAATGGATGTCAGTAAGGAGCAAAAACGTTTGCTTTATAGGCCCAGCACCCACCTGGTCTGTGACCTTGGGGAAGTCATCTCACTATTTCACCCTCAGGTTCCTCATCCAGAGTGAGGAAAGTAGAAGGGGAGAGTAATCGCTTGCTTGCATCTTTAAAAACTCTTTGGCTTGTGACTATGCTTATGAACTGTTTGATTCCTAATTTACTTTCTGTGTGAAGTAATGGAGGACCAATTTTGTTTGCTAGGAATCGGGAGGAAACCATTTATGAGGTTGGAAATCTTGCATTATTCAAGGGATTCTTTAATTGACCTTCTCTTAGAAACCCAGTTGCCATTGCCAGAAGTGTAACTTGAGAATGTTAAACCCAAGAAAAGTTCAGCAGTTTGTACTTACACCTTCCAGAAATTCCACACCTTCCTTTAAAAAATTGGGGTGAATAAGTAACTAATTGGCAAGGAAAAAAAATGGATTTTAGATCTGTGCCTTCTGTTTTTTGCTGAAGCATGTAAGATTACTTCTCTTGTTGAACCAGCCACCCTTCCACCCTTTTAATTGACTCTTTAAACAAGGTCTCATTATGAAATTCAAGCTGGCTTCGAAGTTTACTCCTTCTGCCTAGTCTTTTGAATGCTAGGGTTTCAGGTGTATGTCACCATGCCCAGCTGTTTTTGTATAAGCCCATTCTTATTCCTTAATCATTAAAAATATAGTTTTATAGTAGTGCTTTGTCCAGTGAAATAAAATGACAGCTGAATGGGGTAGAAGAGGGTAATGAATTTGTTACCATGTTCTTTCCTTGTAGAAGCTTATTATTTGTAAACAGAATAGAAGGGATAAAAATTGTTCTCTCTGTGCATATAGTGCTTACCAAAGAAATGGGAGAAATAAAAATTACAGATTTTTTTATAATTCAAAATCGAAACTGTGTTTGGGATTCATAAGTCTGAAGGTTGGACTTACTAAGTTGGCAGAAATCTAAGATCTTTCAGGCAGCCTTTCCTTAATAGGGAGAATGACTGACATGATTCTGAATATTTTACCTTGAACCTTGTAAGTGAATAGGTAGGCTGTTCTGGACAGGGAGCCTTTAAAGGTGTTGTTTATAATTTTCCTTATTTAGCTAAATCTCTGTTTAAATATAAATATAAATCTCTGTTTAAATATAAATCTGTTATATTTAAACTTGGATTTACACTGAGTTTTAGCTCATTTGCCCAGAGTATAAGGTAAATGTTTCATTCACTGTTTTTTAGGGATATGACTATCATATCTAACCAGAAAAAAAAAACAGTTTATAAATAACTTCTGAGTTGACAATTTTTTGTTGTTGTTGTTTAAAAATCACTGTAGGACCTTGAGAGATGGCTCAGTTGTTAAGAATATGGTTACTCTTCCAGAGGAACCTGGTTCAATTCCCAGCAACCATATGATAGCTCACAACTGTCTGTAACTTTAGTTCCAGGGACTCAACACCATCACACTGGCAAAGCTCCAGTGCACATGAAATAAAAATAAATAAATCATTTAAGAAAGTCATTGTATAGTTATTTGTGTTTAAACTGACCTGTGGCACAGAACAAAATAATTCATATGTTTTTTAATGCTTGCCTTTTTCTTCCTCTGTATTTAGAATTTTCTTTCAAATTATTTGACAACTGTTGTGAGAAATAAATATAGTAGAATTTCTTCTCTTTGCGTTTGATTGTGGATGCATGTGACTAGTTGCTTTAAGTTTCTTTCTCCTTGATTTCTCTGTCATAATGAACTGTAAACTAACATAAATTTGTTCTCCCTTTAAGGTCACTTTTCGCTAAGCTGTTTTAACAGCAACAGAAATGAAACAAAAATCCTGTTTGGCAGGAAATTTAGTCCTATCTGACTAGAGTTATCTCTGGAATTGTGAAAACATGCTACTACCTCTATTCCCAGTAAAGTCGTGGGCTTTGGTTTTCACCACCAAAAGTAACCCTAGAACTGAGCAGTGAGTGTGTCCTATTGCTGGTTTTCAGGCAACATGTGGGTCCTGACCCTTCCTTGTTGGGAAACTTAATCTTTGCTGACTAACTCAGGATGTAGGTTCCCAGTCCTTACTGCTTATTGATTCTGTTCTCAGGTATTTTCTTCATAATCAGAGGAAACTTAGGTCAGTCCTTAAAAAACAAACAAACAAACCAACAGCTTGTTTCTTACATTTCTACCATTATGATCTGTTTTCTGGTTCATCGTACCAAAACTGCTTTCAACTTTCCCTGTTCATTTACTAAAGACAGTCCCATCTCCAAGTGAGTAAAGATTTTCCCTTGAGGATTAGTTCCAAAGGCCCCAGCCTATTTATACTTTTAACTTGAATGACAGTTTGGGGGCAGGAGGGGTCATTGAGACAGATTCTTACTATATCACCTAGCCTGGCCTGGAACTCGCAGAGATCCACCAGTCTGTTTCCCAAGTGCCAGAGTTAAAGAAGCACACCACCACATACAGCAAGTTATGGTGGTAGTGGTGGGATTTCTTTGGTTGGTTGTTTGTTGTAGGCCGGATTGAACACAGGTCTTCATATATACTAACCACACACACCACGACTGAACTAAACCTGAGTGGCAATTTAAAACAAAAAAAAACAAAGCTTTTCATCTAAGCTATCCTCTTCTCTGAACCCAGTTTCTGTCTGTCTGTCTCTTTTTCTGTCTCTCTGATCCCCCTTCCTTCTCTTTTTCTCCCCTCCTTGCAGATTTTTAGGAAAGAGGCATAAGTTGACTTATATGGCACAGAAATGCTCATTGCAAAGGAATAACATTTCAATATTTTTGTGACTTAATTCTGATGGAAAAACCACTGTGTAGCATTTAGATTAAAGCCCCATCTGGACTCAAAACCACTGTACACTATGTATACAAACAGGAGGGTTAACACAAAAGAAAAGTCTGCAATACTTCCAAGGAAAACCACATAGTCAGCAAGGCCTTTACCCTTACCAGCTGATAACATAGATAATAAAGAAAAACTAAAGGAACTAAGGGTTCCTCCCAAGTAACACTTGCCTAGCTTTAAAAAGAAAAAAGAAAAAGTTAATTTGGGGCTCTGTAAATGTAAATATACATTTGATTATAAATACCCAACAGAAAAATAAAAAATACCCAACAGAAAAGTAAAAACTAAAAAATAATAATAATTATTAGTAATAATACAAACACTAGTCTTTAAAACAGAGATAGTTCAGGTCTTATATAGGCTTTCACATTAAGTCCTGTATGTGGGCTACTAGCATTCCAGATAACTCTGGCTGTAACTGTAATACAAAGATAAATTCTATTTATATTAATCTATTTAGATAGATTTTTTTAAAAAGAGCATAGTGATTTTTATTCACTGATATCTTTTTATCACTTATTCAATGATGTCTTTTTTAGGCTTCCGAACTAGGATTCTCTAGAAGAACACAACTGATAGAATGAATATATATTGAATAAATCATACATATATGATTTATTAGAATGGCCTACAGGCTGTGGTCTAGCTAGTCCAATAATGGCTATATCCCAGTGGCAAGTTCAAGAATCTAGTAGTTGTTCAGTCCGTGAAACTGGATGTCTCGGCTGGTCTTCAGTATACTCTTGAATCCCACAGAAGTAGGCTCTTAATGGCAGTGAATGAATGAACTTGACAATGAGAGTGAGGGCAGGCAGGCAAAAAGCATGTCCTTTTTATAGACTTCCAGTAGAAGATGTCGTACAGATAAAGGTGGATCCTCCACCTCAGAGATCCAGATTACAGGTGGGTTTTCCTACTTCAAATAATCTAATAAAGCAAAATCTTTCACAGGGACCCAGCCTCTTGAGTTTTAGTTAAGCCGAATATTGTCAAGTTGACAGCCAAGAATAGCCATCACTCTTCGTTTAGCATACTTTAATCCTGTTATAAAGCAAAGACCAACAAGTCCTCAGACTTTGGTCCCTTTTAACTTTGACTAATCTGCAAATAACAAAATTTGTAAGTTTCCTTGTTGCTGACAGATTTTAATCAGTGACTTTGTATTTTTTTATCTAAGATCTTAGCAAAGCTATGTCTCAAGATGGTGCTTCTCAGTTCCAAGAGGTCATTCTCCAAGAACTAGAATTATCTGTGAAGAAAGAATTAGAAAAAATACTTACCACAGCCACCTCACAAGAGTTTGAGGTAAGGATTCAATAGTGTCTTTTGCTTTGTGTGTCAACATGCAGAATTGCTGCCAGTGGTTATTCTCCAGCCTGAAATGAGCACAGGATGTAACATCAGAAGTTAACATTGTTGAACAGTCACAGATCATTAACATTTGTTCACAGTAAAGCTACCTTCTTTTTCTTTAAACTGAGGAAATTTCCCAAATCCCTAAAAGAGTATGGACAGGATTACACTTAATTTGTGTTTCAATATCATTGGGTAGAGAGATGGTTACCGTGTTTAGTAGGATCTGTAAGGAGTTAGTCTACCATCCATGCACTCTCTATGCCTTTTTCCCATAGGCAGTTCTAGCAGAACTGTGCTACAGCTATCAGTTTTCCAAAATTGAGAAGCTTTACTTTTCTGTTAGCACATTATCCTTTTTTTTTTTCAATTCAGTTTGTACTTACTGTTTTGAGGTTAGCTTTGTTTTATTCCCTTTTTGGTTTGTTTTTGGTGACAGTTTATTTGCACTCAGATTTAGTGAAGGATATTGGAATAGAATAAAGAGCATATTGAAATTCATAGGGACTAAAATTGTTTGGGGTATATGACAACTGACTAGAAGGTGATAGTGGAGGGGTTTGGCTTGTTAAAAGATTACTTTAAATATAGTTTCTCTTCACTTTTCTACTTCAGTTTCAAACAGGCCTTAAAAATTTGCCCTACTCTATAGTCTAATAGTGTAAGAATTTCACTTAAAGGTATTTTTAAAGTAATAGCTTGTATATAGTTTTACTATATATTAAACATTTTCTTCTATTTTCATAGCACACTAAAAAAGATCTTGATGGATTTCGGAAGCTATTTCATAGATTTTTGCAAGAAAAGGGACCTTCTGTAGACTGGGGTAAAATCCAGAGACCTCCAGAAGATTCGGTAAGTTTTAGGTAAAGTGTAAGAAACAAGGTAATTTGGGATGTTAGTTTTACGTTGTAGGTGGGTTGTGAGGACATATATAACAAACATACTGCTTTCACTCTGTGGTCCTTCGTGTTGGATGTGGAGGTAGCTGGCCTTCAACTTAAAGTCTGATCTCCCTGCAGCACTGTCCCATTTTTAACACGTTGTAATTAGTATACAGTCTACTTTGGTACAAAGCATACTGCAAGTATTTCATGTTGTTCTCTCTTCCGACCGTTAGATTTCTTACTGCCTTAAACCTTGTTCAGGTGCTTACTCAGACTTTAAAGCTCTCTCTATGCTTTCAGGCTATTTCTGTAGCCCTGTGTGCCCATGCCAACCAGCCTAGCATGCCTTTTGTTTTCTCCTCCCCTGCTTCTGGAGTTCTGCATATTCTATTTCCTTTAAATGGTATGGGATCCTCACCTATCAAAAGTCCTGTGTGTTATGGAGGCACAGCCCCGATACCTGCACCTGACATGGGCTACTAGCAAAAAGCCCCACTGAGGAGGGATAAAGGGTAGTATTAGGTGTTTAAATCTGAGCTCAACTACTTTGGTTTTTGTAAAATGAGAACAATACCAGGTGTTTTGTGTACTCTACAAGTTGTTAAGATGATATATGTAAAAATAGATTATCTTACTTGAAGCATTGTATAGACTTGATGTTTTTGCCATGTGTGGTGTTCATTTCTTATGTCTGTAATCTTGCTTTATTAACAATTTTAAAATAGGATTCAGTGCAAACTAACTGAAGTCTGGTCCCGTTGTACCAAAGTTTGCTGGGGCTCAGGTCTGCTCACCCCATCTGTAGCAGTTTAAGCTAATGGAGTCAACATTAGACGTTTTTTTTTTCTTAATGAGAAGGTCATGAATAAGTTCCTGTTTGGGAATACTCTTATTCCCACATGCAGAAAAGTCCCTAACTTTTAAAATTTATAAGTTACATGTTTGTTAAAAAAAAGGAAAGAAAACAAACAAAATCTCTCATTAGTTGTCTGGAGTATATTATCTTATTAGTAACACTGAAGGTAACTCATCAGGAGAGGGGCCAGTGCTTGCCATGTAGATCTAAAGACCTGAGTTCAGGCCTTAGAACCCATGTTAGAAGGAAAGAATGAATCCTAAATGTTGCCTTCTTTCCTCTACACATGTGTAATGTGTGTGTGCACGTGCGCGCACACACACACAAATACACAAATATAATAAAAACAATTATAAAAATTTCTCTTGTCTATAATGTTAATTATAAGGGGGGCTCCCCAATTTTGGTCTTTGTTTTACTTGTCCTGGCACATTAATTATTATGATTTATTTCTTTGTAGTTAAATAGCAAAATTAGTATTTTCTTTGCCAAAGAAAATGAGAGAATTCTTCTAGCTAGGTATGTTCTTTAAAAATGAACTAAACGTACATTCATCCAATTTTTAAAAATATTTGGGAACAAACCTAACACAGTGATAGAGTTAGTTACTCTTAGAATTTTTTTCTTGGAATTATTTCTAACTGAATAACCTCAGTTGATTTTTGTGTGGTATGCTCCAGCAGCAGACCTGAGAACTGTGCTGCTTTCTGGGCACTTACTACAGAGCCTGATGTTAGCTAAGGGCAAGGCATTAGCCCTTTTGTGCAGCAGCTGCCCATGTGCAGATCCTGGCCCCTGCAGGTGGGTTCCAGTGCTATGCTGGGCTTTAAAGCATCAGTTGGTAGGTTAACACTGAGGATGAGCCAGCTCTAGAAGCAACCCTTCACAGTTTCTAACTAAATGGAGAACTAAAGGTCAATCTGAAGTTTGCTAAGTGACAGGATTAGCTAGTGGTGTACAGTTTGTCCTGTAGTCTCAGCTACTGTGCACAGTGAGCCAGAGTGTCACTTGATGCTGAGTTATAACATACCGGGCAACATGTTGAGAACTCATCTTTACCTCCTCTCTTTGTGCCAAAAAGTAGAAAACATTTACATTTATTCTGTTTTACAGGTACTACCTTTATCAAAAAGATTCTAATAAATATGTTTTTTAAAAAGACTCTCAACTAATCGGTAACAGATTTAGTTCTAAAGATGTGATTTTCTCATTTTTTTAAACCAGAGTATATTTTTTAGCCTTATTTCATATTTTCTCTTTTTTCTTTTTTATTATTTATTTATTTATTTATTTTTAAATGTTAATCAGAGGCTTTCTAAGTTTGGTAATGCTCAATAACAAGATGCCCATACAATCAGAAGTGTAACCCAATACCCAACTTAGATATACCAACTTTTTTTTTTTTTTTTTTTGGTTTTTCGAGACAGGGTTTCTCTGTGTAGCCCTGGCTGTCCTGGAACTCACTCTGTAGACCTGGCTGGCCTCGAACTCAGAAATCCGCCTGCCTCTGCCTCCCAAGTGCTGGGATTAAAGGCATGCGCCACCACAGCCCGGCCATACCAACTATTTTTGACTGGCGGAGACACACAAACATCTGCCTCCATGTCTCTCCCACCCCATCTCCTAGCTCCTCCTCTCATTCTCCTCCTCCTCTCCTTACTCCTCCTCTTCCTCTCCTTACTCCTCCCACCTTAGCTCCTCCTACATACCACCCTTCCTGTTAAAATAAAACTTTTCTCTCAAAATACAATTAGAGCATAACTATACCAATTTGTATCAGTAAGGTACAAGATAGGCCTATAATACCTAGTCCAACATTTTGTTGACTAACCAGAACCTCTGTCATCTCTCCTAACTAAAAGACTTAGTTCTGAACCTGGCTTTTTTCTTGGCTTTAGAATGAATGTCAGCTGAAAACTATCCTCTCAAATCTTTTCTCTCAAAGTAAATAGCCGGGATTAGCTATGAGACTGTAAGTCTTCAACCCTGTCAGAAGTCCAGAATTAACTGAAATTATGGGAAGCACAAAGCATAGCTTCTAAAACTTAGCCAATTTACAGAGACTGCTGAATACCCGGACAGTCCCTATACTACAAAATGTTGGAGCATCCGATCTTCAGCCTTCTGGCCCAGGATCATCTGACAGACCTAGTGATGCAGAATTATTAAGGGCTGATTACTCTGTCTTGGCAGATATAATCAGTTGACTATTCTGCAAATGTGTCCTTTTCTGGACAGTAATTTGTTTCTAGATGAAAAGAGGCAATTCTTGCCTAGTGGCTGTCTTACCACAACTGGAGTAACTCCAAAGATGTTCAGTTTCTTCTTAGAATCCAAAACAGAAAGCTGTCAGGAGCAGATAGGTCTCTAATCAAAATGAACATTGATACAGAAATGTTTGTAACATCAATTCTGTGGACTTCTGACGTTTTGAAAACCAACTATCCATGTAAGGCAATCTGGACTGCTGTCTGTAAACTCCTCTCAGCTATTTCTAAATAAAATATAGAAAACAACCTAACAATAAACTCAGAGCTATGAATTTGCTATAGGCCCTTAACTCACAGGCTAACCATCTCAAATCAGTTAAAAAAGTTAAAGAAGGACTGGGTCTAAGCCTTGTATTCCTAAATGTGTTATATAGGCAGAATGCCTGTGAGAGTAACAGTACTAATCTCACTTTTATATCAATAAGAAACTCATACCAATGAAAACATTAAATTTGAAATCAAAGTAAATTTTGTACCATTTAAGAAATTATAACTTCAGCTTAATAACAATTATACAGATTTCTACCAATACGTTATGGCTATGCAATAAATCCTAGCTATTCCTCTCTGTTCCAACGAAACCACTACTTTCCCCTAGAAAGACAGCCCAATATTAACCACCTCAGTCCCCAAGCCCAGGAATAGGGACTCCGACTCTTCATTAACTTCTTCAAGCTGATTACGGGTGTTGAGATATTAGAAGAGGGGCACGAGGAAGAATAAATTGATAAGCCTCTGACGTCTGTGTCTTCATTGCATCCGGCTGAAATTCCAGGACATCAGGGGTTCAAGCAGGTCTGCTCAGCTTGCTTGATGAGTAGATACACCAAGGCTGTGTATTGTATTGTAATATACAATTCTCAAAACAAATTTTAGTATCAAGATAATTTTTTGTTTGAATTCTGTAATCTAGTCTTCTGGCAGCCTGCCTCTGTCATGTCTAATCCATATAATTCTGGGAGTTTCTATGAGGGTGTGCTCCCGCCATCCTCCCATTCCTGCCTTCCTGCTCTCAAATTCCCCAACACTAGGGAATCCAAACTTTCAGGCACCAAGGCCCTCCACTTCCACTGATGCCTGACAAGGCCACCCTCAACTACCTATACAGGTGGAGCCATGAGTCCCTCCCTTTGTGTTCTCAGGCTGGAGGTTTTAGAATGGCTATTCCAGCTTGTTTCTTAGGACCATTTGCTTGAAAAATTGTTTTCCAGCCTTTTACTCTAAGGTAGTGGCTGTCTTTGTCACTGATGTGGGTTTCCTGTATGCAGAAAAATGCTGGGTTCTGTTTACATATCCAGTCCATTAGCCTATGTCTTTTTATTGTGGAACTGAGTCCATTGATGTTAAGAGATATTAAGAACAGTGATTGTTGCTTCCTGTTATTTTTATTAGAGGTGGAATTATCTCGGTGTGGCTATCTTCTTTTGGATTTGTTGGAAGAGGATTACTTTCTTGCTCTTTCTAGGGTATAATTTCCCTCCTTGTATTGGAGTTTTCCCACTAATAAATATCCTTTGTAATATTGGGTTTGTGGAAAGATATTGTTTAAATTTGGTTTTGTCATGGAATATATTGGTTTCTCCATCTAGAGTAATTGAGAGTTTTGCTGGGTATAGTAGCCTGGGCTGACATTTGTTCTCTTAGGGTCTGTATGATGTCAGTCCAGGATCTTCTGGCTTTTATAGTCTCTGGTGAGAAGTCTGGTGTAATTCTGATAGGTCTGCCTTTATATGTTACTTGGCCTTTTTCTCTTACTGCATTTACTATTCTTTCTTTGTTTTGTGCATTTGGTGTTTTGATTATTATGTGATGGGAGGTATTTCTTTTCTGGTCTAGTGTATTTGGCATTCTGTAGGTTTCTTGTATGTTTATGGGCATCTCGTTCTTTAGGTTAGGGAAGTTTTCTTTTATAATTTTGTTGAAGATATTTATTGGCCCTTTAAGTTGGGAATCTTCACTCTTATCTATACCTATTATCCTTAGGTTTTGTCTTCTCATTGTGTCCTGGATTTCCTGGATGTTTTGTGTTAAGAACTTTTTGTATTTTGCATTTTCTTTGACAATTGTGTCAATATTTTCTATGGTATCTTCTACACCTGAGATTCCCTCTTCTATCTCTTGTATTCTGTTGGTGCTGCTTGCATCTATGACTCCTGATTTCTTTCCTAGGTTTTCTATCTCCAGGGTAGTCTCCCTTTGTGATTTCTTTATTGTTTCTACTTCCATTTTTATGTCCTGAATGGTTTTGTTCAATTCCTTCACTTGCTTGGTTGTATTCTCTTAATTCTTTAAGGGATTTTTGTGTTTCCTCTTTAAGGGCTTCTACCTGTTTACCTGTGTTCTCCTCAAATTCTTTGAGAGTGTTATTTATGTCCTTCTTAAAGTCCTCTATCATCATCATTAGAAGTGATTTTAAATCTGAATCTTGCTTTCCTGGTGATATGGGGAATTCAGGACTTTCTAGTGTGGGAGAACTAGGTTCTAATGATGCCAAGTACCCTGGGTTGCTGATGCTTATGTTCTTGTGCTTGCCTTTTGCCATCTGGATCTCCTTAGTGCTACCTGCCCTGTCTCTGACTGGAGCCTGTCTTTCCTATTATCTAGGTTGTTTCAGAACTGTGTGGGGTGAGTGTTACTACTGGGGCTAGAACTGGGGTCTAAGATCTGCTCAGTGCTCTGGTGCAGACCGGAAGGAACCAGTGCTCAGGGCCAGGAGTCAATTCCTGGGTCCCAGTGGGTCCCAGTTACTCCCTGTTTGGGGCAAATGTTGCTGTTTCCTTACCTAAGATACTGCCCAGGTTAGAGCTTCTGAGAGGCCTGCTTCCTCTGGATTTTATGAGTTTGGGTGCAGAGCTGTTGCCTGAGATCTGCTCAATGCTCGGGCCCAGACCAGAAGGAACCCAAACAGAGCATTTTTTAAAGGATGTATTTATTTTTATTTATATGAGTACTCTAGTCTTCAGACACACCAGAAGAGGGCATACGATCCCATTACAGATGGTTGTGAGCCATCATGTTGTTGCTGGGAATTGAACTCAGGACCTCTGGAAAAGCCGTCAGTGCTCCTAACCACTGAACCATCTTACCAGCCCAATTTTCTCATTTCTTAACTCTTTACATCCAAGATGAATTTAACCGTTTGAAGAAAGGAAGGAAAGCACATGTATCTGTAATTTTCATTGTATTTTAAGGTTCAAGGATCTGTGTTGCTAGTGGAGAAGTCTTTGTGTACTTTGAAAGGTTGTGATATAGAGTGGGAGTTGTTAAAGGGTTGGAGGATGGAGAAAGAAGTAAATCAGACCCATCCTGGGATGTTTGCAGCTCCCACCCATACGAATGTGTGCCACCCATACGAATCCTCCTTTCAGAAGGCTGTCATGTAGTGAGTCAGAATTTTTAATGAAGATGAATAGTTAATTTGAGTAAAGAACACATAGAAAAGAAAATAAGAGATGCATTTTGTGTGGTCTTTTGTCATTGTGTGTATAAGTTACCACTTAAAAATATTCCTCAAGGCCGGGCAGTGGTGGCGCATGCCTTTAATCCCAGCACTTGGGAGGCAGAGGCAGGCGGATTTCTGAGTTCGAGGCCAGCCTGGTCTACCGTGTTAGTTCCAGGACAGCCAGGGCTACACAGAGAAACCCTGTCTTGAAAAACTAAAAAAAAAAAAAAAATTCCTCAAAAAAAAATCCCTGGTCTTGATATGCACGTGTATCCCACACACTGTGACGTCAAGGGTTTTGGATTGCAGAAGCAAAAATTGTATGCACTTTGTGTAATTTTGTTACTAGCTTTTGGAAATAGTTCGTTCATTAATATTCTTTTACCTGATTCTGTATTTGACCTCCTCTATCCTTCTTCTTTGGTTTTAGAGGTGATAAGAGACAATTTTCTTTCAAAATAATTTCTGCATAATAAGCATACTTTTCATTTTTTAAAGCAGGTAATATTTATTGTTTTGGCCAAATAGAAATTAATTATGGGGAACCCACCACTTAGAATTGACATTGTCAGTGTCAATCTAACATCAAGTTTGTATGCCTAAAAAACAAAACAAAAACCCCCAAGTGCTGTCACCCAAAGGCTCTTTGGTAGTTTTGTATAGTTTGTGTGTGAGTATGTGTGTGTTATTATGTATATATGTGAGTGCATGTGTGCACATGCCATGACCTTTGTTACAGGACAGCTCTCTCCTGCCACCTTGTGGGATCAGGAGGTCAAACCCAAGTTGTTGGGCCTGTGTGCAAGCACCTCTACCTGCCAAGCGATCTTGCAGGCTTGCATCTGTTTTTGTACATAGTTTCGAATATTGCTGTGGTTTGTAAGTAAAGTTTCATTGAAAAATAGAGACATGTGATTCTTGTCTGTAGCTCCTGTTTTTTGCTATATTTGCACAGTTGAGCAGTTAAAATTGAGGCAGTATAAGTTACTATAACACTTAAAATATTCAGTGGCTGAGAAAGATCTAATAAAGGCTGACTGTAGCAAGTTCAGACTGCTGAGCTGTACAAGGAAGTTTACAGGGTTTTTGTGGAGAATGTGGCATTTGTACATAAAACATGTTCGTTGTTGTTTTGAAGAGCCATCTGTAAAAGCATTAAAAGCAATCTCTATAGGATTTTTGATATAATTTTAGATAATACCCATAAGGTATTTTCAAAAGAAAAAAGTTTTAAAGGGGGATCTGCTGAATAATGATTATCTATAGATCCCAAGTAACATGCTAATGCAACCTGCCAGTTATTAACGGTGCGGAACAATTAATCAACCTGAATTTTCTTTAGTAGCACATTGATTTCTGAAGGCTCTTTACCAATAAGTTGTTTAAGACATGGCCTTCCCACCATTATCAAGTCTTTAATTTCTTGCAAATAAGTTACAGTTTGTGATGGAGAATTATGACGTACATACATTTTGTTTTTGCGAGGTGGGAGTGGGGTTTTGAGACAGGGTTTCTCTGTGTAGTCCTGGCTGTCCTGGAAGTCACTCTGTAGACCAGGCTGGCCTCGAACTCAGAAATCTGCCTGCTTCTGCCTCCCAAGCGTTGAGATTAAAGATACGTGCCACCACTGCATACGCATATACATTTTTATAATACCTTGTTGACACATAATTCCAGTAGGTGATAAGGAGAAAGGAAGGATAAGTAACTGATAAGGGCATAAGGTATTAATTCTGTGTGCTATCAGTTTATTACCAGCATTATTTAATAAGCTAATAACTTGCCTATTGGCTTATCAGCTGACCTGTACAGATCTTGTTTGCTGGACCTGTGATCTGAGGACCTGAAAAAACAGGACGAACCATAGTCGAATGCTGTAGACAATTGTACTTCAGTTGCAGTATACTTTTATACTCAAATTTAACAAAACAACAATCCGAGAAAGGTTGCTTGAGTTTAGAAAAACATGTACATAAAGGTCAGTAAGCACATACTAAATATTAACAGAGCAGTCCTTTCCCAGAACTTTCTCAGGAGAGACCAATTTAAACACAATTGCTTGGCACATACTATAGATTATATCTAGGATGGCATAGAAGCAAGGCAGAAGGCCAAATCCATATTCAGGGTATGCTGACCAGGTTGGGTTCTGTAGCTATGATCTGACATCCAACAAGAGTAGACATAAGTGGAGTACAAATGTTTGTCACAGGAGGCTCAGAATCACGTTCAAGAACAATCCAGGGAACAAAAAGTACCTGAGGTAAGAGGCCCTCTGCCTTTTTCTTGGAGCCTTTCTCACAGTTCCCCAAGGCATTCTTCATCATTGTTTTGACCTTGTTCTGACTGACATTTGTCCTGTTTCATGTGTTAAATTTCTTATAGAATTTAAATGAGGGTCTCCAGAAAGCAACTTAAATAGTAGAGCCAAATCCTCAGTAGTGATGGGCAGATAAAAACATACTCAATTGACATGGTCCCAAATTTAAAATTTTGCTCTTTAGCTTATCATGAAAGTTAAGCATTCACGTAAGTATTGATAAGATGAACAGCAGAGGAGAACGTCATCCATATACCTAATGACTTGTACTACGGAAAATTTAATCAGCATCAGACTTAAGTGCTTTATGCCTTAGTTGTAATTGTTCCCATTGAGCTTGTTTTAATTTTTTCTTCCAAAAGGGGCCATTGATCAAGCTATATTGAGTTATTTCTGCTGTGGGGGAAAATGAAGAAACAAACAAAAAATAAGCAAAAAACTAAGCTCTTGCCACATAGGCTTAGCTCCACCTGCCATTCTCAGGTGATGCATCAGACACTGGGGGCTCTGAGTTCCAGTCAAAGAATCCTCGAGCATGCTGTAGCAGTAAGTGACTACTGGGCAGCTGGGAAGCCAGAGAGGCTATGGAGTCTATTCCACCTACTCCACCAAGATACTTACAGCAGAGATTTTTTTTCCTTTCTTCTGTTTTTGTTATTGTTATTAATTTTCCACTTGCTTACCTATATGCTCGATACTCTTTGGGTAAGAGGCCTAGTATCCTACCTCCTATTTCTATTTAAAGAAGACTTTCCTTAACCTTCTCTGAGGGTCATGCCCCATGTTGGACCCTGGTTGTGGGAGGTCTCTGCAAATGCCAAGACCAACAGGGTAACAACCTGTGTGAGGCAAAGAGGAAGTCCAATTTAACACAGCCTATGTTGGTTCAAACTTTTAAAGTCTAACCTTTAGCAGTTTATTGTAAGCATATTTAAGTACAGTACAGTTTGGAGAAAAAGTTTGCTGGAGTAACACATTCCCTGTGCACAAGGAAGCAAAATTGCATTGAAACTCTTCTCAAAGTACTTGTCACTTCCATGAAGATGGACTGTTGAGATAAGCTACATGTATTATCTTAAGGCCCATGGGAGGCTCTGATATGGTCTTGGTCATATAGATAGTGTAGAAATCATTTGGGTTCCTTTGGGTCTTGTTTATGGGAGCCTGGTATGTCCTGGCCCTACAGATAGCATAAATCACCAAGTTACTAACTTCCTCCATCCCCAGCCTTCTTGGTGGAAAAACAGGTTATATGCCTCTCCCTTTGGAAAGATAATCCAGGTGTTTAGCAGTGTTAACATTTCGTTAGTGCTCATTTGTGAGGGCAAGGACCTTTGTGCTCCCAACAGATTTTCAGGAGTGTGTGTGTGTGTGTGTGTGTGTGTGTGTGTGTGTGTGTGTGTGTGTGT